>NW_016690331.1:860331-1019084 GCF_001604755.1 Lepidothrix coronata | reverse complement strand
ATCTGTACATAGAGACAGCCCCCAACTGTACTTCCATTTCCTGGGTCTCCTTGGGCTCTTTAAAGTGCTGTTCTGGGGAGAAGAAAGGTGTTTTCACGATGAAGCTCCCTATGGTATCTGCTAGAGATGCTGCCCAAGGATTTTACAGATCTTGTGGACTAAAGGGATTATGGTGGGTTCAGAGATTCACAGACTTCTAGGCAATGATGTGAAACCCAAATGCTCTGAGTATCACAAACCTCCCACCTCGTGTTGTCCAAATAGGATTTATTTGTGAGTTAGTCTTGGTATCAGTGAATCAATTCACCATGAAGCTGTTTGTGTTTTTGGGGTGACTCCCTTAGTGACATATTTGTGTATATCACACCAATTGTTATTTCCCTCCTTAGAACATAATGAAAAGAATTTTTACATAAAACCAGACTCCTCCTATATGTTTGTTTTTTTTTTTCCCCTCTCTTTTCAGGTGTGCACTATGTGATCTGTTTGCAGCATCTGAACAATACAGAAATCACCTCTCCTGATGTCAGGACACATTCAGAGTGGTAGCTGGCTTCCTAGGCAACAGGGAAGCTTTTTTCATGCCGAAATCACATGAACACAGCACTGACAAGGTGAGAGCACGAAGCTGGAAGTGCTGCCTGTTCTGGAGCATTTGCACCTTCTCCATGGGGATTAGAGTGGCAAAAGGGACAGCTGTGCTGAGTCTTGGTTCCCTAAGAGAGGGGAAGCCACCAAGCCCTGTGAATTCTCTGTTGTGACATCTGCCTGCAAGAGCAGAATTGGCTTTTTCAGCCTTGTCCTTTCCAATGGCACTGATATTTTCCATCCACACTCAGCACCACGGCCCTTCAGCTGAAGGCTCAATGTGGTTTATGAATGAGTTTCCTTCTTCCTCTGCCTACTCTTGCTTGGCACAGGAGAGAGTGTTGAGTAAACAGATAAACAGCCTGGTAAGTGTGGGCGGAACTGAAAAGGAAACTCAACAACAGGAGAGCTAAAAACAAACACACAGCAGTGATGGGGATGTAGAAGATGGAGATGACTGTATGAGGAGACGCAAATACCAGACATGATTATTATATTTTTCTAAACAATGCACATGGCAGAATTGCTCTAGTTGTCAAGAACCTCAAGTGGATGAGCAGACATTGTGATGTACCTCCTGTTTTTGAACATTTTTCCTTCCTACATCTCAAAACATTGTACAAAGGTAAACAGCTTTTCTTAGGGAGGAGGAAAGAATGGCCTGAGATCAAGGAAAGCCAGATCACTTCAATTCTGACTTGCAGTTTTAGCTACTGTGGCAACTTCAGAGAGCATCTGAAGATGTTTGACCTTGTTTGTGTCTTATTTTACATAAAAGTCTGTGGAACCTCGCAGATGCCTATCAAATTATCTCTCAAGGGGAGATGGCAGTGTCCTTCCACCCACACAAACACTTACCAGAAGGACAAGAATCACTGGCCCTTGATATATGTAGTCAATATATTTCCCTGGCTCTTTTCCAAACCAGCATCTGTAAGAAACATAACAAATAAGAAAATCATACATAAAGTTAAATTCACTTCTTTTACACTGTAATAGGAAGGACACTGTAGAGAGGTGTTCCTTTATTCACTGCATTGATTAATCATATATAAATAATCATAAAGGAAATGAGTTTTCTGCTACAAAGCACCTGCTGTTGGACACAGATCTGAGCCCCATTTCCCCCTCCCATTAAAACATTCACATTCCCACTATGCTTTTGGCAAGTGCCTGTGTAAATATTTCCAAGAAATGTGAGAACCTGCTACAAGGAGGGTGCAGGAGATGTCTGAGAAAGGGACTAAGGAAATATTCCATGTAAGAAAAAAAAATCTCCAACTGTTATCTGCTGTGGTGCCCAGAAACACATTCCACGAAGTGGCTGCTGCTTATAGCAAATATGTCTCAAATTGCATGGAAATGCTGTCTAAATAAGCTACTGGATGAATGAGGGGTAATTCCATTGGCCTTGAATGAATCTTGGGAGCACTGGGGACTCCAGTGGCGGTGTCACCATTCCTATAAGTGTTCAAAAACATGGTTTAGTGGTGGACCTGGCAGTCTTGGGTGAAGGGTCTTTTCCAACTTTCTTTTTTTTTAAAGGTCTTTTCCAACTGTAATGATTCTATGATTCCATGACCACCAAACACAGTACAGAGCCATCATTTGAAGCTACCAAATACCTGATCCAAGTATTTGGATCATCAAGGGCAAATAGACTCAGGTGAAGTCTCAGATAAATTGAATGGCTTCAAACCAGCAGAGAGCCTGGATGTGTCACATGTGACTCAGCACTGGCTTGACTTTCACTTCCACTAATTCCACGTGTTTTTCTCCCTGCTGTGCTATACAACATACTAACTCTGTGATTTCACAGCAACCCACAGTGTCACTCACTTCATTGTCTTAACTGAGAGTAACAAATCTGTTGTATTTATGCTGGTAAATGAATTAGAAACTGGGCTCAGCCCTGAACTCAATCATTTGCACCATTACATTTTCCTTGCTGCAGCTTTGGTGCAGGCCAAATAATATCCAACCCCTAAACTATTCTTGGGTAATGAATCTGGAGCTAGCACGAGCCAGAGAACACTCCCAATAGTCCACAAACTGCAGCTACCCTGATTTTTGAGGCCAAGAAGGTTTAATAATATGGCTGTGAATTACTCCATGCTGTTTGAATTCCATCCCCAGGAATTAACCCAGGCCCAGCTAATTTAGTACTACAGACACATCCACGTGGTCTGGATCCAGAATTCCACCAAGCAGGGACAACTTCACTCTCGTAATTCCTTAAGGTCTAGATCATTGGGGCTCCAGATCCCTTAGCAAATAGATTTTAGAGTTCAAGGGTCTGAGAGTTTTCTTCCCTGCCATGGATACCACATAACAAGTCTACACAGCAAAATTTATGCCTTTCTCGTGTTTGCCCTGTGACAAACAGTAAGTTAGTGCCACTGGAGACATGAAAACAAGGGTAATTCCTGAGCCAAGGAGACCAGGGAGGCAGATTTTCACTTTTACGAGCAGCCAGATAGAAAATGCGTTACCTCAGAGAGGTGGTTGTCTGCAAGACACAACGTCAAGAGTTCAGGGCAAATAAACTGAGACGAGGAAAGAATTCTTACAGATCCCATCATGCCCTCAAACCCTTTCTACAAAACCTGTTGTTTGCTAAAATAGAAGGAGCTGGGTGCCCATTTCAAGATGTTCTGACTGGACAGCAGTGCTGAGATATGTAGCTGGTATCTAAAAACGTGACTCAGAACCGTGAATTATTTGCCTTTTCTTGACTCAATTCCTGCATCTTTTAAGTTCCAAATGAATGAGTGAGCTTTGAATATTTTAGAAATATAAAACATGTCTGTTATTCCCTGGTGCACAGGCTGCAAATTAGTGTAAAGGGATAATTTTGCAACTGATTTTCCAAGATTTGGTAATGAGAGCAAGACTTGGAATAAGGCACTTCCTCCAAGTAAGTTATCATCCAAGAAGAATCCCCAGGGCAGCCTTAAATGAATGAAACTGCCTTTTTATTCTTGTGTAGATGGAAAGATTTGAAGAAAAATGAATTACAAGATATGCCAAGGCAGGAAACATAATTCTCCATAACTTGCAAGACCTACATTTGAGAGAAGATTTTGAAGGGTATTTTGGGAGAACTATTTTATATTGCCTGAAACTCATGGTACCAAGAGCTATTAGGAGAGGAGTTTCTGGGAAACTGGCTGCTCCAGCAGAAGATTCTAGCAGGGGGACTAATAAGAAGGAGACTGAAGCATATGGCAGAACTTAGTGGGCTAGAAAAAGTCAGCAAAGAATTTGGAACAGAGCTGGTAGAGCACAGATGAGGTTCCAGGGCAAAGACTGCTCCCTGTTCTTTGGAATTTAAATTTAGCTGGAAGACCAAAATGCTGACGTTTATTTTCTGGAGCCCAGTATTAGACCAAGGTTGCAGTGAGTGAAGCCTCGTGTATTTACACACTTTCACACAGTTTGAGGGAACAAGGTTATCGCCAAAGATAAGAGTTCTACAACACAGGCCTCTACAGGGGAGCTGATTCCTTTTGTTGATTCCAGGTTCCTTTTGTAGGTAGTGGAGAGAAAAAAAAAAAAAGGCAGATAGCTTTTTAGGTTGGTGTTCATCTCTTTAGGCTGTAAACCAGATGTGTTACACTGTAATCTAAATATTCCTAATACACCCATTAGATCTGGTGAGTAATAGTGAGAGGACAATTATTTGCCAGTGAGGTTATATATGTCTGCATTTTATTAGCAATATTTCATATTTACAGTCTAACTGTTCAAACTGGGACCTTGGCTGAGATATTGCAAACTGTCTGCCATCTGAAGTCTTGCCTTAAATCCAACACAAGCCACTACTTCTGCAATAAAATCATCACTGCACATTCATTTAAAACCAAAAAGAGAAACTTAAATCACTGACAATTACTTGGTGCATCAGAAGTTTCATTCCATCTGTGTGAAATAAAAGCCATTTAACCTTTTTTTTTTTTTTTACCTCTGGAAGAATAAACACACACTCCCTAAATATTGAAGGGGACAATTTAGGAAGACAGTTCTGATAAGACTGAGATATGTAAACACACTTCCACTGAATAGAACTAATTAATATTCTTCACGGTTCTCTGATAGTTCTTAATATAACCAAACCCACCACTGGTTTTATCACTATTGTTAATTAGATCTTATTGATGTTCTTCCCCTTAACAACTGCCCATCAGTGAAATTACTACAATAATCCTTAATCACTTTTGTGGGATTTTTTGATTGAGATTTAACAGTGCTTTTTTTCAGAGTTGCCATACTTTTCGAAACCCCAGACAGGATATTTGCCACAGTACCAATTAAAGTTGCCTCACTATGCAGAAAACGATCTCTATTAAGTACAAAAATGAAAAAAATTAGGAAGTTGATTGAAGCATTTTCTTAACATTCTTCCTGAGTGCTATTTTGAGCTTTTCAACTCAAATGATGAGCTACACAACTTGAACCCCGGTTCGACCTCTAAACACCCTAAGTTACAGCTGAAGTGGATACTCAGATGAAGGATTTTCTCCATTTTGTCCCAAATTTTGGGCTGTCCCCGAGAGTCTTGGAATCTGCAGGAGAGTCCATGTTTTCTGCATGTGCCCAGTTTGCTGGGTCTGACCTCAGGGGGCAATGGTACATCATTTCCCCAGTAGTCAGGACAAATGGACAAACACTGTGGCAAAGAGCAAAGTCAGAACCCTGAACTTTGGAAGGGTAACTTCCAGCTGTTTAAAGAACTTGTGAATGAGATCCCCTGGGAAACTGTCTTTGGAAAAAGGAGCTGATCAGAGCTGACAGCTCTTTAAGGACACTTTTCCTAGAGCACAACAGTTCTCCATCCCCATGTGTAAGAAATCAGGTATGACAGGCAGGAAACTTGCACACATATTAACACAAATATAACAACACAAATATTAACATCACTCACTGTTCATTTTCATAATATAGCTTGCCAATGGCCCAGGCAATGATGATTGGACAAGGAATACCTGCAGGAGCAAAAAAACCAGGAGTTAATCATGGATGTATGGATGGATGGATGCGTCTATGATCCCAAAGTAAATTCAGATTTGTGTGAGGAGAGACTTAGTTAATGAACTGGAAGACTCTAAGTACAGGTGGTCCTATCTTGGTATCCTTGAGACATCACAATTGCTAAGACCTCTTAATGTATAAATTTAAAAAAAAAAAAATATAATCTCAACAAAAATTTAGTACCAGTAAGAAAAGTTAATAAAAATGTTAACAAACACAGATATATACCTACATTTCTATAGAAGTGACCAGAACAATTTTGTCTGACTTAAAGGTAATTTTGGTCACTTTTAATTTTCCAGCAAAATCTTAAGGACAGTTCTTGGGGGTGGGTGTTTAGGTTTTTACTTCCCAGGCTCCAAGAAACTTGGAAACTTACTGAGATCTTTGGATGAAGCACATTTTTTAAACTTTCAGTGACTTTTTGAGTTCAGTCTTCCCTATGAAATAGGATTATGAGAAAGATTATATTGATATCTTGCAATATCAGAATTAATTTTTTCCCCCTTCTAAAGGATCCAGCTGCTCTTAAGTTTATAGACATCATCCAACTCCCTACAATGTGCAATGTGCTCTGTGTGTGTGTGTGTGTGTGTGTGTGTGAGTTCTTGTCAAAGCCATGGATCTGCTTTTTGGGTTTGCTTTCTGTTGTACCCAGCAGGTGTTACTGTCAGGCTCCTCAGCGTAGTAGATGAGGTGTATTTGTACACTCAATGCCCCAGCAACGCCATTTCCTCTGCTTTCCAATTCTGATTTTATACCAGTCTCATGTCCAGAGCTTTGCCCTTGTGTTTGTTTTGTGTTAGGCCTTCACAGTCCAACTGGCTTGGAGGGCATTTGCTGGAGGAGGAAACTGGAAGTGAGGGATTAAAAATGGAACTGGCCTTTTGACACAGACCTCCTGGGGAAAACAGGAACTTTTTCACCCAGACGAGGACTGGATTGATGTCAAAAGTGGAGGAGGAGAGTTTTCCCTCTCCATTTCCTCTTTCACCTGTGGCCTCGGGAAAAACCAAACAAGACAAACTCCAGCTCCATCCCTCGTTCCAAACCCCAGGTTCATGTCCCTCTGAAATCACTGCTACTCTAAGGTGGATGCATGGACAAAGGCCGAGATTCAGTGACCCTCACTAGTATCTGCTTCTCTCCTGGTGGAACCAGCATGACTTAAACCCTCCTGCAGGAGCAGACGCGGCCTTGTCTCTGACACTGCCTTCGAACCTCCCTTTTGCTGCCTCTTCTGTGGGAAATGGAGGCTTTAAAGAGATGAAGCAGAGTGGAAAGAGAACCATAACACAGAAGGTGTGGGACTGAATTGCTAAGTGGCCATATTTAAACTCAGCAAGAAGCGCAGTTCTGCTCTCCTGTCCCACCATCCCTGGTGGCTCTCGTGCCCTTCAAATGACTGTGTTGTCCTCCACCTTTTTCACCACTGACTCACAGGGTCTGGTGCACTTTCCCCCCCATTTTTCTTGCTAGGCATGGGCAGACAAAATGCAGCCACATCCTTTCTTCTAGAGGAAAATATTTTCCTTTCCCTTGTGAAACGAAGAACAGGGATTTGAGAATGAGACAGGTAAAAAAATGTTTATGGGAAGGTAGAGCAGAGCCAGAAAGGGCCCAGAAGGGTGAGAGAAAGGGTATATTCAGCCCACACCATTCCTGAATTAGTAGGACTCTGAGAGAGGTAGGGAGGGAAAACACCATGGATCAAACCAGTCTGTGGATCTGTGAGGGCTGTGTAAGCAGCTGATTTTCCAGTTGGGTGACAGAATTGAAAAATACTGCACAAAAAAATATTGAATCAATTCCCCACATAAACATTTTTTTTTTTCTCCTACAACTCCTTTTCCTCCCATTTTATTTTGGATTGAATGACATATTTTGTCTCAAAGGCTGTTTCTGCCCTCAGAACTGCAATTCACTTGCTTCTGCACAATTCTGAGAGCGAGAGGCATTTTCCGAACAAAACGTCTTCCTACTTTCAGAACAGAAAATGTTGGTGACTTTTTTCCACCTTTCTTCTTTCAGCAGAAAAGAACTGCCAAATTCACTAGCTCTGTCTGACCTCAGATTCTGCCCTCAAGTGAACGAGCTGCCTGCACAGGGCTTGTCTTGCCAAACATCTCCTGTCAAAGTTCAAAACATGGAGATGTTGGTTGGAAAGGACCTCTGAATGTACCCACTCCAATTATCTGCTCTAGGCAGAACTATCAGTGCTAACCCACTCCAGCTTGGTCTCGGCCTGGATGAATTTTCAATACCCCCAGGGTCAGAGATTTCACAGCTTTTAAGTTATCTGTTCAAGTTGCACCACTTTTTGGTACATTTTCTGTTTTCTTAACGTCCAGCTGGAACCTCTCAGTCTGCTATTTGTGGACATTGTCCCTTCTTATAAAATCTGCAATACCAAGAAAAATTTGGCTCCCTCATTTTTGTAATTATCTTTTAAATCACTCTTGGTACCTCACAGATCCTTCCTTAGCTGCCTCTTTGCCAGATTGAACAGGCTCAGCTCCTTCAGCCTCACTTCACGTCTTGTCTTCTAGACCCCTAAACATCTTGATAGTCTTTTACTGGATAATCTCCAGCTTTTCCACATCACTTTTTGACCTAAGAGACCATTACTGACCACAGTATCCCAAAGGCAGCCTTACCAAAGCTGAGTCTGAGTTGCCACAGGGATAGTACAGAGATGACATGGGGACTCTTTGTTAAAAGCTGTTTTCCAGGAACAAATCCCTCAGCAGTCCAAAAGACAGCTGTGAAGCTGGACTGGCAGATAATTAGGCTTCTCTTCTAGTCAGCTCCCCACTTAGAAGTGTCTCTTGAGACTGAGTGTTCCACTGGGCATGGACAGTGCCTCTTTTGCTTCACGCTGTGTTGAACAGCAGTGTGTGAGGGGCTGTGGTCACTGCTTTGCTGATTGAAGTGACAGGGATGTGGTCTGAAAGGGATGTGGTATGGACTACTGCCTTCCCAAAAGGCTGAGCCTGGGAGTTCTCTTTCTTTCCTGAACACCAGGTCCCTGAGGATGAAGCCAAATCTGGTGATAACCTATTAGCTTTATGTCATCACCACAGTGAAGAACTAAACCTGATCTCACATTGTTTTGACACAGTTAGGTCCGAATGTCAGATTTTGCCCCAGTAGGATTTTTAAAGTTTATTCTTGCTGCTCTTGTCTTTAACACTTTAATGTCAGGTACCATCAGATAACACCATTTTAACCATGGAAGTCACTTACACCATCCTATGAAGAGAAAGACCCATTTCCTCAGCTTATCCGTGGAGTAAGTCATCACTATAGCAGTGTGCAAGTAGCAGCCTTCCACAAACATCCAGAAGAAGTTGGTCACCACAAAGTAATTGTAGACAGTAGTAATACATCGACACCAGGGCTGGAGAGGAAACAGAAGAGAGTATTTTAAAATTATGGCAAGAACATTTAAAAAATGCTGTATGTCGTAATCCCTGTAAAAATCAATGGGAGAATTCATTCATGGGACACAGATTTTCCCTGTGACTTGGAATCACAATATCTTGGGTGCTGCTGGGAACTCACAACTACATCTGTGACTGTCTGCTGAGGCTGCTTTGACCATGATATGCAGGAATTCCTGTATCTAAACATGTGTGGAAAGTTAACATGTCAAAGGCAAAGCCACACCAGCGGCCTCCAAGCAGTGCGAAGACACAAGAGGAGCAGCTCATTTGAACACAGATGATCTTCCAGAGGCACAGCCATATCCTCAGGGTCGTATCTAAAGATGACATGAGTCTAAGTATCTAAATATCTGCATATCTGAGGCAGGATAACTCACCTGCTGAGCAATTCAAATACAAGGTAGACATTAATGTCAGAGTCTTGCTTCATTTCCACTGGAGGAAGGAGCACCACTAACATTTAGGCAAAAAACCCCCAAACAAACGTGCTTCAAAGGCGTGTTTTTGTCAGTTACTTTATATCCTCTGTTCCTGCCATTTTGTTTCATTCTGTAAGTCACATCACGTCACACTTCACCTCTGAATTTTGCCATAAACCCAAGAGGAATTTTTGGTCAGGCTCATTGCATAAATACAGGCATTTCCTCCAAGTGGCTGTGCAGTGAGAGCACAGCTGTGGAATCACAATGAGCTCCAGAGAGGCTCCAGGAGGTAATATCCCATCAATAAATCACAAGGAACCGATGGCAATTTCCACAGTGCTCACACAGAGGTCTGGGAAAATGTCTCTGTGACCAGGCACACACTGAGCAGGACACTAATTACCTGTGTTCACTGCCACCACTGGTGGCATTTTGGTCTCACCATTATGGAGACTTCTAATTAACTCTACTGGAGTATTTGCAACTTTTGATCCTCAGTTGATTTTATTTCAGCCCTCATATACACGAGGTGTGAATGGTCTCTAGGCAGTCGACAGAGCAGCAGGTGCACCATCAAGCCCAGCATAATTCTGGAGACTAAGAATTTATTGGGCAAGAAACACAGTTACAAAGCAACAGCTCACTCACAAGTTGCGAATTTGTTTATTGAATGGAAATAAAAAAATCTTTTGGATGCGTTAAAGCTTTCATTTCTGTATTATTTCATTAATATTTCAAATTTGGCTTGGCTCCATCCTTAAAATAGGATTAAAAACCAAAACAATTCAGAAAAAGATAAACCATTCTGTTTTCAACATTTTGTTTAAACCAAATTTTTTTTTTCTTCCCATTTTGGCTTGAGTAAAGGAAAATTAAGCCATAAACAAACAAACAAACAAATTAACATTTTTCTTTCGCTAAAAAAAAAATAAAATATTTTGCTTCCATTACTGGTTGACCCCCAAAGCAGTAAGACTTAACTCTCACATTTGATTTCTTGAAGGTATGAGCATGAATTAAATCTTTCTCTGTGGCCTCAATCCCATGGAAATGCTCTGATAGAGTGACTCCACCCTTGTTCGCTTCTCTCCCTCGCTTACAAAATTTACACAGTTTTTGTCCTTTCCAGAGCTGCACATTTTCTGAAGAATTGGAAAAAATAATTATATCTGAGCCTGTTGTTCTTGTGTCGGAACTGAGTGGAACTGGATTGGGAAGATACTGGGACAGATACAGACAACAGACACAGTGGTGGGGAAATCTCCTTCTGCATCGTTTCCGTAGGAGACCAAAATAAAATAAATTTTGAGCAATTCCCTTTTGGAACTGTGGATTTATTACTACTGAATAATAAACCCAATTTGCTGAACTCCCTAATTTTGTTTATTTGACTGAGGATTCTTGATCCCCACATGTATCAACCACCCTGCTGCAGATATATTCAACAATTCCCCTTCTTGATTTATTTATAAGCACTATAATTTCATGCAAAATATTTCGATGTTGAATCCTTGATGCTTCTGTCTCTGTGTTATTTAATCTCCACTGATCAGCACAGAACAGATCACATTATTAGCCAGCATAAAAGATGTTGTTCCCATCAGTTTTCGTGGCGTTATTTTGTTACGCCACAAAAATATAAAGTTATCACTCAGACTTGCACAAAGCATCAAAAAGACTGCAGAGAAAAGACAAGTTAATGAAAACTGGGGCATGTCCTTAATACTTGCAGGGTTTTATTTTCCTTGGCAATTTGTGGTTGCATTTTTAAAGGCACTTGAATGCCTGACTCCAACAGATTTTTCCTAAATAACTGTAAAAATCTGTATTAAGATTTGCAGCATTGTCATGAGAGTAACTCACTCAGTAAGTAAGTCACAGAGTAAGTCCCTAAAGCTCCCACACCACCATCTTCTGGAGTATGAGAATACCAGAAACACAGACAAAGCAAACACTGAATTAACAGAAGCTACATTTTTCTCAAAGGAGCATCTGAATGAATAATAATAGAGATTTATGCATAGACTTCCTCCTTATCTAGGTACTAATGACTTTTCTATTTGTTTTCCCAAAGAATGGGATTGAAGTTGAGACGTCAAATCTTGCATTTGAAAAGTTAATTAAGGATGCTGAGTGTGCCCAGCTGACATTCAAATGAATGGATATCCAGGCTCCTGGGGTGGTTTTCCATTTCTACAGGGCCAGTGGAGCCATGGTTGATAGCAGCTGTGGATCCAGCTCACAGTCTATAGGCATTTTAGTCCATCTGCTTTCCAAAGACAGAGACTATGAACGGTGCGTGTGTGTGTATGTGAATATGTGTTTGTAGTACACTTTCTTTTAGTTATGGAGCTAAATATCAGGGGACATCCCCAAAAGGAGAATACCTGACTATAAGATTATTACCAGGGAAAGAAAACAGTAAACTACTCTACCAAGGGACCATCAAAAAGGACTAATTTTCAAGGAAATGTAGAGCTGTTCTCCAAGAAAGTAAAGAAAAATGCTTTTTTTTTTTTTTTGAATGGATGTTTTCATTCCACTCTGAAATCCTTGTACTGCTGGGGCTGCTGAGTGACTAAAGAGGGAGAGGAGTCACCTTGATGTCTTTGATAGGACAAGGGGTCATGGCTTCAAACTAAAAGGAGGAATGATTAGATCTTAGAAAGAAATTATTTCCTGTGAGAGTGGAGAGGCCCTGGCACAGGTTGCCCAGAGAAGCTGTGGCTGCCCCATCCTTGGAAGTGTCCAAGGCCAGGTTGGACGGGGCTTGGAGCAACCCGGGATAGTGGAAGGTGCCCCTGCTCATGGCAGGGGGTAGGAACTAATTGATGTTTAAAGGCTCCTTCCAACCCAAACCATTCCATCATTCTGTGATTGTTGTACTTACACAGGGACTGATTCACTCAGAGAAGCATCTGCAGTTGGGAGTGACTTGAGTGAACAAGAAATAACATGGAGAGTGAGAGAAATGAGAGCATGGTGACCACGATGCTGCATTTCTCGAGTGCTCAGTGCCATGCAGAGAAGGTGCCCCACTTCTTTCTGCCTCCAGCCTTCCCAATTTTTTATTGTGTGGATCTATCTGGCCCCTTGAACTGTTTCAGACTCCCAACCACCCATCAGAAAGCCGACTTAGCTGTGCCAGCAGGAAACTCCTCCTTGCTTTTCTGATGCCTGGGTTAGTTCTCTGCCAGTTTAATGAGTTCAGTTCCCAAGAGTTCAGTCCTCCCCAAGGGGTCAAGAAAAGGAACAGAGGGAGTGCAAAGGAAGCAGCAGGAGCTGAAGTGTTTGGGTCCTTGGAGGAATGAGCCACCCCTTCCAGTGACAAGCAGCTGCTGCAGGATGCAGCCCACATCCCAGAACTTCCTCCTCGAGGCCAGTGTGGTGAAGAAGAGATTAGCAGAAAAATGGAATTTTGTAAAAAAACCCCCACAAATATATCAACAACAAAAATTGTACTGTTTCAGACCCTATTTCTCATTTTTTGGGAGTCCCAAGGTCATCAGAAAAAGTACCTGACTCAGAGCCTCAACAGCCAAATCAATTATTTCTGTCCCTGTTCATGGAGTTTTTGCCCTCTGGCATGAATGTTTTCCCTACACAGGTGCAGATCACTGTAAGATGCTCTGACAGAAATGTTCAAGAACCACCACATTTAGTGCCTTGCACAGTATTATGTCTCACAATATATACATTTGGAAAGCATCTCTGGTCAGTGAAGAGATGAGAGAAGTTTTTGGCAGGATTTTTACTTTAAAAATCCCCTTTGATATTCAGTAATAAGGAAATCAATGGAAATTCAGCAAATCTAAGCTCATTTTAATTTTCGTCCTCTTTTTCAAATTGCATGAAAGCCCCTCTGAGCCTTTGGATAAGTGTCCTTGGTAATATTTCTATCAGCTGAACAAAGTCAGCACCCCTGCCTGCTCCCAAAGTCCATGGCAGAGAGATGCTGCCTCCAAGCACTTACTTCATTGCTTTCATGGATGTTGTGATCTATCATTTGGAGCAGAAACCACATCACGTTCCTCAGGATGAATGTAGTGATCAGATTCCAGTGGATAATATTCCTCAGGCATCGGATACTCCTAAAGAGGGAAATGCATTTAAATCAACACACACAGTGGATATCCACATTAATAACTATATAAAATAAGTTAATTCTGGTCACTTGCAAAATTCTTCCCACTTTATCCCCCCCCAGTCCCTCTCTCACAGCATGAAACAGGAGATTCAACTGTTCTTGCAAAGCCATGTACACAATTTGTCTTGATAACACCAGGAGCTCCCTTTGACAAGAATCAATTCAAGCAGATGAAACAAAGATCAATGGGAAAAAAAATCAAATATTCAAATGCTCACTTAATCCTTGGTTATTGGTTTTGCTCCCCTCCCTCCCTAGAACAACTCGAGTTGATGGAACAGCCCCTGAACCACCAGGCTGCACTGGAGGCTGCTGAATTGCTCACAAAAGGACATTTGGTGGCAAATATTTGCACTGGAGTGGCAAAGCTGGAATAGTTTACATTTGGTTTGTTCTTGAACAGGCTCCCCTGTGTGAGGTTCAAAGCTAATGCAATAGGAGAGCACAGACTGCCTGGTTTCAGTCCTGGGCTTAGCTGGCTCTATAAGCTTTCTAAAACAAGGTAGAGCTGCACATCCTCCTTCATTAAAAAATATTTTTATCTAGTTTTAGTCCCTCTCTACAGGGAGCTACAGTAAGCTGGGACACAGTGCCATAAAACAAAAGAGGGGACATCTTAGTGTTTGCAGATGGAAATGGCTCCAAGAGGCAGCCAGTGCATGATGAGGATGCCAGAAACCAAAGTATCACTGAAGTGAGACAGAGTTACTCATTACAGATTTAGTCATTCAAGACCAGAGCATTTCCCTTCTCACTCTTTGTGAAATGGTAAAGGAAGGCAAGTGCCAAGTTGCAGCGTTGCAGTTGCAGAGTCTTCAGTTAAATGATCTTTTCTCAGCTAAAGGAAAAACACTCCAATTATGAAAATCACTTCCCCAAGGGTTCAAAGAGCCAGTGCATTTCCTGGGATTCAGCATTTGCTGTATCAGTCTCCCTGCTTGCCAAGGAAGCTGTCAGATAACATGGGACACAGAAAGTGGTGTTCTCAAACCTGCTCAGCTGGAACTGACTGCAGCTCACCCCAGTGACAGCAAAAAGAGAGGCACAACCCACTAACCAACTCTGCTGTTGCCTCAGGTCTTTTGCATGACAAACAAGCCGGTTTTCTTAATAACAAACACTATTTTCCTATCATAAAACACTTTTTGCACTTTTCCCAGGACTAAATTAGTCAGTCTCTGGGCTAGAAGCAGTTCTATTATATCCTTCAGCCTCAGAGATTTCAGGCAATCCAGCAAAAAAATAAGTAGAAGACACATCTGAGATACTTACAGAGAGATGCTCAGAGGTATAACCCTACTAAGTCAATGTTAAAATAGTCTCTGAGTGTAACAACTCAGCAAGTATGAAATTGGTATTTGGTTTTCAGAGCCTCGGTGACTCATGACTAGAGTCAATTTGGAAAACAAATCTCCAGCTGCTCAGATTCATTCTCTTTTATTTAAGCTACAAACCCCCAAAACGATGCTCTTGGTGTAACCTGTGCTTCCAGGGAGCACGTCAGACACGTGTTTCACTTTGAAAATTTCACTTCCAACAAAATGAAGGCTCACAGTTCGGCTTTCAAAGAAATGAGGCAAAGAACTACTGCTCATGTTGAACCCCAGGAATCCATGTGGCTCTGGGCAGGCTTTGAAACATGTTAATAAGTTCCTCACTCTCTTGATCGTTCTGCACATAAATGTCCTGCAGCTGCTCTTCACTTACACATTTTATTTAGGTTAAGGATTAGCAGATAATGGGATGAATTTGAAACATTGCTTGTAGGGGGAGAGGGAGGCAGGGGACTAAAACTAAGGAGATTCAGGTCAAACTGTGGAGTTACTGACATGAAATTAATTGCTTTTGAGAGCTCTAACAACAAAACAGATCCAGCACACTTGCCAACTGAACGTATTTCTTGACAAAGATAAGATAAAGGAGTGGGAAAAAAATCCCTTGCTGCAGGTGTCAATTTGGATGTAGTTTAATCATCCCATATGCTGGAGCATCACTAAATCTGGCTAGAGGAAAACTTATTCCCACAGGATTTACAGCAGGACATTGGACTGGACACAGAGGCAAACAGGATCAGATAAATAGCTGTAGACTTTTTGGTTCAGTTCATAAACAAAGTTTTTCCCTGCAGAAGTGTCCTAGTCATCAAAACCACATTTTCTTCTGTATCTTAAGAAAAACTCAGTGGACTTGATGGTCTCAAAGGTCTTTTCTGACCTTAATGATCCTATGTTTCTATCTATTGGCTACATTATCTTTGCCCTCTTTACTACTTGTTGGTTCCCACTGGTTTTTCTTCTTTGCCCCGCAGTCTGCATCCTTCAACCTTTTAGTGATGTCTGTGGAGGACACAGAGCAAGAGGGTCTGGCCTGTATTGGGAACCTCCAATCTTTACAGATAATTGTGATCAAAAGTGCTTGTTTTCAAAAAGCCACATGTGTTGAGGGAAAGTGTGTCCCTGGGGTAAAATTAGGTAAGGAATAAATGTGGCCAGCAGCTGGAATGGACCAAAATGAAGCCTGAAGCCTTGGCTTTGGGCATGAAATAGGGGCAGTTGGCTCCCATGTCCCACTACCTTCAGCAAAAACCATATTTTGGATACCAGCAACCTCACGCCGTCACCTCATTCCCTTCTGAAGACACTCTGTGTGTGGCTCAGATGGTAAAGAGGTGCTTTCACCTGCTAAAAATCTTTAGTCTTTGGGACTAACAGAGCCATGGAGAAGAGGCTGAGAGACTTGTCCAAAAGTGCCACAGACTTTCTTAAACAGCTCAGATAGTGATGTGACCATAGGCACAGAATGGTTTTAACCTTTTCACTTCTTTTGTTTTTCCCTTTCTTTTTTCTTTCAGTAAGAGTCCCAACTGGAGACTCAGAGCTTGCTTTTGTTTATAAAGAGCCCAGAGCCCATGGTTTCTGCTTGTTTCTGTCTCCTAACTACTACCAGCACAGAAATCACAGTGGCAGTAATGCAATTCATAGCCAAGGGCAGGGAAAGCTTGAGAAATGACTGTGTCAGGTTCCTACAGGGGAGGGAGGAACAGCAGGATAATGGAGTGTGCGGAGGCTGCAGGGCACAGCAGTGCAGGGCTGCAGTTAACTCGGTGTAACAAGGGAACAATCTCTTGGCAGCCACCTGAGAAAGCTGCTCTCATTTTCAGGCACTCCTGGTGGGTGGTATTATTGTAATTTAGCATCCGGAGGGATCCTGACTGAGGTGAGGGTTCCCTCATTCAGGCACTGTTCACACGTGACTGCTCTGCAGGGCTCAGGAGCTTAACCTGTGCCTAGAGTTTATCTGTGCAGCCAGGCTGGAGTCTGAGGTGACCAGTGAATGAAGGACATGTCCCAAACTCAGCAACAAAACTAGTCAGCAACAGGTGACCTACAGCCCAGCTAATGTTTGGTGAAAGGACAAAGCCAACATTGTCATACTTATCTCAAAGCCTGAGGAAAAAAAACTCATAAGACTCATAGGGGTAATTTGTCCTCCACAGGTCTTTACCTGGCTCTTGGTAGATGGAAAGTAGCTTAAATTTATAAGCCTTAATTTAAATTTAAATACTCCTGTTACTCACGAAAATGACCTGTCCCATTTTGAACATTTAAACAGTCATAACAGTCTTCTGTGACAATGAGCCCCACGGTCCCCTTCTCCTTGATTAATTATTGGCTTCACTCCATGGAGTGGAAAAGTAAGCAAGCCTGTGCTCCAGGAACAGCAATAACTGCCCTCACAGGCAGCACTGGAAAGGCATTCCCATCACATCCTAACCGGCAGGAGGTGGAATTTAAAACACATTAAACTGTGTTGTAAGTTAGCAAATTGAGCTTTCCTAGAGGCACAGCGATTGGCACGAATGAATTCCCTCAAAATGGAGAAGCTAAGGAGTTTGGGGTTATTGTTGCCTCAGTAGGGAGATATTACAATTTGGGGATTGTGGTAGTGGCAACATCAGGAAAATGAGAGTGCGGAGAGCAGAGAGCTGCCTCCCAAGAAGGCAGAGAGCCACATGAGAGAGGGGAGAAATGGGAGATGATGGGACTGGGGGCTGAACTGCTGCTTCAGACAAAATTACAGCACTGCTAGGAAGAAATTGTGAGTTACAGAGCCATTTAGAGCCCCCTGGCCTAAAAGACCTGATGATAGAAGGTTTCATATTCATCTTCATGTCAGGTAACATCATTTATGCCATTTCCACTTGTTTTACGACTCTTGATATGTGTTGAATGGTGCAAGTGCCTCCCAGCTTCCAAGAACAGCAGCACAAATCACCATCCCAGATATCCTGAAGGCTGGCATGTGAGAAGATATGACAGACTGAGTTTATGGGCTTCCATTAAAAGGCTTTTCCTGTATTTCCTTCCTACCCTAATCCTTTCCAGACAAAAAAAAGTTGGTCAGATCTTTGGCTGGACTCTTCTACTGACTCTTCCCTGGTGCATGGGTCCGAAGATGGAAGCAAGAATAAAAAAGGTTGTAGCAATTTGGTCACAAGAGACTTAAAGATTGAAGCCACAAGACAAAGACATAAGAACTTCCATATTCAGACAGACCAGCGGGCAGGAAATGGGCTCAAGTTACACCAGATGAGATTTAGATTGAGTATTAGGAAAAGCTTCTTCACTGAAAGGGTGGTCAGGCATTGGAACAGGCTGCCCAGGGAAGTGGTGGAATAATCATACCTGGAAGTGTTCAAAAAATGTGTAGATGTGGCACCTGGGGACATGGTTTAACTGGTGGACCTGGCACCAGCACCCTGAACTGCTTGGTGTGCAGGTGTCAGAGGTGCCATGGCAGCAAAGACAAAAAAACAAACCAAATTCTCCAGCAGTTGACGGCAGCATGAGTCAAAGGTTGGCAGAAAGAGCTTCAGATTGTTGCTACAGGGAGGACTCTCTGATAATATTTCCACAAAATGACCCTAATTGTATGATTCAACATAGAAAGCAGAGAATTAGAAAACCCATTCTTTTGATTCGAGAAATGATGGGATCTGAAAAGGCAAGAAAAAAACCCCTTATTAACTATTTCTGCAGAGGCAGCCTCGCTGACTCAGAAATGGACATCTATAAATAACCCTGGTAAAACTCAAAGCAGCTTTCTGTTATATATTGTTTTTTTCTCACTCTATTCATACAGCGGTATTTTTCCTCTGGGATGTGCAGAGCTACTATTTTCTGATTCAAAGCATGACACAAACAATTAACATTAGCAATTATAATAATGTGCCAGCGTGGCTGAAAGCTCGCTGAATTAGTGGAATCATCTGCATAAAAATAATTGCAAATGAAAACTTTATTAAAGAAGCTTGGAAACCTTCTATTAATTCATGTAGTATTCCATTAATAATGATGTTCAATTAAGACTGCTGTCCCAAAGCCTCTCTCAAAACATCTGACAGGAGAAATAGGAGTGCACTTCGCTGGAGTCCTTCCCATTCCATGACTGTTGAGCAAGCCAGAAGGAGAATCGTGGACAATACTTAAAAAAAGTATTTTTCCCTCTTTAGTCTTTTCTAGGGCAGGCAAAGCACATGTACAAGCCATAAATGGCTTGGAGTGGGAAGAATACCTAACAGCAAGTTATTTCCCAGGCTCTGTGCCTGTCATGGCCTATTTGCTTTCACCCACACCGAAGCCTTCCCTGAGGTTCTCATGGTGCTCATGTTCAATCAGTGCACATATTCTGGTACTCCTAATGCCTACAGATGGGAAAAGCAGCTGGAGAGGTTGGCAGGGAAAATCAGCTCCTTGGTGGCAGTTGCCTGGGGGAATATAAATATTCCCACAGGAAATGCAAGGGGCAGTTTCAAGGGAAGAATGAAAGCCTGGAAGAAAATAACAGCTTTATTATGAGGACAGGAGCGAGATGCTCAGGTGAAGAGGAGAAGCAGCAGCTTCCATTAGTGTTTAGGATGTGCAGAGACCCTCAAAATAAACCCATTGTGGAACCATCTGTGCTCCACTAAGTCTTTTCCAAAGCTTCGTTCTTCTGCCTTCGAGCCAGTTTTTAATCACAGGACATGGGGTATCCTGCCTGCTTCAGGCACAAAGGCTCACAGCAGTGACATTCCTGGGCTTGGAAGGATGCAGCCAACACAGCACACAAGAGGACCACAGGCAAGACAGCCCCAGGACAGCCCCAGACTGCCCGTGTTCACTGTCAGTGTTCGTGCCCAGCACTGTCTGGCTGGGAATGATGGTGGACAGGGGTTAACGACCTCTGTGAACTCCCCAGGAACAGTGTGGATAACTGTGGGATACTCCATCAGCCTGGCTTTGCTCCTCATCAGCCTGCAAGAGTAATGTTGCCCTGAGAGCCACGTGGTTAAATAAGGGCTAATTGAAACCCAGTCACGGGATACTCCAGTCTAAGAACAAGGTTCCAACCTTGACTGTGCTGTCAGCTCTTCCAAAGGAGAAAATTCCCATTATTTTCACAGGAATGACAAAGATGACTTCACTTAGTGCAGCATGTGACCGTGGTTTAGACGGCTGAGAAAAGGTTTAGAACTCTGCTCTAATTTGTTTTGTTAAACAGAGGTCATTTGTCAGTAATTTTTGAACCAAAATTACTTTACAGACAGGGCTGTAAAGTATCTTCTTTTTTACAGAAAACATCTTGCAGGTCAGGTTTTAGTGCCCCATAACAGCTTTAGAGTAGCAGGGACACAGCACACGACTACAAACCTCCCGGGTTTTTCTGAGGTGCTAACCTGTAGACATGGGTTGTAGTTATGAGCCCACACTGTGGAAGGGTGAATGTTTTCTTGTTTAATATTTTTCCATTGCTGCTGGATTGCACAAATTAGAGGCTTCTGACTTCAGAAGCCAGACAGAGAGCTAATAGTGGCTGGTCTGGCTTACAGTTACTGTTTGGAAAATACGAGTGCACAGCATGTTCTCGTTCATAATCCCCTTGTGGGATTATTTAAAAAAAAAGAAATTTAAAACAAAATTAATTTAAATTACCGGCTTGGGAATTGAGGGGTTATGTTTTGGGTGCTTTTTTTGCTCTTAATACAATTACCAAAGCTTGTTATATTATCTACATTTGCAGATACTGTGTGGATAAACCAAAAGGAGGAAAGTCTGAGCAACTGATGCTGCCCCTCTCCTTGGCCTCGTTTCCACCAAAATATGGTGTAAAATATTTAATTATTTTTGTGTATCTGTCCAGGAATTTAGGAAAGACCATATAGTCTGATCCTTCCAAATAGTCATTCCTGTGCTCTGTCTAAATCCATCAGCCTCAGGATGCTCACTGTGCCTTAGGAAATGCTTCCAGTGGTTCAGCCTGGGCACCTCCCCAAGGAAGCTGCTGTTTCCAAACATGCAAAGGCAGCCCACAGGTTAGTAGGGCTGTACATGTCCCATTCAGGGGTGACACAGATTACCACTTCACTCATGTTTTAACAGAGTAATGTGAAGCAGCAGCTTTCAAAGGATCAAAGAATCATAGAATGGTTTAGGTTAGAAAAGAGTTCTAAGATAATCGAGCTTAACTGTTCACCCAGCACTGTGTTCATCACTAAACCATGTCCCCAAGAGTCACATCCACATGCCTTTTGAGCACTTCCAGGCATGGCAACTCCCTCACTTCCCTGGGCAGCCTGTCCCAATGTCTGACTACCCTTTCAGTGAGGAAATCTTCCCTAATATCCGATCTAAACCTCCCTTGGGACAACTTGAGTCCATTTCCTCTCATCCTGTCACTTGTTACCTTGGAGAAGAGACCCAATTCCACCTGGCTCCAGCCTTCTGTCAGGAAGTTGTAGAGGGTCATAAGGTCTCCCCTGAGCTCCCCCAGCTCCCTCAGCTGCTCCTAATCAGACCTGTGCTCCAGATCCTTCCCCAGCTCTGTTCCCTTCTCTGGACACCCTCCAGCACCTAAATCATCCTTCAGATTAGACAGAACAGAAGGTGCCTGAGTGCTGAACAAGTACAGTGGAGTTAGTGAGGGTCCTTGATGGGCAATTCTGTGGATGAAAACTGAAATGGAACCATTTAGTACTTGCATAGCTGCAGGTGAATTTTTAGTACATAACTCTAAATATTGGCTTGAAACCACCTGCTCTGCTTCTCCTTTCCAGAAATGACACAAGACAGGGGTTGTTTTTCTGCAGTAAGTTGCACTCCTGAGCATGATTCACATCCAAACTGTAAAGACCAAACTTTGCTTTCTTCCTTTCTCTGAAATCTTGGAAAAGTTGCAAGGCTTTCTCCCAAAACCCTTCCATCATCATCAGAAGTAGAACAGAGCAGAGACAGTTACCTTGTCAGTCAACATCAACCTAAACCTTGCACAGAGCAGTTCTATTATCAGAATTCAGAAAGGTTAGTGTCCATCTCCAGAAAAACACCCTTATACCCAAAATCTTGGGAGCAACAGAAATACACCAGTAGGAACATATTTCTAGCACAGGAGAGGAAGTGGCTTCCTGATCCTCCAAACCTCATGTCAAGAAAGTAATTGAGTAAAAGCCCTTCATTAATTCCTGATACTCTCTCTGAACTCCAACTGAATTTTTTTTCTCTACTGCACTGTTGCTGGACCCCTCTGCTCTGTGGGTTGGAAACTATCCTCTAATACCCACTCCCAAGCCTGTCTCTAGAATTCCTATACCCATTTCTTCTTGCACTGACAGTGTCCTTGATTGTAAGTAGCAGTTTCTAATGTTTCTCCAGTGGTGATGGATTTATGGGCAGCAATAACACTCCTTGGCAGCCTTCATTTTGCAAGGCCACAATACCACTGTTTCAGATGCAGCTCTTGAAACCATTCACATTTTAAGAACGCAGCTCTCTGGGCACACTTTTAATTACTGGTCTTATTTCAGGACTTCATGAGGGCTCTGCTCTCTGTGGCTTTTGTGTGGGGTAAGCTCTACACAAAGAGTCTAAAGAACAAGTCACACAGATGTGAGATGAGAGGGGGCGAGTAAAGGCAGTGGGAAGACAATGGCCTGAGGTTAATCAACAGGAAAAGTGTTTCTGTCCTTTATCTGAGTTGCTGAGATGAGACACTCGACATGGATTCAGGCAGTTCAGGGACTTCAGATGCTTTGTATTCAGAGACAACCCTCTCATTGCATATGTGCTTGTTTACAGCTCAGCTCCCTCATTTTCATTCCTGCCTTGCTTTGGGAACTTTACTGTGGACTGGTGCAGGGTGGGACAGAGTGAATGCTGTCCCCAAATCTACAGCCACTGCACACACCCCACTCGTGCTCCGCTCTGGTTTTTTTGATGAAGTTTAAAAAATGTCATTAATGAACCATCAATGAAGGGTCTGCCATTCCAAGTGGCAGATGGAATAGAACTGACTCAGCTGGATGGGGAGTCAGGAGATGAGGGGGGAACATGGAGCACTAACACGAGCTCGTGAATTCCACCAGTTGATGTCCTATCCTGGGACTTGCTCTTTCCTCTTGTTCCACAACAGAAAGGCACAAATAGAAGGATTGCACCTGAGATCTGGAGCCTGCTCTGCTCTAACCACACCAGGCAGCACACCCCCTTTAAGTGCAAACCAGTGCTAACTGTGCAGATCTCCTCCCCACCGGGTATATCCTCAGTCTCTAGGTGTCAGAGACTTTGCTCTGATAGGTGTCAGATCACTTTGCTCTAAGAAACCTGCTCTGTATTTATGCTCTACATTTCTTCTGACAGGTTTCTAGAAAGCATTTAATCAAACTCTTCCATTCCTACCAACAGAGGCCTGCAGCAGCAGTCTTGCCAGCTGCACACCAGACTGAACACCAAGGGGCAGTTCAAAAGAGCTTGGAACAGGGGAGGATAAAGGAAAGGAAATTTTCCTCTCCTAAACCCTGGGAGATAGTTAGGGGGTAAAAAAGAAAAAAAAAAAGGCTATGTTGTTTCAGGAAAAAAATATTTCAATCTTTTGGGAAGAAACGATATGTGGGATTTAGGAAATCTGTATGTAATTGTAAGAAAGAATGGTGACTCTGCCTCAGTGCTGTGGGAAATCAGATGCTTTAATGGAGAAATAGAAAGAGGTAGATTTAAAAGCAACAGGAAAGCAAACTTTCCCTCAAAACCTCAACTCGCTTTCGTTACCACTATACAAATGACAAAAGATGTTATGACAATGTTTGTGGGTTTATTGTTTTTTTATTTTAGAGCTGCCTTTGTCCAGTAACCCGTGCAGAAGCACATGTCATTTTTAATCTTCAGCCTATCTCCCTTTCAGCACCATCCTTTTATTGGATTCAAAACTCAGCAGGGACTTAGATGCTTCCCAGACCAAATACCTTTCGTCCCCTACTTCTTCTTCAATCACCACTGAACAAATAAAACATCTCCTGACTGAATCCAGCCAGGGCACTGCTGGCCATTGCCAGCACACTGTTTAAATAACAAGTCAGGAGTTTTACAAAGGACTCTCATTCCCTCTCAGAGGCTGCTATAACAGCACACCAACGAGGGAAAATCCATGACAAACCTATTTGGGTTTTTGCATTATCAGCAATTTGGGTTTCTGAATTATCAGCAACAATAAGGGAAAAATATGATTCAACAGAAGCATTTCAATATTTTTGTTTTATTTTGTTTTGGTTTTTTTTAACAATTCTTTTTCTTCAGCTTGACTGGTATTACTGACAGCAGGTTTCCTCCTATGGAAAACCCCTGCTTTACTAGTGTGAGAGTGGGATTCGATGGGATGATGAGGCTGAGTCAGTGGGAACTGCCTGTGTGCACCTCTGGGATGGATCAAACCTTGGCTATGAATGAGAACACACAGACCATGAGATTCACAGCAGTGTGGGCACATTTAACAATGACATGGGAAGTGCCCTGAGCTAATCTCACCAGATCCTGCCTTGAAGATCAGTGCATTTCTACAGAACACTTTGTGCACAAATTCTACATTTTTTATTCTCAGCATACTTCTTTTTGTTTGTGAGCTTGTTTTGTTCTGCATGGTAAACACAGTATGGCCCTCACAGTTTTAAGACCACCTACCTTTAGACCTTGAGAAACTAATGTTGACTTAGGAGGGATCTCAATGACTCATTGGCATTCAGTCAGAGTGCCAACAACAAGCAAGGCCTCTCCTTCATTTTCTATTATTTAGGTGCTAAATGAAATGTTTACAGGCTTATTTTTTGGCACAGCCAATAAAGGATCGGTTCATACGTGACAGAACTGGAGAAAATGAGATTAGAATAAGTCTTCACAGTAAAAAGGAGGCCCTGGTTGAGTTTTCCTTCCTTCCCAGTTGTGTTGGGGGTCTCATGGGCACAAATGGCAGATGATTCCACTACTTCTTGCTGCATCTGAGACTTCTGACCCTCAAAATAGGTGTGGGGTTCCTTAGATTTCAGGGCAGGAGAACATTTCCGTGGGTTGTGAATGGAGGACAGAAGGTTGCATAAAGAACTGAGGAAGAACAGAACCGGGGACAGGACAACATAGAACAGATTTGGAATAACAGGGACTAGATCCAGTTCTTTCCCACTTCAGCCCAACTGAGGACTAAGCTTCCCAGCAGTGCAGCAGCTCCCTGGGCTGGGGCAGTAGTGGTGAGGTTCATCTCCAACAGAAGAACATCCATGTCAGTACCTGATCACCAAAGCAACACTCTTTGCCATGGCAACCAAATATTTCACCTGCTCTTAAAACCCCCAACGTGGGAGACCCCACAGCCTTCCAAGCAGTTGTGTTCCAATACAGCAGGTGTGCTCCAGTCTCCTCCTTCAGACAGCACTGCTTTGGGACTCTGCACTGACAGAGCTAAGGAAAACCAAGCAGGTGGTGGGTGAGAAGTACAAAAATATGGAGCAGTTGTAGAATTTGAATCTTTCTGGAGGTCTCCTCTATCTTCACCTTCAGTAGGCACTCATGGAGTGAGGTGGATGGATGGAGTGGGGCAAGAAAAAGGAACTGACAGATTCCCACTTTGGGTCAAGATGTGAAACTATCAGATTGTATTTTTTTTTTGCCAGGAGTTACCTAAATTCTCTCATTTCACGCAATTAGTAGGTGCCTTCTTCCACCCAAACTAAAACAGGCAAAGAAAAAAACCCTAAATAACTGGAATTGATTGTCAAAACTGATTTGTTCTTGGGGCACTTTGTGATGAAGATGTGCCAAACCTAGAATTTGACTAGAGGCAACCTGTAATGAAACATGAATCTGGGCTGCCTTCACTGGAGCATCTCTGGAACTTTGGAAAGCAGATGTGGCTCGACAGACACTGAGGTATCTCATGCTGGTTAATGCTGGCTGGACACTGGACATTTTTTGCGTGATACAATGGGAATTTGAAAAGGCAGACTATCTTCATTCACAGCATGCACAGGAAAGTGTTTAATTGCTGCTTCTCAGTTGTTGTTTTCAATGCTGAAGCTGACTGCAAAATTTAAATCTTCGAGTCAAAGTTTAAATACCACAAGAACAATTTAAAATAGATCAGCTGGGCCACTTCTGTGTTGAAAGCTGGATACATTTATACCATCTTATCTAATTGTTTTTGTGTTATTTACTCAAGCATTTATAAAAGATTGAGCATAAAAGCAGGGAATATAATTACAATGAATAATTTGCATTCTTTATTCAGTGTAAATTAATTCAGGTCTCCAAGCACTATGGGAATTAGCTTTATATGCACAGTAGAAGGCTTGAAATAGAAGTTTAAATTGATGCATCATAAAAGTTCCCATTGAATGTTTTAAAGTTTTTTTTCTTCCCATTAGCATAGATTATTCTGTTTATAGATACTGGAGTGCAAGAAGATTTGTATTGTGAGTAGAAAAGGCCTTGTTAGGAATGTTCAAGAGGAAAACTTTGCCTAAGACTTTGTAGGGATGCTACACTCCAGGAAAACAGGAATTCTTTCACTGAGGTCACTGTCAATAATCAAGCTGTAAACCTGGGGAGGGGAGGGAGAGAATTCCTCCACAGCAGTTAATCCTCTGCTATCAGAATAAGGTTTCTCTCAAGGATTAGCACTGCATGGCACTCAGTGGAGGTGGTTCTAAATTCAGTTGAACTCTTCTAGACAACACAGCACAAATAGTACAGAAATACCAGTCAGGTAATCCAAGAAATAACGCAGAAATAACCCACCAGGCCACTCCCTATGAAAATATATCCCCGTGACTCAGGCTTTGTGCCTACAATACATTTGGTGACTGATGCACATCTACCTGTTCCTTTCCACTACTTTTCCTTTCCTCCTGTCCTCTCTCTTTTCCCTGTATTCCTAATTTTCAGTTACATATCCACTGGACCTGCCAAACTCTCTTCTGCACCCTGACCCAGGGAAGTGTTTCTATGCAGTCTCCTTGATTTGCATTCGTTGTTTCTTGGGGACTGGTGGGGATTAAGCTCCTCTAATGATGTTCCTCCTGTTATTTAAGAAAACTTCTAAGCTTTTAATGAAAGAAAAATCGAAATTAACCCAAAGCAAAATAGAAAGATTTTGTTCTATCTCCTTTGGGTTTAGATCTGGGCATTATCTGGCAGGGAATGTAAAATGCCTCATGTTATCATGCACTGCCTTACATTAAAGAAAAAAAAAAAGAAAACTTGCCCCCAAAACTCGCAACTTGACACGCTCAAATCTCGGTTTCCCTTAATGAAGCACTCTGTGCTCACCAAAACTTTTGTGCTGCATCAATAAATCATGCACAGTTCTCTCCCTGAACACAAACTTCAGCTTTAGGCTTCAGCTCCTACGCACAGAAGGCTCCAGCACAGCATCAGTCAACAAAACCAAGGATGCGCTCGGGAGCGTCAAAGCCATGACCAGTTTTCCAGACCTGGACAGAGTTATCAGAGGGCTTTGAGCAGCCCAGTAAGTGTCACCCACGGAAGTTAGAAGCATGCAAAACACATTACTCACCTCAAGCACAAGAAAAGCATAAAGGCAACTATAAGGGCCCCTACTGAAATACAGTGCCCCAGGTAGTTTATGATGAGAGCAATCTTGTAATGGAGCGCATACTTCCTCTGGAGGTAAAGAGATAACAGGATTAAATCAGCATGAATCTCTAAGCACTGACATCAAGGAACAGTTAATCAGTTTAGAAAACAGTAATTACTTTTCTCAACCTTACAATGATGTAATAGCTCCAGGGCTGATGCCTATATATAAGCCAAACATATTGCCCAGGCATAGAAGTACAGGCTTGGTGGAGTTTCAGTGTGGGCTTTGACCTCAGTTTATTACAAATATCTGCAAAAGAAGTTATTTTCTCCCCGTTTCTTTTTTCTTTTTTTTTTGTTTTCCCTGCAATTTCATCAGGATTTCTTGTTTTCATTATCATGCTATTTTAAAACTTCGTCATTTCAGGGCTACAAAGCTACCAAAGACACATCTTCTCAGAGTTTCAAAAGTTATAAAACATTATTTTCTTAGGAAACAGCACGGTCTTTAGGAGCCAGGTTATGCCACTTTCCTGCTCAAATGGTTTGGTTTTCATACAGAAAATTCAGTTAGGAGAAGTAATAAAGCCTTCCCATACAGGCAGATTTTCCTCTGAGGGACATTCTTTGCAAGCTACGGTCTTTATCCTTCCAACTGAGGGCAGAACCAATGCAGCCTGAAAGAGCTGGAATCTGGTGGTGTCCCTGCAGTTCTGAGAGAGCCTGACAAACCAGAGATCCTGTTGTTTTTAGCATCAACCCAAGAATGTGATGGAACTTCATGTGTTGGTGTCTGTTTCCTAGGATGGGGGGAGATTATTGGTAGGTTCTAGATCCTGCAAACAAAAAATTAAGTACCAAAGAGCTCCCACCTAAACCAGTGAATTTAGGGGCATGACCAAAAATCTGGCCTTGCAGTAACTGGAATGTTCTTTATTGGTGGGCTGCTGCTGGTTTCAGAAAAGAGAAGCATCTCCTTTCTTTCCCCGATGGATAGAAAGAAGTAGAAAAACACTATTCAGATAAATACTGAAGCTGGTTAAAAAGGGACAGAGGTTTGCTACTGAAAGAACCAATCCTCCTGAAAAACATATTCATTTATTAGGTTTGGCATTTGTTTCTTTTCAGGGTAAGCAGATCTTTCCCCAATTTGGGATGTTGTCCTCCTTCAGAAGAACGAGACCCTTGAGAACTAACCACCTACATTTCCTCCCTTGTGACAAAAATATAAAAGCAAAATCCTACAAATGGCACCAGTTTTCTAATTTTAGTTGAACTTCCTTTTTCCATTTTTTTTTTCTTAGCAATTTCCCTTAACATTTTATTCCAGTCAAAGGAATTTGTCAGTGAATGAATGTTTGGCTGAAACTACAACCAGCAGCTGTAGTTAATCTGTTCCATTGTTCTGTGAAGATAGCATCTTCCAGCACTTTGCCAAAAAACTCTCTTGGAATCATTTCTGTGATGAAACCTGCCTATATCTTCAGCACACGGAGTAATGTGCTGCTTCTGGACAGAACTCAACCATGCAAGGTATTTTTAAGTCCATTATAAAATCCCCTAAAATAAACTTCCCCATCCACGGGCCCATTTTGTGAATCGCCTCGAGGAGAAAAGAAAAAAAAAAACCAGCAAAACAAACTTACAAAATCCAAATTCCACAATGAGTTTTATTTATCCTTAAGACATAGGGACACTTAAAGGGAAGGAAAACACACTTGACCTGATGTGGCTACCTGTGCAGTGTTGTATTATTCAGGGAGTGCCCTGGTAAACTGCATGGCTTAATTATTCTCCTGCTTAATTCATAAAGTCATGGAATCACAGAATATCTCAAGTTGGAAGGGATCCATAAGCACCATTGAATCCAAATCACTACTTCTTGCAGGACTTCCTAAAACTAAACCATATGACTAAGAACTTTCTTCAGAATTGCTCATGTAGTGCTAGATATCTTCTGGAAGATGACAACATTTTTCCCAGGACAACGATCCTACTCTTTGAGTCTGACCCTTCAGCTCCTTCCTGTGGCTCCTGACCACTGTTTCAACTTCACTCAAGTTTAAAGAGGGCATAGTTCAAAGCATTAGAAGACTAGTTGGAAAAATAAAATTATTAAGCTCCTGTTTGATGCACTGATGCTGAAGGGAAAACAGGCACGACTCTCGTATTTTCAGTTTCTGGCACTAACAAGGCTTCCTGAAGGCAAATTCAAACATCATAGAAACAAAAACTGCCTCAGTGCCTATGAAAAACTAAGTTGACAGGGTGGCAAGATCGCTTTCCACCAGCCTACATGCAATCTGCATCTCTGGTGGAACTGAAGACGGCACCTTCAGGGCTGAAAAACACGTGCTCAGAATCAGTCATGTGTTGGCCAAAGCTCAGTTCATGTAAAACACTTTCATAAGTCTTTTCTGTCTCGCCCTTGTGAAGACCAATACATCTAAAATGTCAACAACCTTCTACTGTTACCCAATATTCTTCTGCTTCCAGGAAGATGTTTCACTTCACTGAAATGAAAATATAAATTCTATTCAGGCTTAGGAGGAGGGTTTTTACATAAAAAATTAGCTAGAAAAGGAGATTGTAGAATCACAGGATGGTTTGGGTTGGAAGGGATGTTAAAGGTTGTCTTGTTCCAACCCCCTGCCGTGGGCAGGGACACCTTCCACTAGAGCAGGTTGTTCAGAGCCCCATCCAACCTGGCCTTGAACATTTCCAGGGATGGGGAATACAAAGATGGTCTGCACACCAGTAGCCTTGCTCTCTGATCACAGCAGGTCACACCAGTGGAATCCTCCTCCATTACACACAACAATCATGTTACACCAGACAGGGCAGAGGTGTCTCCCACCAGCTTCTACCAGGTAAGCTGAGGAAGCACAGCTTTATATCTTTACCTGCACCAGCCCTGCAAACCTAAGACATGGTGGGCTCCCTGCAGCCAGATTTCAGGTAATTGTGGAGTTGTTCTGTCTAGAGCACTTTTCCCCTTGCTTCAGCCAGAATGTGACTGCCAACCTGTCCAAACCAATTCAGCTAATGATTTGACTGAATGACCACCTAATGACAGCACTCTTTAGTCCAGTTGACAAGGATTTTTCTCCCTGTAACAGAACTTACTGGCAGGTCCTGCCAGTGTTTACAGCTCATGTCTCCCTGTGGGGCTCTGCACTCCACTGCCAGTTCAGTCACTTTAGATTTCTTCCTGTTGCCAGCATGATCTCATCACCAGCACGGTTTAAAGACACCACATCTCCTCTCCAAAGACTTTCAGAAGCCACTGGGAAGTATCTTTGTCATCCAAGATGCCTCTGAGTTGACTGCTTTCCTGTTCTGAGCCAGCTGGAAGCTGCATAGCTGTGCCTGGTGTGGCTGTGCTCCTATGCAGGATATATTAGCTTAAGCCCAGCATGGTGCTAACTCAGCTACACAGCTTGAAGCCACCTCAAAACATCAGCAGAACCAAATTCATATCCAGCTGACATAGGCCACATAGACAAGACCAAAATTCCTAAATTATAGCTCTTTTTGGAGGCTAAGATGTATTTTTTTTTTTGCTGCCTGAGACTCTCATTTTATTTCTAACAAGCACAGATCTGTGCCCGATGCAGCAAAAGTCCTTTTGACACAGGAGCTTGTAGGCTGAGTAGAATTTTTGCATTTGTCACACGCTGTGCCATCAAGCAGCCAGTAGGATCAAACTTATTTCTGTACCTTATTCTTGTGCCCTGAGAAGGAGCCAACTATTTGTTCAGAGGGTGAGATTCAGTCTGACATTAGGGCACCAACATCTGGGTATCTACCCAACATCAGAAGCAAGGGAAAGAAGTAGTGCACACACAGACATCAGTGACCCTTGAGGTGCACTCAGCAGACTCTGCTTCCCAGCTGGCCCTGGTGACTGACCTCCAATTGCTGCTGTTTAATCATGGAATTATTAAGGCTGGAAAAGGCCTCCAAGATCGAGTCCAACCGTTCACCCAGCACCGCTGAGTTCACCACTAAACCATGTCCCCAAGGGTCACACCCATGTGCTTCTTGAACACTTCCAGGGATGGTGACTCCACCACTTCCCTGGGCAGCCTGTTCCAATGCCTGGCCATCATTTCAGTGAAGAAATTGTTCCTAATATCCAATCTAAACCTCCCCTGGTGAGGCCATTTCATCTTGTCCTGTCACTTTGTTACCTGGGAGAAGAGACTGACCCCCACCTGGCTACAACCTCCTTTCAGGCAATTGTGGAGAGTGATGAGGTCTCTCCTGAGCCTCCTTTTCTCCAGGCTGAACACCCTCAGCTCCCTCAACTGCTCCTCATCAGACTTGTGCTCCAGACCTTTCCCCAGCTCCGCTGCCCTTCTCTGGCCATGAAGGACCTGAGGGGCACAGGTATTCCAAAGGACTGTCACCTGCCAGGTACATGGAGACACACAGGGGCATTTTAAACTACAGGACACAACTCCACACAGGGAATTAGATCCCAGCCAAAATGGGAATCTACGAGCAAATCAGTCCCAGAGTGGAGTTTTATCAGCTGCTGCCACAGGTCTCGACCACAAGCAGAGCCATGATGTGTTGATGTAATCCAGGGAATGTGTGTTACTGAGCTGATGCCCCCTGAGATTGACCCACAGCTGACAAATCCCTAAAATTTCCCTTGCTACGTGATCAAAACTCTGCCATAAAGCAGGTAGAGCTGGGCATGGGACATGTTCCTGTCCCATCTATCAATCACTGAATTCAGAATCAAACCATCTGATTCTTCAGCACTCTGGCTGTGAGTGGCCAAGCTTGACAGCAGTGTTGTTTCCTGTATTAAAAATAAACACAAATCACAGGGCACACCTCCAGGCTGATGCTTAGCATCTGCAAGGCTCAGTCAATAAATCACAGGAGAAACATGTGTGTGCCTGAATCTCACCTTTAATCAAATCCCCAGAGAAATCTATGGGGATTTTTTTTCCTAGTTTTTTTGGAGACCACAAAGCAAGTATTCATCTATAACACTGAGCATTAGGAGAGATTTAAAAAATATTCACAAATATTAATATCTGCAAAGCTTGTTGCAAATCTTTGAAGATCTAACAAATGAGTTTTTAAGCTTCTATAAGCAAGGGTGGGGGAACATCTGCACTTTCATCTGTTTAAGAAACACGCTATTTGAGTAGTTTTAAGCTATCACCATAGCTGCAAAGTTTTTAAAAGCAAAAACAGAGCACAGGAAATAATCCTGTCCTCTAGTCACAACACTTCTCCAGCCTTTTCAAACAAAACTCCTCTGTGTTTGCTGGTGCAGAGATAGCAACTGCTGGAGCCATGCAAACACATAAGGAGGGCCATTAAAATGCAGCAGCACTTTCCTGAGCGGGTGCAGCACACTGTTATCAGCTCAGGTTTCCTGTACCAGCTAAACCACATCAAAGATATGGAGCCTTCACCCAGCTCTGCTCCCCATTCTCTAAACCAGCTCTGGCTGCTCCACACTCCCCCTCTTGCTCATTTTTAAGGGGGTGGTTTCACAGATGTGCAGATCCCTTTCAGGCAGAGCTGGTCGGTGTGTCCCCCTCAATCCCACCCACACTCTCACTGCCCCGTGCCTGGGCTGGCCCCAGCACTCCTGCAACAATGCAACAAAATGCTGTAGGGAACTGAATCATCCAAAAAAACCGACCCAGCAAAAAGTTAGTTTTTCATTTTAAGTGGGAAAGAAATGTAAGGAGGGGCTGCCCTGGGGTGGTCCTTACTTAGGTCAGCTTAAATTGCCATGAGAGCATCATCACTCTGCTGGATCACCTGGAACATCCCTCTGGATGGCACTCAGGTATTGGTACATTTTTTCCTAATTTCTAGAAGCCTCCAGCAAAAGGAAGGAGGATGGGGTGCCACCAAATAATTTAGCTAGTGGGTAAGAGCAGGTCCTCCTCAGCAGCTGGTTTGTAGTTACCTGTTTTCTGAGTCACTGGTTCAAAGCCCACATTGAGCAAACACATTGATCTCACAGGATGGATGCTGGACCTAAGACAAAGCACATCCTGACTGTTTGGGGTACAGCACTACTCCAGATAGTTCCTGAGTACTAAATGTGGGATCTTGTCCACCTCCCCTCTGCAACTGGCACAGCACAACTACAACCACGGAATGAGCTGGATGTTTTGGGAAAACATCCATCCCAAAACTTAAACAGACCTGAGCTGCTGAGCTCCACCCTGATTCTTAGAGTCACCCCTGGCAGAGACAGCACGAGGACTGTGTGTGCTCCTGCCCCACCACAGCACTCAAAACAGGAGGGAGAGGAAGAGAACCTGGTGTGAAAGGCTGGAAGGCTTGAACTGTGTGAGGGTGAATGTCTGCCATGCCTCCAAGAAAAGCTGAGACATTTGACAAGAAAAGGGCTTTGCATAATTGCTTGCAGCCTTTTGGAAGGAGCTTAACCCCATATGCTAATTGCAATCTGTAAACTCCTATATCATGCAAGACTGGTTCAATCTTTTAAAGGCAGCTGAGGCCTGAGTCTGCTTTTTATGTATTTTTCTTTTGCTGCCTCTTTACATATTTGCTTAAGGAGAAATGACATTGAGATCTGTAAAGGTCAGTTGTTGATGAGACCTCAGAATGGACAGATACAGGGTGGAATCAGCTGGTTAAACTTATTTTTTAGTGCCAAAGAGGCTTTTGGTCTTAATGTTATCATTACTAACATTTACTGTAGCATCTGTAGGCTCTGAACAAAGCTAAGAAAAATCTGCATAAACATACATCAGCAGGGACAGAGTGTGATAAAAAGCATCCTTTTTTAAAAACCATGTGAGTAGGGGATATGGAGAGAGGACAAGTGATTTGCCTGAATTCACAGGGAGGTTTTGTTGCAGAGACAGAAATGGAATCTCTCTCAGAAGTCCCAAATTAGCATGTTAACCTTAAGTTTAGCTTTGCATTCACGTATGAGAAATGTCATTGAGAAGAATGAAGGTAAAAATACAGACCTTGTCATCCAGAATAGGCTCACACTGAGAGTAGTTTATCTTGGAAGCCCATGTCCCATTGCCCAGGCATTCTCTGTAGGCATTTCCTGGTACAGACCAAAATAAAAGAGAGATGAACAGTCTGTGATGGACTTTAAACAGCCTAGAAATCTCACAGATCTGAGAAAAGATTAACAGAACAGATTATTTACAAGGCAAATTAACTTATCCCACCTCCGTGAGGACTAGAACAGCCCACTGAGGAGAGAAATAAATAACATGAACACAACTACAGACTACAAGTATTTAAAGATATTGATTGATAATGTTTTCTTACAGTCTATGAGTTCAGAAGACAGAAAAGGTATGAGAAGAACGTTGCAAGAGAAAGCTTAACATTGGTATAGTCTTTTAAAAAGCAACTATACTCAAAACCAGAGAGGTTCAGGGGTTCAGTGCCCCCTCTGTGAGAATGGTTTGTGCGTGGTGAACTTACTGCTCTACCCCCCTTCCATTTATCCCACTGCAAACCAGACGAAACATTCCCGGAGATGCTGATTTTCTGGAGTCTTCCTGTGCAACACTATTGCTGGGAAAACTTCTGCAAAATACATGAGGAGCAAGATCAGCACATCTCCCAAACCTGGGACAGGTAGGATGGGGGGGAGCACACAAGAATCCACCCAGAATTATTTCAGAAATGGGTCCCTCCAGGTTAGGATGTGTTCACCCATGGTCTGTGGAAAAGAAACCACTTCTGGTCTTTTTCCAAGGTTCCAGTTCTCCCCAAATGTAAGTGAAAATCAGAAATTGCTTTACTGAAGCAGAGAGATTTCATGTCCAATTGCAATGTAACCCCGAGGAGCTCTGAGAACTGCATGTAATAATATTGGGGGTGAGGAGGGGAGTTCAATTTCTGGCAAGAATTCCTCTTCATCCCAAGGAACTCCGAGGGAAAACTATGCATTTTTGCTGTACAAACTACCTTCCTCCACTCATCAAAAGTACATCCAATTCGAAGCAATATTTTTTTTTTTACATTCTTATTTTGAACTGTTTCTTAGAAACAAGAGAATTAAAATAAAACAGGAAATTCAGAAGGATCCCCAAAGGACAAATACAGGCGACTTCCCTAATGAACTCTTCATGATGTTCCTGCTGCCCTTTATCCAGTTTCTCCTTGGGCCTTTGCCATGGTCACTCAGTGCTAGTACAGCACCCAGCCCTCAGGAAAATCAGATGTCAAATAAAGGCATCAGATTGAACGTTTCTAAAAGTTCTGTTGACAACGGCCTTTGAAAAAAAAAGGTAAAGAGACTTTTGAAAAGGTGTTTTTTCTTACAGAGAAGGACAGTCCACATGGAAAGCAACAAGACACTCCAGATTACACCATATCCACACAGAGCACTGATTTTTTTACTGTTATTGTCTACTTGCACTTTTCCACTGCTCCTTTTTGGCGTGACAAGGCCAAACAAAACAAAACAGTCTGAGTGGGATTTAGGTGGTGGGATCCAATTTACATTTACAAATACAAAAGCCTTTGTATTTGTCCCATCCTTTGGCCGGTTGCTGATCTTGAGTCTCTGTAGCACTTCTGACTCTCCAGACACTGAGTGGGTGCTTAGTCGGATGTTGAATCCCAGTTCCAGGACAGTGCTCATGTGAAAACCTTATTTTATTCATTCAAACCCTTGTTTTATTCATTCTGACTCTTCATTTGCCTTGCTGTGCCTTTCCAGCTCAGGTGTGGAGAGCACAAACACAATCAAGACTTAGAAAATAAAACCCACGTCAAGGCAGTTCTTTGAGGAACTTCTTTGAGTTATCTGGGTTTATGAGCTGTCACACCAGATCTCCTACATGGTGAGTATCTGAACAGGAGGAGGATAAAAATCAACCTCTGAATTTTTCTAGTCCAGAATCTCCTCCAGTATCAGTCACTTCTCGGAAACAACAGCAGCACGTAGATCTGACTTCTGGGAATATCTCATTCCAAACTCTAGCAGTCATAACTAATTTATATCCCCCAGCAAAGGTCTTCTTTCTTTCTTTCTTTCTTCCAAATGTCTTACAGCATGAGCCCTAATAGCCACATGGAAACAAGTTTCTGATCACACTGGATGTATTTTCATATACCTATTTTAATAACATAATGCAGATCTTTTACCCAATGCTTCAAAGGAGAAATATCTCGTTTAGTGAGTGAGGTACTAAAGAGTAAGAACCTCACTGAAGGCACCTGGAGGAAGCAGCTCTTGTTGATGCACAGATGAATCCCATGGCATATAGCGAGTCCAGCATTTCTTGAGGATATTGGATCAATCCCACATGCACTGGATAGAGGCTCACTGTGCTCACAGACACTCAGTCACATCTGGCACGTGCTAAAATTCCTGTGTGTGCTGGTATATCCCTGCACAGAAGACTCTGGATAAAATAATGGCGACTTCAAATAATCATCTTGGCGTTTTTCATAGCAGCAAACATCTGCTTCGTGACATCCCTGGTTACTGTCAAAGGCAGCACAGAGAAGATGAGGAAATACAGACACTGGACTCCATGACAGGCTGATTTTCTGGGACATGCAGAGTTGTGGCAGGGATCAAAGCAGTGAAGAGGTGCCAAAAATGACAGATACATTGGTTCCATGAGAGAGATCAATGGAAGTGATGTGTCCCCAGCTACAGAGTATGTAAAGGAAAAGGGAAACCAGCACTGACTGAATGTGCTGAAAAATATTCCTTCTCACCCGGTTTTCCAGTGAGAACTGGGATTAATGTGCTTTGTTCTAGAAGCATTCTTGCTCTTAGCTTTAAAGCACTGTGTATGGAAAGAGACTGGATTAAGTTCAGTTTTTCTTAATGACTGTCATTAAAAATAGGGAAAAAAAAAAAGGGGAGAATCATGATGGAGAACTCCATTGTAGAAACAAACAATGAACGCCCAGGAAGAAAAGAACAATTACGTGATCTTTCTAGGGCAACAAGAGCTAATTATAAATGGAAAGAAATAGAGCTATTAGAACTATTTTTTCCTAGTTGAAAAACAACTGTGTAAATTTTCATTTTCATTTGACAAATGACATACTGAAAAATTCTGTATACTTTCTCTTCTTATGATTTCTCCTTCCTTACTGACTTTGTTCTAAAGAAGAAATACACAAAATAAAGAGGTACTTGGTGGTTACAACATGTGGTTATTTGTGCTCTGTGTGCACTTGCACTCACATAAGACAACTGGATGAGTAGATTTAATGTTCATGCAAACCAATAATGAGTAGTAGATGACTCATGACGGCACAGGCAACACTCAGTCATTATCCACAGAGCTTCTGACACATCATCCAATATTCATTTCTGTGCTTCAGTCGATGGTCTCTTCCTTGATTTTGGAAATGTTGATTTCCTTTTGCTGTGGATTGGTGGCACTTGATTTCCTCTGCTTAACCATCAGTCCAGGGGATGGGCAAGGAGGCAAAAAGGAAATCCCTGAATAGGAAGTAATATGCAGAAGAGCTCAGGTTGTCACTTGGGCTGCTGTTAGCTTCCAGAAAATGTATTTCATCCCCTCAGGCCTGTCAGCACTACATATGCATTTCCCTATCTCCTCTAAGAGCTGATCATAGTCCTATTCCACCAGCAAGACCAATGGCAGCAATGAGAGCCCAGATGCACATCACAAGGACAGCAGAAGTACCAACATTTGCAGCTCTCATGGACTCTAAGGTGTTGTAAAAGGGATCTCCACTCCTGAAAAACTTTGTGCCACATCACAAGGGAGGTAAAAGATCTGACATGACTACAGCAAAGCCTTGGCAGGAGCAGAACTGGGATACCCTGCTCCTTCCAACCAGCCACCCACAGCAGGAACAGGGACTATTCTGTGTATGAAGCTCCTGTAAAAGCAATTCTTGCTGAGAAGTCCTAGGTGCCAATTCTCCCTAACTCCAACTTTTGGGGAAGGAGTGACCAGCTCAGCCTATTTATTTTATGGATCTTCTCTGATTATATTCAAAGAAACAGCCAAATAACTACAAGAATGTCTCATTTTTGTGTATTTGTGTACACATGCCCACACCATGTAGAGCTTTAACTTTTCTTAGTGGAGTAGAACCATTTGAAAGCCACTGAGAAATTCTAAAGTGGAGAGCAAAAGATCCTTGAATGAAGAAAAAAAAAAGTTGTATTTATCCAAATAAACAACTATGATAATCACAGCTCTGTCTATTTTCAGGGCAAATGGGAATTTTAAGACAGCTCAGCATATCTGTTGTTTCAATAAAGAGAAGCTGATCAACCCAGATTTGAGCACTGTAGCCCCAAAAATAATGGATAGTGATTTTCATCTGGCATGAAGGACATGAGAGAAGTTCACAGGCTTTATTTAGTAATTTATAAGGACTCCTCACACTCTAGTGTTTGATAAAGGGGGGAGACATCCAAACTGTTCACAGCTTTGTCCATAACCCCCTCAGCACCTGTGCAACTCAGTGCCAGTATCACAAGACTAGTTCTGGGAAAACTGGCATGGGATGTGAGCAGTTTTTCACCAATAAGATCAAGGACCTTTATCCCAGAACTGAGCTGTGGCTTTCAGGCATCTGAACTCATGCAAAATGAACTCCTCCCAATCATGTTGCACTTTATTAACAACTCTGCTAGACACTCATCTAAAAAGCCTCCCAGTCTGTGTCTAAACAGCAAATGAAGCAGCCAACAGTCAATATTTGTCATCTCAACTGTGATTTTTCTGCTACTTAGAAACCACTGAACTCAACGACTGTGGTAAGTCTCAATATTCGGTGTAACTGCTTCAAAACTGCAAGTGCTCACATGAAGGTTGGACTTAAAATACCGACAACCAGTAACACCAGACAGCAAAAGTACACACAAAGTAAACACAGAGTAGCTACAAAGGCTGTGCCAACACATGGGCTGAAAACTGTGTCCAGTTCTGGGCTCCCCAGTACAAGAGACATGTGGACATGCTGGAGAGAGAGCAGGGAAGGAGCACATGGTGATTAAGGGGCTGCAGCATCTCCTTTGAGGAAAGGATAAGAAAGCTGGGACACTTCACTCTGGGAAAGAGAAGGCTCGGGGGGATTTGCTAATTTATATAAATACCTGAAGGGAGGGTGCAAAGAGGATGGATCCAGGCTCTTTTTTTTTTTTCCCAGTGCCAGGACCAGAGGCCATGGGCATGAACAGAGAAACAGAAGGTTCCACCTGAACATCAGGGACCACATTTTTGCTGTGAGGGTGAGGGAGCACTGGTTGCCCAGGGAGGTTGTGGAGTCTCCCTCCTTGGAGATATTTAAAAGCTGTCCAGACATGGTCTCAGGCAACTGGCTATAGGTGACCCAGATGACCTCCAGTGGTCACTTCCACCCTCATCCATCCCGTGATTCCGTCATTAAGAGGATACTATTACCTTCTGGAACAACTTTAAAACATAACTTAGGTACAATGTTTTACATCAGTTTGGGAGCTAAAACCTTGACCTTAATTTCATTTCTAACTGCAGATGAGGTTGCATTTCTGAATGGAATATGTAAGGAAGAGTGTTTGATTAGTGGTATTCTTTATCTTTTTTTGTTGTTGTTTTTGTTGTTTTTTATTGATCCTGCTGAAGAACATAAAGCCTTTTAGGTAGCAGTAACTCAATATGTATAGATTGGCCTGGTGGCTTGTGTTCAGTCAGTAAAAGTCCATTAAAGGCACGAAGCAAACAAGAAACAAGAGACAGGAGCACTGGGTAAAGACAAGTGGATGTAATTCCCAGCAGGAAGTTAACCACATCATTCCAGTCATTAGCAGGTGAAAGACAATTCCAGACACTGCAAGCAGGCACTGCTGTAATGGATCTTGTCCTTGACAACTGGAACTAATCTGGTTCTGAAAAAGATTTTAGTCATCTTGCTGTCTCTCATGTAGATGATTTTCTGAGGAGGTTTACGCTTCCAGTTATCACTAAAATGGAAATCCAACCTCTCTAGCTGCCTTTTGCCCTGGATCCCACGCACACAGAGTGTCCATGGAGTCTTGAGACAAGCTCATCTGCTACTGGAGCAAAGGGAATAAACAGGCAAATGAATAAATAAATAAAAGACAGCCTGAGTTAAGCCCTGAGCTGGGCACAGCTAAGGGTATCCGACTGCTCTGAGAGCTCGTCCACGTGAGCTGGCAGTCAAGCTGAAATGAAGGGTCCATCAATCAGGAAACAGGAATCCCCACTGAACAAAATCCCTGGAAATTACAAGGTGTTGGAAAGTGGAGTGAGCAGTGACTCTGGCAGTCTCAGAGACTCCCAGATGCAGCAAACACCTGAAAGGGGACAGTGGGTCATGTCACCCATCTCCTCAGTCCAAATTTAAAAGTCTAAGCCCAAGAAATTTCTGGCAATTGCTTTGTAAAACTGTTACAGACAGTCTGCTAAATCTCTCCACTGGGATTTTTTTTTTTGTTAATATCCTAAATATATATTTTTTCCTCGCTCTTTAAGACAACTACTGAACCATTTTTGCCCCTGTACTGCCCTCTGACCAAGCTGAGCAATTAGATTTCTTTTTCAGGGTGTGTTGGTTCTGCATATTTACCACAGGTGGAGTTCAACCTTTTAATTTTAAATATCAACTTGCATTCAGCCTCGTTCAGCACATCTCACCAGTCTTTTCCTACTCTGCCTTCAGGGCACAGCAAAGCAGCCAGTCAATGGTGCCCCCAAAATGGAGGTGTTTGTCCCAAGTTTGCCAATGGAAAACAAGCCCAAACAAGTGAGGTTTTCCCTTGGATATGCATCATTAAAATAGGTTCTGTGAAATGCTGGCCTGTGAAATCAGAAGCAGACAGCAGAGAAAACCTGTCTTGTCTCAGTAGCAGGCTTAAAGCTGGATGACATTTCCTGAGCTGAATAAATGAATTTTGAAATATACAGTTATGGGGCAGCAAAAACCACTTGATAAATCAGGTAAATCGGACCCAGGTTTTTACGCTCTGAAGAAAAATTTTAGAAAAATTCAAAGAACACAGGAGTTAAAATAAAAGACAATATTCCAGTGTTGATTGTTGTAGCCCATAAATTATTCACACCATGGAGCACTTCAAGTCTGGTCCTTCCTCTGTTGGATTTCAAGAGGAACCTGAACCCAGTTTAATGGATTTCTTTCTTTCAGAGTGTCCTAATCACTGGGACATTGCAGGATTCTCCCAGTGTCTCCTCCAAATAAGTTTTATTCATTTAATTGTTAAAACAAGACAGTTTGCTTGGCATTAAGCAAAACCTTTTCACCATGATCCCCAGTAAATCCAAGAGGAACTGCATGATATAAATTCCTCAGACTGGCTGCCCAGATTTCATAGGATTCAGATCAAACGAGACAGAAAGAACCTGTGTTGCATAAAAGACACATCACTTCATGTATAGACTATTCTTAGCCCTTTTTCAAAGTCTCAGAAAAACAGAAAGCCTCTAAAAATAGAGGCTGAATCATGGGGCTATAAATTATTTATTCATGTGCCAAAGATTCCTCTTTGGAAGCTTTCCTGATTGTTGCAATGACAAGCCAGAGCCAGGTAGGATTCACAATGCATCAGTACACTGCTTACTATTTCTAGAAATCATAAGTGACAGTGGCATAATTGTGACAGCAGCCAGACATCCAGGAGATTGGAGAAAAAAAAAATAAATCTCCACATACTTTATTTGTCAATGAGGGATATTCTGACAAAAATAAGGAGAGGCAAGAACAGTTATCCAACCGATGCTTATTACTTTATACATCAGCCAACATCATCCTGAAAGCCAAACTTTGTGCAGAGGTTTTCTTAGATGTCACAGTTTGGGGGTTTTTTGTTTGTTTGTTTGTTTTTTCTTTTCCTTACATTCATGCAGAATTATAATGCACTTATAGGAGAGTCTTGGAAGGCAGATAAGTAAGACTTCAGGCAAGAAATGTTCCCCTAGAAAAATATTTCTAAACTCAGCTCTATCTGGCTCACCAACCTGATATTTCTTCAGGCCTTCAAGCACACAAGAAACTCTAATGAGTTTTCTATTGTTTTTCTTTGCAAAGAAGTCCTCAAAGGGTTCACCAGAAGCTCAAGCAGCCCAATTATGCTCACTTGCTGTATCGATTTCCCACCTGCTGAAAAGCTTAAGTGATTCACTCAGGTCATATAACATGTCAGAAGCCAAGGAAGCAACAGAACCTTTCAGAAGTTTAAAAGTCCTCCGGACTTCCTCAGAGTTTAGAAAAACAGTTCTCCGGATTTGTAGCCCAAGGCACTCCCTGTTAGACTGACCAAGATTAAGGGCACCTGAGGAATTCAGTTCTGGTTGTCTGTACACCGGGTCACAGAAGGTTTTGGGTTGGAAAGGACCTTAAAGATCATCCATTTCCAGCCCCCTGCCATGGGCAGAGACAGCTTCCACTAGACCAAGTTGCTCCAAGTCCCCTCCAGCCTGGCCTTGAACTCTGCTTGCCCTACACTGGGGCTGCCTGGCAGCAAATATTGCCTTTTGAGCACCTTAAGAAAGATCCCAGAGACTGAACTGCACAGAACTGTCAGAACAGTGGCTCTTTTTAACTTTGTTCAATGAAATACCTGCTAATGCAAAACTTTACACAAAAGAAAACACACTTGTTTTTTTGACTTTCCAATCCCTTGAAAGTCAACCCCACAACTCAGGAAACAGAACATTTTGCCCTATTTTTCACTCCTTTCATTCCTCCTGGGTTAACAAAGATTGTTCCATAAAATACAACTGTTTTATAGTACATACTCTCTTTTTTTACAGCTTCATTTTGACTTGTTTCAGGATTGAGGTGTGGGGAGCTGCAGGTGATCCCCAAACTGTTGCCCTTTCCCAAAACAATCATTCCTCAGAAGGATCACCGGGGAATCATCCTGGAAGCTGCTTTCTTTGTCTCAACTGTTTACAGCTGTGGTAACCCTTCTATTAATAACACAATAAAAAAGAATTATTATTCAATTATATAATTATTATCCCCATATCCTATTAATTTCCTTAGGAAATTATTTCATGTCTTGTGAATAAGAAAACTCTTGTTCTGAAATGTCAGGACTGTGCTGTTGCAGAAACTACTGAGGGAACATCAGGAAGACAGGGAGAGAGAACCGAGTGAACAGGCTCACCAGCATCTGATAAATGCTCAGTTAATCCTGCTTTCAGAAACCTGCAAGTGCACAGTTCTTGTCCTTATACTAATTGACATGACAGGGTTTGGGCCACATGTGTTAAAAGGAGGGGAAAAAGGCAAATAATCCCTCCTTTTCAGTGCCTGTCAAAAAGTGCTGCAGTGCCTAAATTACAAGTACACCCTGTAACAGCCTGCAAAGTTCATTTTTTTTTTCCCAAAACCAATGTAGGTTATTTGCTTCCATGACTGTGTTACTGAGCCGAACTTGAGGTGAACATGCAGGATGAGTCTGCAGCCTGCCAAGGCTATTTGCACTCTGGAGATAATTCCCTGAGACAGCAAATCCCCAAACGTGAATGCACACAGAACCCAAAGATTTCCAACTCAGACCTGCCTGTATTTTTAAGCAGAAAGATAAAAGAGGGAGATTACGAAGCAATCTGTGTTGAATGATTGCTCAGGTTATCACCTTTTCCCTTCACCTGGTTTTCAGCACAAGGAAAAAAAAAAAGAAAGAAACAAAGAAAAAAAAACCCCAACAAAATACAAGAAACAAACAAGACCCCCAAATCAAAACTCTTAATTTCTAGCATAAACCAGAAATTATTTGACCCCCCTCCAAAAGCTGTTGCAAAACAGAAGTCTGACACACAGCTATTCAAATTAATCTTTGGTGACAGGCCAGGTATCACACACAGACTTCTACTATCACTTCTACTTCAGCAAGTCACAGAAATTTGGATTACTGGAAACTAAAAGAGCACCCAGGAACAGTCTTTCTTCATGCTTGCCCCATTCTTATATTTCTCTCTACAGATGAAACAGTTCAAAAATAAGACATAAATTGTAATGTCCTGATGCAGATGCTCATGTGAGTGAAGGCTGCAATGTCCATGCTGCTAAATAGACATCCAGCACTATTTGCTGTCCATGGTATCCACTCAATCCAGGCCATGAAATAGCAATAATTTCTGCAGTTTAAGCTAATTTATTAGTCCCAAAATTGCAGCCAGCACAGTCTAGACAGATTCAGCTGATCTGTGGCCATTTACTTTATGGAGATGAATTGTTCTTCCATTTACCCCAGGTCTATTGACAATAGGAGGAATTTAATCACCTAGAACACGCATAAGCATTTTCACAAAGACACCTAAATTGATGTGTTTGAACTAAACAAAGCACTGGCCTGGATGGGCCTGTGATTTGATGTGGAACAATCACTTTATGTCTGTTTTAAAGACTTCCCTCACCTGACTCTGGGTGATGCAGTTGTTTTAAGAAAGAGGCTATCACCCAACTAGTTAATGTTTGTATGGATCAAGCACAAATTACTGGGATTCTACAGCCCAGAACACTTCCACCTACACAGAGAGGGAACTTCCACCTGCACAGCTACCTAAAAAAAAACATGAGGGAGAAAGGTGTAGTCTAAGAAAAGGTTCCTGCTGCTGGTTAGTCCAACAGATCATTAATTCTCCTTTTGCTGAGTAGTGGGAGTGAGTTCCTGTGGAGCCCCAGGACTGGAGGAGGAAAGTCATCACCCAGGGGTGAAGCCCAATTTGTTTCTGAGCTTGACAGACTAGAAGAGCACAGAGCTATGAAACTTCCTGCCCGACCCCCTTCTGGAAGGCTGGCAGGGCACAGGCTGATAATGATGTTTGATCTCTGTAGTAATTGCTTCTTAGTTGAAATTCAGAATTCAATTAGTCACCTGCCGTAATTACTGAATGCACAGAGAGATGGCAGTGATAATGAGAGGTGTAACTGCACTTTATTACCTGTAGTAAGGCACTGTGGAATTGAGAAACACTAAGATCTGATTAACACAGTAGTGGGAGGGAGAGGAAAGGAGCTTGAGGCTGGAGTTCTCCTAGGACAACTCAAGAAGACAATCTGTACAACCTGTGGAATGAAATGAGGCCCTGTGTGCATGGCCTTCCTCCGGTTAAGTTTTTGCTGAGGTGAGTGGGAAAGTGGGAATCAATGCTCTTCTCACAGAGCCTTCACTGCCTGGAATTTAGGCAGGAGTTTGGGAGCTGCAGTCACAAAAGCAAAGCACAGCAGCTGTGTGAATGATTCATGATGGAGCATAGAGTCAGTGTTCACTGGGAATCCTGACCTGCTCCCAGAACTCTGCAAAAGTAATGAGAAAGGTGGTTGGGAAAAGGAGGTGGTGATTAGGGATGAGACTAAGACTCCAAAATGCACCCATTTGTGGGATATTTGCCTGGCAAGGTTCAAATGTTTTTGACATGGAATTCAGGTGAAACGTCCAGTCCAGCAGCAGAGGCTGGGAGATGAGAGCAGCACACGGGAGAGACAAGGGCCCTCAGGAAATAAGGGCAACCCAGGAACATAAGGGAAGATATCACACACAACACAGGGAATGAGTCTGCTTAAGAGGATCTGCAAAACCTGATTATCACTGAGTCAGCACTGGGGATTCACCTCTCCCACAGTAGCCTCCACCAGGAACAGCTGCTTGGCCTTGCAGGGATTTTCTTTGTTAGTTGATTTTTTTTCCATTTATTTTTTTATTTCCAACTCTTCCCCGGATCATAGATCCAGCATTTTATAAAAGTCCTTGCCTTGTTGAAAACTACAGTCTACCAGGATGATTCAGACAGATCCTGTCACACTGGCATGTCTCAGGATGTCTGGACAAAAACACAACATACGCTGCTGTCAGCTTATGCTCTGTTTGGTTGCCAGAAAGCACCAAGCCTTCCCTAAGCCTAAATATTCATCAGGGGAGTGCAGGGAAGAAACAGACTGCCTGCAAGACAAAAAAAAGACTGCAAGTACGAGACGGGTGACCATTTACCAAAGCAATCCCTGCCAGCTTTCATATAACTAAACCTGATACAGGAATATAAAAATTCCAGATGTTTCTTGGCAGATATGAGCCCATTTTGCTCAGCCACAATTCTCCTTCTAAAAATGCAGGTTTAAAAAGGGGAGGAGAATGGGCAATTTCTCCTGATTTCTGTGAAATGAACTTGATGTTTCTCAATAAAACCCCTTCCCTAATCATACTATTTTACAGGATGAGCAAAATATTCAGCAACATCAAGAGCCTGAATTTTGATTGTGGAGACGACTGCTGATGTGAAGGTTATAAATAGCTTCTTTAGGTCATCACAGATTGGGTTTGTTTGAGACGAGAAAGTAAAGTCCTTGCAGATATAGAGAAATACAACAATAATTCTGAATCTTAAAGTCCTATTGCAGACACTAGTAGTGCTATACTTTCTGCTGATTATCTCTCTCTATAAATACCCTCCTTCTCCCACTGGTGAGCAAAATAAGGTTTAAAAACAACTCTGTGAAAACACCTGCCAGGAGAAAAGCAACGCCCAAGTCAGATCTTCTTCCTTTCACAGTCACAATGAGGAACGGGAAACTTTCATTAAAGAACTTACCTCAAGGAGCACTGGGCTTTTGAGCTCCAGTTTTGCCTCCCTCTCAGTCTTTCTCTTCCCACCCCTGAAACTAGTGCCAAAAAGTTGACTGAATCAATAACAGAAACCAAGCACTGCTATGGAGAACTCTTCTGTCCAGAGATGTTTTATCTGGTAAGAAGGGCAGCAGGCAATAGCTGACTTTGTAAATATGCAGTTGCTGGGTTGACTTCTTAAAGCCTGTATTTGAAAGTCCACCAACTGCTTAAACCACACAGGGCTCCCCTTCCTACACTTTTTATTACTGTTTCCACTGCTGCATTTGCATTCTTTCCCAAAATGTAGCATGGAATACGAATCATGTGCCAGTCCTCTCCTCTAGGACATGTATCGAAACTTTAAGTGAGATCAGAAACCTGAAAGAAATAATATTTCATGTGGTGTTTGTTAGTACTGGACAGTACACCTGGAAATTTGCTTTGCAAGTGATGTCAAAATGAAGTGGGAAAGTATGAGATTAATTTTGAGAGGGAACTGTGAAGGACCATATCATTCTGCAGGGATTGTTTTCATGCTCACACCACCTTAACAGTCAGAAAAGGCCAATCAAAGATATGCTTTTGGCTCTCTGAGAGTGAGATGGGACTGTCTGCAGTGCTCCTTGGTCTCCACTTCCAGTCCAGCTTCCCAAGACATCTCCCAGCCTCCACACAAGTGATCCTTCACAGGACATTTCCCCACGCACAAGGAGTTGAGTGATCACGTGTTGGCCAGGAAGACCACGAATAGTCTGCAAAAGGCAGGTGGAAAAGAGAAAAGAGGCTGCTCCCCTGACATAACCCAATTAATACAATGCATCACTCATTTGGAAAACCTGCCGTTATGTAGGAAGGTGCTTTCTTCTCACCTGATAATTATTGTCTCTTTGGGGGTTTGAAATGGCATGGGAGGCAGAAAGTGAATTTTAAAACCTCTTCTAATTTTATAGTGTATAAAGGGTGCTGTCAGCACATGCTGTGACAGTCTAAGAAAAGAATTTCACCAGCTTCATTTCTTGGCTAAGCTCTCTGAAGAATCTTAAGAGCCTGAGCTTATTTCAAGTAGGGATGATTAGTAACCCACCTCTGAACCATCCTACGTGGGTTTGGCAAACGTGGTGTGGCAGCTTCAACATCATCACATACAGCTTTTTAAGACCCATGTGCCTGTAATCTCATGGCTGTCTGTAACACTCAAACAGCTTTGGCAACTGCTGCAGTAAACAGGGGGATGGATTTGTGTACAGAGGGAACAGAAACTGTGGTCCCAAACCTGTGGAGGAAGAGAAAATGCTCTCTAGACAGGAGCTGCTATGGGTCCTTGCTCACCACTGGAATTAACTCAATCACTCATGAGGAGAGAACTACATAATTGGCACCACTACACAAACTTCCCAGAGTCAGTTATGTGTCACCTGCAGGTACTGGCGTGTCTAAAAAGGGAAGGCTGGTGACACTCTGTGTCCAAAATTGGTACTAACAAAGTTGGCAGAGAACACTGTTCCCTTTGATTAATTCTCCATGACTACAAGGAAGTGGATGGAAAGAATAAGTCATCTCATGTTGACACCAAACACTGCATGCATTGCTTTACATGCAGGGCAATAATCTTAGGCTTATTATCTAAAATTTCCTCACAGTACAAAAAAGGACAGAACAGCCCCCCTGTCCCTCCAGATATATTCTAGACACCTCTCAGAGCACTAAAAAAAATGACACTTCCCATTGTTTCAACTTAGCTCAGGTTTTTCCTCAACATTCCTTCATTTCCAGGCAAGTTTCCCCTCACTCTGTACCAATCTGAAACAACATTTTTCAGTTTGCTTTAAATCATTAGGAAGAAATTCTTTACTGGGAAGAAATTCTTCCCTCTGAGGGTGGGGAGGCCCTGGCACATGTTACCCATAGAAGCTGTGGCTGCCCCATCCCTGGAAGTGTCCAAGGCCAGGTTGAACGGGGCTTGAAGCAACCTGGGATAGTGGAAGGTGTCCCTGCTCTTGGCAGGGGGTTGGAATTAGATGGCCTTTAAGGTCCCTTCCAGCCCAAACAGTTCTGTGATCCCACACTGTTGATACTTTTAATTCTTCACTTTCACTTTTTTTGTAAATTTTATTTCTGATTATAATTATTATTCTTTTGTTTCTCTAATCCTGCAAGAGAGGATATACACCATAAGTGAATATTACAGCCCAGGGTTGTCTGGGCTGGTTTCCAAACCACCAGTCCCTTGCCCCAGAAAGCTAAAACTGCTCTTTCACTTCCATGGTTGCTAAGAAGGAGCTTCTCCTAACCAAAAAAGGAAGGTGGTTTTGCTAATGATACAGAAAACCTGCTTTCTCTATATTTCACTTTTCTTCTTCCCTTTTTTTTTTTTTTTTTTAAAGTTGATGTGGTGGTCTTCAATTTAGTTGTAGAATTGGGGCTTTCAGAACCCAAATTTGTTGGCTTCACAAGCCCTAGATTTATGTACCCCTTTCCTGGGACATAGACACTGGCTCCAGGAATTCTGAAAAAGCACTGTAAATTTGATCCAGACTGAAAATAAAAATAAAAATAAAAATGTTGGGTAGCCTTTGAGGTTTTTTTTAACTTGTGGTTGTTGCTGGTCGTTTATGTGGTTTGTTGTTGGGGTTTTGTTTTTTATTTGTTTGTTTGGTTTTGAGTGGCTGTTTGGGGTTTTTAAAATTATTTTTAACCCAGATCAGTCTACATCAGGGACATAAAGGATGGAAAGAGGTAAGAGGAAAGCAAGGCAGTCTTCTTACCCCAACACCATCCCTAAAGAAATGATGCATCCACCACGGGCAGAAACCAAGAAGTCGAGGTGGAGGAAATATTTTGGGTGATTCAAAGAGCTTAAAAGAGTTGATGATGCTTCAGCACTCGCTAAGTTTAGTTTAATACAGATAACTGCACAAAGGACCATAAGCAGGACACTGCAGAACACTCCTGTCATTCAGAGCTGAATTTGCTGCTCTTTAAATAGTTGATGGTTTCCTGTCATGCTGACATGGAAGATGGGCACTAAGACTGGCTGTTTACAGTGACAATGCAAGAGGATTTTGAGAAATTAGAAGGAAAAAAAAAGGTGTCTTAAAAAAGATTTATCATTTCCTTTCAACCAAGAGAGCAATTAGATCAGGTAAAATATGTTTGAAAGCGCTCATTCACCCAGGAGAAGTGTTTAGTGCTCATCATTTACTTCCATTTAGCTGAGACTCTCCCATTTAGACACTTACTGACTACTTTGGTAATAGTTTTTCTTTTATGAAAAGAAAAACATTACTGAGAACTCATACATTACATCTCTTACACTGAGACAGATTTATCCACAGTGCCAATTCCATTTCAATCACAAAACGAGCTCCCCAAGAGCAAATCGAGTGAGCAATATTTAACCAGTGGGTAGTCAAGTGAGGACTGCTTAATTGATGTTCTCCTTGGTACCAAGCCATAAAATCTTAAATCTCACATTTGCTGTGAACAACTGTGCTGTAGAATAAAAAAAACAAAAAACAAAACAAAACACCCAAACCCACAAAAAACAAAACAGAAAAAAAGTAATGTTTGAACGGGCAGAGAAACTGCATTGGACTTCAAAGAATCCAAAGTGCATGAAAAAGTGTCTTAAATTTATAACACTTTTCAAAGTAACACAGCTTTGACTTCCTCTGCTAAATAATAATGAGCTACTGACTTGTATATCAAACGTGGGAAAGGTGATATGGTGATAGTAGAATTGTTTTCTTTGATAGATGAATTAAAAAGTTTAAAAGGTAATTTCACTTTTTTTTTTTTTTAAAGCTAGGGTGAAACTTTGATTGCATTTAAAGAACAATGAATTACATTTTACAGCAATGCAACTTCCATGTGCATATTACGAACAGGGTATAGAAAAGCTACATAACATTGTTGAAAAGTGTGTCAGCTTGACAGTTTAGCCCCGCTTTTAATTTAATGTGACCATGAAAACATCTGCAGTGCAATGTAAAATCTCTGCACAAATGAGCATCCAAATCCTGAAGCCTCTTCTCTAAGAAAAATAAGCAGTCACTTCCAGCTTCCCCTGGAAATGTTCATTTTGGCCCACCAAGTAAGTGCTGTTCTATTAAGCTCTAACACTGTTTGGTCCAATTTTTCCTCTATGAATTTTATTTTAAAACAGTGCAGTTGGGAGACCCAGTCTATCTCCAATTGCTCTATCATTTGCCAAATAGACAAAGATCTCCTGGAGGATCTACAGATTTTGCTTCAGTCCTGCATTTGCCACCCCCGAAGGCAGGTAATTCCATAGGTGGGTGAGACCTCATCTCTAGACAAGACAGGATGAGAAGAAGAAAGAAAAGGGGAAAAAAGCTTTTAAAAAGTAAAAAAAAAATGTGCTATAAAGATCCATAGTGCTGCATTCTAATTAACTGTTCTCAGCCAGTCTGGCAAGGCTGTCTAATTAGCTGTCACAAACCAGGCCTAAATAATTCTGTTAAGTGCCTCTTTTGCCTCTACTGCAGTGATGACTCTCCAAGCCCATCCAAGCAGCCTGTCCACCTTCAAGCCAAGACAAAAGACTTTGCTTGTTTTCAACCATAGAAGCAACACAGACGTGGAAACTTCTGGGATTATTGCTAAAGATGGACATGTTCAGAGCGTGATTTGGTCTCTGCATCTTTCTCTGTTGACCAGAAATGGAGTTGAGAAGATGGGCTTTGACCAGTCATCACTCAGAGGTGGCTCAAGTTCAGTGAGATAAATCCCACCTTATGTATATAGACAAACAGAAATTATTTTGGGTCTTGAGGTTCAGCAAATGCAATGCTACAGTTTTCTGCTATTGAGCCTAGAAGAATTCTAAAGTAATGAAATCTAAATGGGATTGCACATTCTTTCAGGATGGGTGGGAGGTGGTAGGGTCACCTGAGGTGCACACAGACCACGCAGCAAGGCACAGCTACAGAAGTTAATACTCCCTGAATTTGGACTTTAATCCCTCTATGGTTTTAGTAGGAGTAGTGATGGGCTAATACCCACAAAAGAACATTTTGAGTCTTACAAGTTAGATGATTTCTAGTGAAGTGGCATCTGGGGGTTTTGTACAGCACTGACTTGAGCTACAGAAGCAGAAGCCTCAGGCAGAGACCCAGGCCCTCATGGTGCTGTAATTGAAAACAGCACCTCTCCAAAATTTCTGTGAGCTCAGGCTACGAAGAAACAGTATAAGAATAAGAAACTGGAGGTGGAATATCCCAGCCAGGTAGTGAGAAGACTGCAAATAACATAACAAAAGAACCCAGCCACAGAGCACAGCTGATCACAAACACTGCTGCTCCAGGACAGAGTTGCCATCAGCCTCCATCAAATCCACACAGCATGGGACAAACCTTCATTCCCAAAGAAGTGATGACCACAGTGAGCATACCAAGGGAAGGATGGCTTTTATGTGAGTGCTCCTGACACTCATGTAAAAGAGGGCTGTGAAGATGGTGAAGGGCCTTGAGTGGAAGCCGTACCAGGAGGGGCTGAGGGCACCTGGGCTGTTCAGCCTGGAAAAGAGGAGGCCATGGGGAGACCTCTTAGAAGTCTATGACTTCCTCATGAGGGGAAGTAGAAGGGTAGGCACTGATCTCTGCTCTGTGGGGACCTGTGATAAGACCCGAGGGAATGCCATGAAGCTGTGCCAGGGGAGGTTTAGGTTGGAGATTAGAAAAAAGTTCTACTCCCAGAGGGTGGTTGGGCACTGACCAGGCTCCTCAGGGCAGTGGTCACAGCACCAAGGCTGCCAGAGCTCAAGAAGTGTTTGGACAACGCTCTCAGGCACAGGGTGGGATTGCTGGGCTGTCCTGTGCAGGGCCAGGATTTGCTCTCCGTGATCTTTGTGGGTCCATTCCATCTCAGGATATTCAGTTTCTATGATTCTATAAAAGCCTGGCTCAACCCATCCATAACAAAAACTGAAATTGCCCATCCCTGGAAGCATTCAAGGCCAGGCTGGATGGGGCTCTGAGCAACCTGGTCTAGTAGAAGGTGCCCCTGCCAATGGAAAGAGGATGGAACAAGATATCTTTAAGGTCCCTTCCAACCCAACCCATTCTGTGATTCTGTGAGCAGGCAGTTCACAGCTGAGCCTTCATTTCACCTCATGTACCTTAAAAAGAGAGATCTGCTACAAAATCTTTCCCAAATGAAAGGTTAGTGAGTAAAAGGTGACTTTACTGTCACACAGTGTCCTGGAGTACTTCCCGTTAAAGACTTTTAAAAGTAAATCATTACCAAGATTTTTTTTTCTTCTCATCTGTCTGATTTTAATTATGTCATGTGAAATGAGATCATTTGATGCACTACCCTTAAACTCTTCTCCTCTTAAAATAGAATCTAAATCTTTCTATAGATAGAAGATTCTTTAAGTAATTACGTATGAAGTGTTTTGGATAAAGTGTCTTTCCTGTGCAGAAGAATTTATCTTTGGATCAATCAATAGAAGAAGGTTTGCAGATTTTCTAAGGAGAGTACAAAGGTAACTAAAATTTGTTCTTGTTATTTTTGAAACATGAAGGAGATGGGATATATATATCATATAACAGTTTCTTCTGGTCATCATCTGTGAAATTCAGTTAATCACTGTATTTAGCTGTTAAATGATTGTACATCCGGAATATGACAGGAGGAAACATTTAACTTCAGAGAATTACTCAGAATTCAGTTGCATCTAAGAGAAGAATACAGCTCTGTTACCTTAGTACTGATATCACTTAGGAAAAATATTCACAGGATGCTTCAGACTGCAGAGAATGCTGCTTGGTTACACGTGACAACAGCCAGTTTACAAATCCTTCTTTAAATTTTTCTACCTCCTCCATTTTTCCCCACTTTCTTTCCACTTACACTTTTTTCCATCCTGAAATTATGTTGTTCATGATCTGTCAAAATAACTGGTCTCAGAGCTGAGACACTGAGTGACACAGAATGCACTCGTAGAAGGATTTGGGGAGCCATGTAGTGGCAATGTAAAAGACAACTTCTCTTGTGATAAGTGTGAGGGAAATGGATACACAAATGCTGCTGAAACAGTGGATGCTGAAGCTCCTCAAGGCCTGTTGAATGGAGAGCAGTTAGTGAAGGAAAGCTTGGAAAAGCTTAGAAAGCTTCCTCAACTTCTCATTCCAGACTGGAATGAGAGCCTCACCTTTGGAGCTAAGTTAGAGAAGGCAGAAACACACATCCAGCCTTTACAGCCCTGTAGAATTTCAAGGATTATTGTCAAACAGGACATGATATCAGAAACTTCAGGAAAGTTCAGAAATATTTGTAGTGAATGATGGTAATTACTACAGATCAGTGACTTTGTTTCAACAAAAGAAGATCCATTACGAAATTCTTTGAAGTGAGACACTAACCTAGAATTTCAGGTAAAAATAACACCAGTTTAGTCTGGTGTCTATTTTGGGAAAGGATATGTGCTACAGGCATAGAGAATTTCTCCACAACTTCACTGAGCTGTAAGAGATAAAAATGTCTCTGAGTCAGCACACTGAATTGCTTTCTGAGACTGAAAACCAGTTAGTGTATTTAGCTATAAACCACAGGTCGAATTTAAAACATTTACAACTGGTTTAAAATACAGCCAGAGATCTCTGCTTGAAACAGCTGTGGGAGGACCATGACTGGAGGGAGTATTTACAGAGGAGTGGGAACATAAACAAAGTGAACTGGGCAATGAGGCTGCAACAGCAGCCCCTCAGCCCTGACACCTCTGTCAGTCCTGCTGGGCCAGAGCATCAAAAACTGATGGTTGTGTGTCACAGCTCTGGTGTTATTTGCACTTAGTCAGCCTACACTGGCTGCATCTCTAACAGTCAGCAACTTAAATCCCACCTCTGACTGCAGAGCAGATCTATCCCTTTTTGCAAGAGCAATAACTGATCTCCTTCCAAGAGTGGCATATCCTTCCAGGCAGGATCTGCAACCAAAAATTAGGTCAACTTGGCTAGACTGAACAAAAATTTCCATTCAAATTCCATTCAAATGCCCCAGTTTATCTTCTGGAAGCCTTTCCTTAGGACAGCAGCCTGTGCTCTGCAGCGTTCAGTCACCATAAATATATTTCCAAGCTTGAAGAATTTGGAAAAAAATAGATCAGGATGAATTTTGCAGTATTTATTTCACTTCCTCCTGTGGTGGGTTGACCTTGGCTGGCTGCCAGGTGCCCACCAGTCCTTTTGTTCTCCACTTTTCCTTATCATTATTATTATTTCATTCTTTTATGTGAAGTTTCTCTTGCAAGGCTTCCTGCCAGACCCTTGTGTCAAAGGCAGGTTTATGTGAACTGTTATTACATAGCACTACTCCTTCATTACAAAATTATATGTATTATGCAGAGCAAAATTGCATAATCTGTGTAATTAGCTCATCCCAGTCATTGCTGGCAATGAAAACATCTGTGAAGGTTGAGCAGAGGGGAAAGCTAATGACACCCATTCAGGAATAAGGATTGCACCTGGAAAACTGACTGGCTGAGCCCTCTGTCTTGTCCCAGAGCACAGCTGAGACAACCATTAACCAGAGGCACTCAAAAGACACTGATTTATAGCAAGTACTTGCTGTAAACTGCAGCAAACCAGAAGCTGATTCATAAACAGATGAGTGCATGTGAGCTGGGATGAGCAGAGACAGCAACCTCACTTCAGGAGTAGGCTGTCAAAACCCACTGGTGCATCAAACCCCACAAAGCAGAGTAAAAGCTGATCCTTCTCCATTCTTAGTTCTTTCTTTTTCTCTTCTTTCCCTCTTTGTCCTGACAGAAGCTTTGTTTCTCCTACTACTACTTGGTCCCTTAAGTATAAGCCCTGATTCTGCATTTTCTTTAATTTAGAGTTCAGATACTGGTTTCGCTGTTGCTTCATTTCTTACACTTCGGGGCTGCCCAGACCCTGCTGACACTGTCACACCCCTGCATCCATGGGGCTGACACCAAACAGGGAATCCATACAGCTACTTTAGTTTTAGCCCTAAAAAGGCAGTGAAGAGCTTGATCAAAGGCTGTTTCCTTCTAACATCCCGTCTGTATCACGTTATTTCATGAGCTGGGAGACAAAGAGTTTGAATTCTTCTTCTTCATCCGTGCTACAAAGTTGCAGGATGTATTTGAAGTGTATTTTCAGGGAAGAAAATCGTTGAAAAAATGAAAGAGCTTATGGAAGATGAAGACAATCTCCACTGATAAAGCAGGACAGTTCACTGATTTATCTCCAGTTGATCAAGGAATGAGGCCAAATCCACTGGATGGGATCTGACAACAGGATATGAATTGTACTAGAAAATGTAGCCTAGGAAACAACCCTGCATTGCAGAGAAGAGCAGCAAATAGCTGAATAAATGTGATTGTGATAACTAAGCACTTCATCTGGCACACAGAAAAACTGCAGGTGCTACAGACCAGCAGGTCTGCACCAAGACAATGAGGCATGAAAATAAAGAGGTACAGATGAGCTCTGAAAACTTATGGCTGAACTCAGAAATATATTGGTAATTGTATCAATTGCACTAAATATCCAAGCTCATGGATATTTCTGTAATTCTGAAGATGTTAATGAAAATAACTTCGGTTTTCCCAGACCACACAGAGGGATGCTTTCCATTCAGTTCACATTTCAATACTGAGAACAGAAAATTTTTATTCCTGAAAGAGAGACCTGGAGAGAACGATATTTAGATACTACAATCCAACCACACTTTGTCCAAAAGTCTTTGTAGGGAAACTCTTTTAAAGGACTGCAAAATACAGATTCTGTTCTCAAAACTCTCCTGCTCAGCCCTAATGAAATTAATGACACTGAGGAATAGAGGTGACATTTCCAGGGAACTTCTTGCACTGTAAACCAAAAAAAGGAGGAGTCTTTATAGAGTTGGAAAGCTTCAGAGTTCCTGATATACTGGAATTACTTTATAAAGGGCAGGACTGAAGGACAGGAGACTGAAGCAGCTTCCCTGAGGCCAATTGCAGGGTATGAAATAGGTCTCACTTACTATCTGTTCTAACAGATACAAGCTGCATTCAGCACGAAAAGACCCCGGTCCTTTCCCTCTCAAAGTGGCACAGCCACAAACGCTGTCTCTTGGCTGCAGCAGGACATCAGCACAACCCCACGTGGTAGTGATGTCCCAGATGGATCAGTGCCAGCTGTGGTCAGGAAAGTCCTTGCTCTCACACTGAAGGCAGCACAGTCAGAACTGAAGTGGTTCCAGTGTGAGGTTGTAGTCCTGTCACATGCCTGCCCACCAACTCAGGGGACAAGAATGCCAGAGGGGAGACAGCAAGAAAAATGATGAAGGAAACCAGTCTATGAACATCTCTTCCCACAGAGGCATGGGAAGAGAGAAGATACTTAGGCCAAACATGCTAAAAATCAAGCTGCACATCACCTTTTCATTTACAAGACAGAAACACCAGGCCTGACATTTTCTTCTGTTGAGTTGTAGTTTGCTCAGAGGTTCTGGTTGCCCTGCACTGGTGTTTGTTGTTCTGTGCTGCCTGCCTTGGATGTGGTACTGTATCACATTTATTCTTTATATCTGGAATTTAAGCATCAATTCCCTTCTCTTACCTGCAGTTCTTTGGGATGGCAACTCGGATTTTTGCTTGCTGTCTCCCAGCTGGCAGCCAGCCTGCATGGCACTCCAGTTCTTCCCCAGAAATGCTTTCTGCACCTTTCCCATACGTTTCCCCCATCCCTCTGTCAGGGATCATACACTGCATTCTTTGTCAGCACTAACATCTCAGCCACTCCTCACCCCTGTTCTGTTATCCCACCTTTCCGTCTCACCTCCCAACACTTTGTCCTTAGTTTCTAGCAGCTGGTTACTGCTCCCCGCCTCTGCACAGCCTGCTGTGCTGCACTGCCAGCTATCCCTCCTGCTCAGTGGCATTTCTACATTTTAAATCACTTCAACCATTCAGTAAAATCTTCTGCAGGAGCTCCACCCTCACCCATTCCCACAGTGACTCCAAACTCATGTTCTTCTCCAGGCACAAAGTCTCTGCCTCTTGCTCACTTTCACCTTGACAGGTTGGAGAGCTGAGCCTTTGCAAACCTCGTGAAGTTCAACAAGGCCAAGTGCAAGGTCCTGTACCTGGGTAGAGAAAAGCCCAAGCACAAACACAGGCTGGGCAGAGAATGGATTGAGAGCAGCCCTGGGGAGAAGGACTTTGGAGGGTGTTGGTAGATGAGATGTTCAACATGACCCACCAATGTGTGCTGGCAGCCCAGGAAGCCAGAAAGTCTGGGCTGCATCAAAGCAAGTGTGGCCAGCAGGTCAGATTATCCCCCTCTACTCTACTCTTGTGAGATCCCATCTGGAGCACAGCATCCAGCTCTCTGGACTCACTCCAACAGGTCCATGTCCTTATGCTGGGGCTTTCAGCAACCCAGTCTAGTGGAAGGTGTCCCCACCCATGGCACAGGTGATAGATTCAGGTGATCATTAAGGCCCCTCCCAATTCAAATCATTCCTTGATTCTATGATATGAAACTTCCAGCTCTTCAACTGCCTGATTTCATCTCGAGGAAGTTATTTTTATCCTTCTACCTCGAGCAGATAGCTTTTCTGAATGAGCCATCCATGAGTCACTGACATTTCAGGATTAAATCAAAGCAATTAGCCCTGCCTTTTCCAGCTGATTTTCATCAAGGTAACATGGCAACTAGACAAAGGTCAGTGCCCCGGGAGTATCACTTGATTCCCCTAAAAGCAGGCAAAAGATGAATTAAAACAAGTAAAATGGTGCAGAAAAATTACATATTACACATCAATAGGTAAATGGAATCAAAACAAGAGACTGAGACTGTTGCACGACAGGTAACACAAGTTCTTCATGTAAAAAACACAACCACTAAGTGCCATGTCACAGACTTCCATGAAACACAAACAATTGATGATGGAGGCCACTAAAGGATCCATTTGACATCTGTAGGGAGCCACAGAAATGCTGGTTAGAAGAAACAGGAAAGTTCATCTAGTCCAACTTGCAATATGTCATGTTGCCACACTATGTTTTTTTTTACCAAGCAAAGCCAGAACTTCTTCAGCTCCATGCTCAAAATCACTAGAAATCCTTTGTTTCAAGAAGGAACTGTTAAAATCAGAGTGAAGTTTTTAAAACTACTCATGAACCTAAAAACTCGAACATGTAAGTGACTTACCACAGTGAAATTAGTTTCTTTCCCTGAGATTGCAGAAGGTGAATTTGAGCTCAGGTTTACCAGAAGCTGAGTGAACACACCATCAGTTTTCATCTGGTCCCAGAGGATCAGTGACTTGTTCATATCTACCCCATTCACAGTTCTTTCTGTGTCTAGTCAGGGACTGGGAAAATGAGACTGGGGTTGGATGAAGAGCTCAGCAGAGGGAATGCACTGAAGGCAGACAGGAGAGATGCAGTTATCTAACCAGCTGAAGAAGTGATGAAAAAATAACACCCCAAATTCTCTTGAAGCCCTGTAATTGCAATGAGTGTGGTCAGGTGCTGATGGAATCACAGGAACTCACTCAAGGATCTGCAGCTGAGATCTAGCAGAGAATAGGAATCTCTAGGGAATTCTTAACACTTCAGTAATAGCTGAAAAATCCAGCTATTACTGAGCATATTTCTAATTACAAGAGAATATTTTATATACTCCCATGGTAAACTGAATCACACTGCTATGATGTCTGTGCTCTTCTAACACACTCACCTCTGCAGTTCAGCTCAGAGACCCTTTTATTCCCCTCAGCATTCACTGAAGTAATAAACCAAAGTACTTCTGGAGAATAAACTGCTATTATTACTGTTGCTGGATTTTTTTTTTCCCAGGAGAAACATGTAGTGAATACAGGAGAGATGAAGGGGTTAAAAACAGGTTAGGATGAAACAGATAAGGCTGTTTGGGTTTGTAGGTAGACAAGGATGACTTAACTACATGAAAAGACCTTTGTGGGGATTTTTAGCTCTCCCCCAGGAAAGAAAAAGCAGCAGCAAAACTCAGTATTCAACTGCTACAGCCTCTCCTTGGGACTGGACAATGCAGTGAACCACTGTAACTGCATTTGGATTTATCCCTGTCCTTTTTGAGACAGGCTTTGAAACAGAAGGCATATCCAAATGGAACTTCATTCCCTCACTTTCAAACAAAACAAACCAAAAACCTTCTGATTTCTGTGCTGCAAAGAAGGCTTCCTGAGTCACGGGCAGCTCTGGGTGCCAGGTGGAAATGTGCATCTTCAGAGAGGCCTAATGAGAGGGAGACATTTGTTAAATAATGGCACAGTCATGGGGCAAGTGGGTGAGTTTATACATGAAGTTTGTGTGAAGTAGGAGGGTCAGAAGATTGGATTAGATGGACAAAATTAACCAAAATGTGGATCTATGGGATCCTGGTTTTCTTTAATACAAAGTGCTGGCCAGGAAGAATGGAGTTCTCTCTATAGAGGTCATGTGAGCTGGTGGCTGTGTTACCTGGCTCACAAACAGTCCCACACCACTCAGAGCATTGGTGCACAAACGTCCAAATCCCTGCAACTTCCCACCCAAGATGTCATCACCCACCCCCTGAGGCAAGGAGCTCTCAGAACAGGAATATAAACCCTTAAAGATCTCTGTGGTGACCAGAGGCAGAACCTGAGGGAATGGCCTGGAGTTGTGTCAGGGGAGGTTTAGGTTGGGTATTAGAAAGAAGTTCTTCCCCCAGAGGGTGGTTGGGCACTGCCCAGGCTCCCCAGGGCAGTGGGCACAGCACCAAGGCTGACAGAGCTCCAGGAGGGTTTGGATGATCCTTTGGGGCACAGGGGGTGACTGTTGGGGATGGCCCTGTGCAGGGCTAAGGGTTGGACTGGATAATCCTTGTGGGTCCCTTCCAACTCAGGATATTCTGTGATTCTGTGAAAAGGCCTTCCCAAGTTAGGGGTCTCTCTCTCTCCCCCACAGCTCCTGAGAAAGAAAAAAAATTCCTTTTAAGAAACCTAGAAATCCATTTCCAGCAACCAAACTCCTGTTGTCTGCCCTGGTTTCCACACAGAGTATTCATCTATTCAGTGTATAAAGATCAGCACAGAAACAAAGATCCTTGAAAGCACCCTCTGCTTCCAAACTCTTCATCAGCTGCTCTGGTTGCAAAGCAACAATCAGTGTGGTGAGTCTGGAGATTCTGAATTAAGTAATGACTGCTCATGGTGCCCTTTGAAATACACAATGCTGATGTTTCAGGTATTACTGGCATAATTCAGCAATAACTGACTTAAATAAAAATTCTTAGAAATGAGAAAAAGAATCCCTAGGAAGTCACGTCTAAGTTTACTTGAAATGCGGATGATGCACTAGCGAAGTAATTTCCTATTTTCTTTCTTTGTCTCATTTCCATAACACATTTTCTATTTTCCAAATCTCTCTTTGCTCCCTGGATGACCGAGGAGGATAAGTAACTGCATTAATTCTTTTGTCACAGTATGGTCAGTGTTTTCCAACCACCAGGGCTTTGGACAATACAGCTGCACTAGGAAAGGTTCTTCCTTCTTCTGTTTTCCCAGGGAAAACTCTTAACGAGAATTTGAGATTTTTCTCTGAGTTTTTTTTAAGCACTGAGTTTCTGTTCCTATAATTTGCTTCAAAGTATTGCTTCTCCCTGCACAAGTCTCATATGGAGCAGCATCTGGCCCCCTGTATTCCCAGCACTGCAGAGAAAGAAGTCAGCAGAAAGAAATCCGAGTTTTATTGATTTTATGAATTTGTCCCAAGAGCTACCAATTATGAACTCCAAGAATAACATCCGAGGGGAATGAAACTGCACTGAAAAAAAAAAAAATATCTACTAAAAATCCATTCCTTTCCAATTACCATAGGAGACCATATTTCTCATCAGCTTCTCAAGCTACTAAGAATGCTTGTTCTAATCTGGATGTTAAGTAAATGATGTTGGGTCTAAAACTGAATAAAAAGTTTCCCTTTCACAAGACAGCAAACTCTGAGCAAAGTCTTACATGACTGTCAAAGCCTGGGAACTTTTCTTGGACCAGGACACAGCTTAAAGTTCTGTTCTTTCAAGGCACAGAAATTGCAAAGGTTCACCATTATATAAAAAGCAATGTCATGGCAGAACACAGAGGGAAATCTAGAGAACCTAAATTGGACCAATGGACTGAGCTGTTCTGCAGAACACCCTTCCCATGAGCAACAGGCAAGTTGAGCACTCACAGCTGGGGAAGGCACTGCCCCACTGTTATAACACAACCACGTGTTATTCTTGCTAAGTGGGAGCACCTGGAGCATCTCTCAAGTGCCTGAGGGTCCACAGGGAAAGTTCCTGCCAGGGAAAGTTCCTGCCAGGGGACAGCACTGAGGCAGGAGACATCAGATTAGTGCAACAGGAAGCAGCACGGCAATGACCATGGTGTGTACAGCAAGGAGCAATCCTTGTATCATCCTAATGCAGGTTCTTATTGACCACTTCAGCTGCTCTGATGGTTTGGTTCACCCCTGCTTTGCACAGCTCCACATCTTCTAATGTTAGACACACATGCTTGGGAACAGAGCTCAGCACTGCCCTTCCTTCAGGCTTTCAGAGCAGTCCTGCTGAAACCACCACAAAGCACCTTCAGGGAGTGACCTGCTCTCAAGTAACCCTCCAGAAAGGTGAGGACAGCAGGATCCCTTCCAGAACATCCTCCTCCTCTTCCTCTCCCGTGTTCTTGTCCCCACTTCACCTCAATGAGTCTCTTTGACCCCCCCGGAAGACGGAAGACGGGGAAGCTGCAGAGGCAGCGCTGTCAGTGAGTGGAGCAGCACAAGGTCCAGGATCACTCTCCATCCCATCCATCACTCCCACCCCCAGGTGGCTCAGTGCAGATGCCGGTGGACACTCACTTTACCTGCACTTTAAGTGACACCCTGTGGCTGAGAGGCGGAATTACGGGTGACCATTTCTTCAGTGGCACTGTCCCTAAGGTTTTGGGACAATAAAGAGCCGCTGAAACCCAGCGAGTTGCAGGCAGTCTCAGGTGTTCAGTGACTGGTGAGAACAGCCTGATTTCACCTTCCCCATCGCGGTTTCAGAGTTCATCCAGCTTGGCTGGATGGAAAATGGGTCATAAGAATACAAGAAATCCCACATCCACAAGAGAGTGCCTGCCCTAGATGTAGCTGGGTGGGATTTTTCCTCTCATTTTGACATGGTGAAATGAGGATTTCCTGCTCTGTCTCCCTTTGTAATATATTTAATTCTTTCCCTTCCCCATATGTTCCTGAGCCATTCCCCCTTCCACTCCTCCCCTGGCTCCAGAAGCACACGACTTTGCAAGTATCATCTAATTCAGAACCTGTGGGAAGAACTGAACCTCAGTCCATCTGTCTGCCAGCTGGTAGCTGCTGTCAGCTTAGAAAAGTGCTCATTATTTCATGCAAGTTCCAAAGAAGTGGATGGGACAGCTGCCTTAGAAAGAGAAATAGTCACAGAAGCCTCCAAAAGAATGTGGCCAACCCTGTGTTTGCTGACTCTCCTGAAGGCCCAAGGTTAAGAGCTCTCTCCAAGTTGTTGTTGCTCAGGTCTCACTGACTTCAGAGGAGGATCAGGTAGGCTTGGAGTAGAGCAGCAGCAATTCCTGACTCTGGGAAATGGGTGAAGTCAAAAAGTCAAGCCTAAACTGAAGAGAATTCCAATCAGGTACAACAGGATCATAGCAAAGCCACCTCATAACTTACCAGCAAAGAACAAAAGTACTTATCGGTGTTTAATTGGATGGAGAGAAGGTCCTTGAACATTTACTGAAGTAATATTAACAATCTTATTTTATTACATGCAATTTACTTGTATTCTGTGCTGAATGAAGAAATCACACACTTCACACAATTATGGTAGAGGGAGCAAGAAAAACGGGTTCTTTTTGTTCCTCCTTTTAAATATTGGTTTCAACACTCTTCTTCCAAACTGCAAACTCAGAGTGACCTTGTACCACAAATTGTGCTTCACAATTGTGAAGCTTCATAAAAAAAGAAGAAAAACTTGAAGGGAAACAAGTGAAGCCTCTCCCATCTGCTCAGGAGTGAAATCAAGAGCCTCATGCTGCTGGATTTGTGGAAGATGTGTGTATTTGTGCCTCTCTTGCTAAACCAGCAAGAGAACAAGAACAAAGATGGTTGAAATCTCAATCTGGGCACGGTGCTATATTGGAGACAAGCTGATCCAATCAGCTGCAAATTTGATCTCCTCAGCTTTACGAGCTTAAAAATTGTATTTTATTTGCTCCCCCGGAATTCCAATTCTGGACTTCTTTTTTCCGCTGCTGTGTTTGTTTCATTTCTCATCTGTCACCTTCCTTTAACTTTCATGTACTCTTGACTCCCCAGATGAAAATACTGTGTTGGTCACCCCAGAATGGCTACTGCAAGGCTGCAGACTATTTTTATTTTTTTTTACAGTTTTTTCCTGGTGAGTTCATAATCAAAATTGGCCACAAAGCATTTCTCCTTAGCCCAGATCTTGTTCTATCATTAAACACTGGGATAAAAGCCTTCTGGATACCTAAGAAGGTTACAGAAAAGAGATGAGGTGGAAATAGTTTTGGGGCTTCACAGTATGTTTGTCAGCCTGAAAACACACATGTAGGCCCATGATGGGCATTTTATTTCTCTCCAATAAAGATGAAAGGCCACCAGAACTTAAGGGGCCTCTGTGTTTTAAAAGAGGACTTGGCTTTCAAAAATGCACCCTTTAGAAATCAAGCCAGAATGACCTCTGGGGAAAAAGTAAGTCATGTGAATGTGATCAACAGAAGTGCTCAGGACACTGAAATACATGAGATAAAACACAAGTGAAAGAATTAATTGAGTCCATAGGCCAGTCAGGTATAAAAGTGCACATTTCTGGAATTATCAGGACAGGTCTTACCCACACAGCATGAACAAGACTCTGTGACCAATGATTTCCTAGCAAGGGTCATGTTTTGTATGCAGGCTGAAGCCACCACTCCAGAAGATCTCTGAACAACAATTGAAGGAAGAGCAGCAGAGGTTAGATCTCCACGAAAGAATGGTTGTTTAACCCATGAGAATTAGCTCTTTTGCTCTTTTAAAAATTAAATAATCTCTTCAAACCCTATCAAAAGAGGGGAGATGTGAATCAGAAGAGCTATTAATCTACTTCTTCACCATTCCACCAGCATAGAAAAGATAATTTCCCTCTGTTCAAGGCAAGGCAACAATGGACTGCAGAAATTTTTCTTTCAGTGGGAAGTAAGACATGTCAACAGGTACAACAGTGATACTTGTGCCAGTGGCTCTTTCTGCCATGTCCATCTATGTGAGCAACAGCCCAGTTGCCAAGTCACCAACCCTCTCAAATCATTCTCAACAGGCAGTTGGTTATAGGGCCAAGGAAAAGGTGGGGCACACACCCTCAGAACAAGGAGTAGGGAAGGAGGAGCAAAATCCCCATCAGTGCAAGGTTAGCAGTGTTTATGTGCCTGTTTTCAGCAGCACAGTCCCTGGAAAAGGTGAGGATGCTTTTCACAATACCCCAAACACTCATCTGAAGTGGTTATTTCAGTCAAAAAGCTTCCCTACACTGTGAGAGAGAGGGGGATTTGCAGAGCTATAGAGGTACAGTGACCTTTTGTTCCTGTTGATCACAGAAGCATCTGATCTCAGTCCCCAGGGGTGGGTTCAGCTCAGCTCAACAGACACTCAGGGATGAATTCAGCTGCCTAAACATGGGCATCAGATCACTTGTCATGGAGCATCTGCAACACCTATGTGGCCTGGAAGACAAAAACCAAACCTGCACAAGGCCTGAGCCTTCTGAAACATGAACCAGATATCAGGCAAATTACCTCTGAGACATATCAAACACCACCAGAGCTTCTGCAGGGGCTGCTGAACTGGGCTGAGCTGAGTAACTCTTTGGGCTTTATTCACTGTTTAGACCTCCACCAACTTGTATTAGAGCTTAAATACTTGGATTAGCTGTTGATACATAATTGGAAATACCCAGATTCCAGTGCTTCCAGCTCCTGCCTGCAACCAGCACAGAGCAAGAGAGGAGCCACAAAACAAATGGGTCTCAACCCCTCTGCTACATCAGGGGTTGTAGACTCAAATCAGACAGTTGAGGCTACAAAAGTCAACTCTTTCTGTCCATCAGGCAAACATTTAATCCTGGATTTTCCCATTGCAAAGCACAATCTGTAGGGAAAGAGCTAATAAGGACACCCTTTAGCCTGTAGCATGTTTTCATGTACCACCACTTTTTAGCAAACGGCAAACAGACACATTACGGTTCATTTGCTGAATTAATCAAGCTTCAGGATATCCTAATAAGTGAATTGTTTCCTAAAACATGAATAAAAGCTTCACACTGTCAAAGCATAAACGCATCTAGAGGGCAGTAATGTTATTGTCATTTTTAGCTAAATATAGAACCTGAGCAGAGACAAGTGCACAGTCACACACTGCACCAACACAGACATTTTTTCCTGTTTTTTTTAAAATTTTTTTTTTCCTTTGAAAATAATACATAAGCTTGGCTACAAAACTGCAAAGTTGTAAGTCGATGGCATAATTTTCAGATCCTTGGTCAAAGAACGTTTTGTCTGTATTCACAAATCGTACTGCAGGGTAACCAGAGCGTGTTTTGTCAACATGACTTTATTTCCCAAATAAAGAGGGAGAAAAACAAAATATCACCAAAATAACAAAGTGTCGGGGATGAGAAATACTCACAGACTGACAGACTTAGTTCCACAAATCCAGCTGAAACTTATCTGAGTCACTCAGCAGTTCCCATGAGACACACACAGAAACACAGGCAAAGGCACAAAATCACCACGGGAAGTTCTTGCAGTTGGAATGGAAATATTTTATGCAAACAGTTTATTCTAGAGTGGCAAACAGGAGGGGATTTTTTTAAGCACCGGGGCTTATTCTTAAGTTTTTTGCCTCAAATACTCTTTCATTAAATTTTGCTGGCATATTGCAGGGTTTGACAGCTATCCCCCTCTGAGCACTCAGAGGTTCTGAGTTAGAGCAAACATCAGAGCATGAGAGGTGAAGAGATGGACACGAAGCCAGGGCAGGTCCACCCAAAGCCTTTGATGAGCTGATCTGTGGAGGAACTTACTTATCACATTTTGTCTTGAATTCCACACACTGCGCGCACAGAGGCTACAATAAGGTTCCCCCTGAGGACCAAAACTCTGCCATGGATCAGCATCTTGGGCTTCCCTGAGTCTGGAATAAGCTTTTCACACAGTTTGGGCACTTTTCAGTCTGGAACTGCTGGTGTCTACAATGCAAAAGCTTTGCTCTACATGGAATGCTACTGGGTTCATCACCTCCAGCTGATGGGCTGCTTTTAGGAAGTTGGTGGGGACTTGGAATATTTGAGAGACAAATTTCTAAAAACAAGAAAGAAATCACTGAAATGGATCCAGAATTTCTATATGCATTCTAATGAGAAAAAATACTCACAGATGTGCAAAATCAATATAAAAATACGCTGCAGTTCCTAAAAGGTGGCAGCTCACAAACACAGGATGCCTGACAGTATAATAACCAGCTGAGTTGCAACCTGGAGCTGGATAAGCCCTTAGTAGAAGAAAGACATTGCAAGGTGCTTTATTTAAATTTGCCTGATTTTGCTCTCAAAAAAAAAAAAAAATCAGTACAATACACACCATCATTTCTCTCTCTGCCTCATCAAAATGCAAAACAAAGCAGGACAAAACTGCACTGCATGTCCTAGGTGGAAATCTTACGTTGATCCAAGCCATCTCCCTATCAGACCTTCATTTCGAGCTGTATTATTCACCTCTGAGATTTGCAAGATCCATTTCCCGCTTTTTTATCAGTTTTCTGTGCTTATTTTATCCTCAGCACAGGGTGCACAGTCGAGATTTTCAGCACAAGGAGTCTCATTACAAATGGCCCTCTTGTCACCCACAAAGTGACTTGGTGAAATCATGCAAGTGGTCAGGCCATGTCAGTATTTGACATTCCCAAACTCTGGATGTGTTCTGCATGTACTAATTACATCTTTCAAATCCCCAAAGAGATTGCACCTCTGTGCCTGAACCTTAACCTGCTGTCCCTACTGCTTTCCCAAGCCTTAATCACCAACTGTTCCCAAGAAGCTACTGATTGTAAAAGTTGAGCAAATTTTGGCATCCTTCCCTTTGTTTTCTGAGCTACAACTTGGAGGAACTACATAAATGAGAAAGTCCAAGTTCAACTGTAAGTGGCTACAGTGGCTTCAGTGTACTTCAGTTTTATTGCACTACATACTCTACTGCATCTGGGCACCACACATGGACATATATTTTCTCGACAGGACTACTCACATTTTGTGTTGGAAGGAGAAAAAATGCCTCAGACTATGGCAAAATAATGCTTCAGCATTTCAATAACATATTTTCATCGGTCTTTAATTGAATTAACATGCCATTGTTTTAAGAGAACATATTAGCTGCAGTATAAGCATTACCCACCACTGAGCAGGAAAGGAGCAGGGAGGAACTTTAAATCAAGTCATTGATGAACTAGTGAAGGCATTAACAGAGTTCATAAAAACAAATTGTGATACTTAGGACTTTCTTTTCTTCCATGCACAAGAAAAGCATTTAAATTCTCCTCACTGTGTTTACGATATAAATAAGGAAACCTCTGTAATGCATTTTTTTTCCCTTCCCTTTTGGAGAAACAAAAATCAGGCAAAGGAAACACTGATACTCCCCACCAAAAAAAAAAAAAAAAAGGAAATGGAAAAATAAAAAAAAAGAAGCCACAGTTCTTTGAGGTACCTTTCCTGTTCTTTTAGGGTTTGTTCTGATACACTTGCTCTTGCCTGAGCTGCACTTAATCCTCAGAAAATTTCTTCTGGTGTCAACTGAGACTTGTAAAGGTAGTGAAATACCTGCTCTTATCAAAGACAGCATCACCCAGCCCCTCCACATTCTCACCAACAAAGAACATAGGTCAGAGAATAGAGGGCTTGAGGATGATTTTGCAGTTCTCTGAGGGAACCTCCTTACTCTGTTCAAACTCTCAGGTGGCAGAAGCTGGTCCCTAAGAGCAAATTTGGCAGAGGGCTCTGTTTCACACAGCAAATACACCAAACTTCTGGCTACTTATCTGACCCTTGACATCTACAGCTGGGTAAAGAATAAATTCACTCTCAACAAGTTAAAAGATCAAATTTAAAACGTCAGGGTCATTCTTTTACAGGACTTAGGGAGAATGCTCGCCCCACAAAATTAACAGTACCTGCAAATTAGACCATCAACACCCCAGCAACAGTTCAGAGTAAAATATCTCTACAGTCAAAACCACACTGAATAGCCTGAAAAAAATGAGTGGCAAACAAATGGGTACAATAAAAACTCCTGGTGAAAGGTCCAAACAACATTGACAGACAAGGGAAAGGAAATGAGTGCCCTGGTCTGACAGCCTGAATAATAAATTTTTAGTGAGTCATCAGGACTCGAAGAATAAAGCATCAGTTCCAGGAGATTTCTAAGGAGCCCCCGTGCTCCCTTGCTTTGAGTATTATTTGCCTCCTAATTTCCTCTCCTGTTTCCCTTGCAGAGCTGATGCAGCCACTCCAGCCTCACCAGCTGATGAAGTTACTAAACAGATTCCAGACCTCAGCCTTCTGTTTGTTACACACAACTTCCAGCCTGGTTTGTCCCCCTGTTCACACAAACAGCCTCAAAAAGAGACACTCCTCTCAAAATACAGTTCTTAGGTGATAAGCTTAAGTCCTTCAGGAGCTAGACGATCTTTAATTATCCAGATGGCTGAAGCACTGCTACAAATACATCTATACAGCTATACATAGCTACACATGCACAAACACACAGCACAACATACCCTCCCTACACTGCAGAGCGTATTTTTTCCCAGATCTACCTAAATACACTAAAGTAAAGAGGAAACAGTGTCCACAAGTCTGTGCCTTTGAGAAATCTGCATCATTCCAGGCAGGAATTTTGAATAGACAGGCTGGAATGTGGAGGAAATGTTGATTCCCAGACAAACAATTTTTTTTTTTTCTTTTAATGGAAAATATATTTTGGGTCTCCCCAGGCGCCTTCTCAACACCAGATCTGCGGGAGAAGGAAAGGAGTTTGTACTCACTCGTGGTGTTGTATTTGATCCCATTGAAGAATTCCGGGCAGGGTCTCTCCACCAGTTCCCCCGCGGAGGTTCTGGGCCAGCAGGTCCCGATCTGATCCGTGGTGGCATTGCAGTAGGGACCTTTGGCGTTAAAAAGGGAGACAGAAGGGGAGAAAGAAGCAGTTGAGAAAGCACAAAAGCCATACACTTTGCATCACAAAACAAACCGAATCCCAGCACTCCTAAAGCTTTTCCGAGCCCTGCACCAGGTAACATTTCCTACCATCAAAGCCCAGGAAAGGGACTGAGGAACTCTCTAAAAAAGTCTCTTGTAAGCGATCCAGGAGGCTGCAGTTGACATCAAATTCTTCTAAGATGAACTGAGATATGGTCACATCCATTATTCCCCCCGGGACTGCTGGACTGGATGAGGCTCCTTCCCCCTTTTCTGATTTTTTTTTTTTTTTTTGTGTGTGTGTTTCCTCTCCTCTCTCGCTTTCTGGAACTAAAAGCACATCAAGCTGCGGACACCCTGCAGTCTCGTGTGTGTGAGGCTCTTCCTCGCAGCGTGCTGACAACTTGGCTCAGAATCTGCGTCTGGCTGAGCAGTTCAACCCTCCGAGCTCTTCCCTGCTTTAAAAGAGCAGCTCGGGAGCCAATGGGATCAGGCTGAGCCCGGAGTGAGGGGCTCGTGTCTTCTCGCCAGCGTCCCCTGGAATCGCAGCTCCCCGATGCCGCCTCACTTTGCCGGAGCGATGTATTGCTGGATGTCCCTCCCTCTCTCCCTCTCTCTGCCTCTCTCACACACGCACTCAGGCGCAGAGACAGTTTTATTGTCAGCTCCGGGGATGAGCGCTTTTGCAAAAACACTCGCTTGCAAATTGAAGCCAGGGAGAACAGGAAAAGCCATCAGAGGAACAGAACTCCTCCGGCTTTTTGTGGAGCGAAGCAATTCCTGCCTCTACTGCGTGGAACTGAGGATGAACAGGGATGCTTGGACAGGGAGGGGGAAGAAGGGACACAGTCCGGTAGCTGCAGTATGGGATCCCTGAGAAAGGATCCCGCAGGCCTTGAGAAAAAAGAGAAATAATAAAAGCTGGGATAAGGGAGATGATCCGATAGAAGGGAGATGTTGGAAAAAAGGAATCTGCAGTAATCATAGAATCACAGAAGGTTTGGGTGGGAAGGGACCTTAAAGATCATCTCATTCCAACCCCCTTCCACCAGACCAGGTTGCTTCAAGCCCCATCCAACCTGATCTGGAACAAAGGAATCTGGAGCAACAACCCACAGAAGAGGCAGAGTGGGGAGAGTAGAGAAGGGTTGGGAACCCAGCCTGGGAGAAGCCACAAGGGCAACACATCTTTGAGCCACTCACACAGATGGGATGGGGTGGACAGTAGAGCAGAGAAAGGCATGGAGAGCAGAGGAGAATTATGGAGCTGTGCATGGATTGTTCAGGGAACAAGGAGGAAAAGATAGGCCAGTGTCTCATTTTCCACTGGTAGGAAGGAGTGAGGTTTTCAGGAAGGATGAGCACCTAGACTGGGGAGAAAGGGAAGAGTAAAGGGCTTTACAAACTGAGGTCAATAAGGAACAGGATGAAAAAGGTCCGGAGAAGGGGAAAGATGAGAAGAAGTTTGGAGGGAGCTGCCCAGATGGTTGGTCATCTTTTGGGGAATCAAAGCTCACTGCAGTGAGACCTGGGTGAAGTTCTGCACTCTGGGACATGCTGGAGAGCAGCTGAGACCTAACCAGCCTTTCTGACTTGCTACATCAGGATATGTTCAGAACTTGCTAAGGAGGATCATCCAGGATCACAATTCAGAAGCAAACAGAAAACTGACAAGTAAGGGAGTAAAGGAAGATAAGTTATATGGCAGTAGCAGAGATGAATGTGGAAACAGAGAGCAAGGATAATAAAGAAGATCTGACAGAAAGAAATGGATCCATAAAGGGACTGTTTCAGCCTGTGTTCACAGCTTTAGATTGGACATGGTGCTTACACCGAGATCAAAGCAGTGGTATAGCACTTCCTACAACATCTATCTCCCACCCTGCAATGGCCTGGACTTCCCCTTTATTCATATTAAAGATGGAAGGACTTAATTCTTTGGAAGGACCAAAAGAATTGTGGTATCCAAAGAGAGGAAAAATAAAAAAAATAACTGGGTTAGAACAACAAATAAATTAACAACATGCACTGAGGAGAGAACTAGCCAGGATGTTGTTTTGCCATCTGGGAATCTGGAGATTTTTTAACATTTTCAGATTGCAATGGCAGAGAGGGGAGGAGTGCAAATGTGGGTTTGGGATGAGTATTTTTGTTTTAAATATGTAAAAGCCCACAAAAATAACAAGTGCACTAACTCTCTAGACAGTGTGATATTCTGAGGCAAGGGAATGCATCTGTTTCTCTCTCTGGAGCCATGATCTCCTTCCCAAGTGAATGTTTCCAAAACTGCAACCCTTCTTGAGAAATCTCAATTGCAACAAATTAACCCCTTTTAAACACCACCAGATCTCCAATCCCCAAAAGCAGGAGAGAAAATGTCTTTAGCGTCATTCCTGTAGTATGACCACCAACAACATACTGGTTGTCTTTAAACAGGGCTTTGAGGAGAAACCCCTATTTCTTGAACTTTTAGGAGCAGAGGATAAAGGGTGCTCTAAACCTTTAAGCAATTAACACACATCTATCCCACAAACTGTCTTCAACTCTATGCTTTAGCTTTCTTTTCTCCTTCCTGACAGTGCAGTTGAGTTCATAAAATGCCTTTTTGTTCCTCAAGCAGAGCCTCTTTGTGATGGATTCGAGATCTCTGGGCATTTAAAGGTGCCCAGAGGCATCACTGAGCCCAGTGGCCATTCCCATGGAGGCAGAACTGAGCACTGAGTAAGGCACTGCTCCAGGATGTTGGTAAGATTATTTTTTTTTCTGCTTCTGCTGCCTCTCTGTAGGAGAAAAATCACACAGTCTGGCCAAAAGTCTTCATTTCTCACCTACTGTCTGCTCTGTCTATTTTCACACACAGTTTGTGCAGCACACTGGAATCAAAATCTTGGTTGGAGGCTTTGGGCACTAGAGTTTCCTGAATTTTTGAAGGAATACATCACTTTATAAACTACAAAAAGAAAGGCAGTTTCAAAAAAAGAAAACAGCAACTACTTTTAAATTTGGTAAATGTTTCATGTTCCTAAATGCTGCCCTGTATTTTCCAGCATAAACACTTGAAGACTTTTTTCAGATGGCTAAATTATTACAGAGTTGAACACTGAGCTGGTTTTCATTTCAAATTTGTTCTTTATAGTGGTTAACACCTGAAACAATAGCCCTGCATTAAACTAAATATTTTTTCAGGATTAAGAGAATGATTTCTTCATTTCAGTGAGAAGAGCTAGAAAATCCTTAGTCTAAACTGATTATTCCCTCCATCTTTTTGGTTCAAACTTTAGAAAATTAGAAGCAGTACGTGTCATATGGATAATACTATTGTGTTCCACATATTTAATAATCAAAAAACCCACTCCAAAAGTAAATAGAGAGGGGATGAAAAAATTATCTAGGAGTAAGTGTGAATGAAGAAAATTATTTATTGCTCATCGGTCCACAAATTAGCACCATTCTTTAATAATCCCTTCCCAGTTCTAGTGTAACCTCTTGATGAAAAACTACTTTTTCAGCTTTCCCTGGGTACAATTAACCACCCCATCAAAGTTTCCCTCTGAATGGGTCTAGCGAAATCCTGACCACGTCAATTTGACTCGTGTGATGTGAAGATGTTGTTCTTCATACAAGAAGCAAGTGCAATTAAATGAAAGATTGACAGAAATACTGTAGTTGCTGATCCTCTGTGGATGCAACACCCCTCTGTGGTGCACATCATACAAATCACTGCTAGGTCTTGCTGGGCAGTAGGCAGCAGAGATCTGCCTTGGAAATTACTGAGCATCCCAAGAAATTTGTGCTTGGCAGGCAGAAGAACTTTGTTAAGTCAAAGGTGGTTTTGTTCCTGTGAGGTGATATTTGTTTGGGTGTGTAAGCAAGACAAATGCACAACCCATCTGTATGAGAACACCTGAACATGCAAGGTTCTGGGGGTGAACAGGACACACAGATAGATATATCAACACATGCACAGCTCAGCAGGGCTCTTTTACAGAAGAGATATTAAAAAGTGACCCACAGCTCTTCTAGGAAAGGAATGAGCTCTGCTCATAAATGGCAGTGGAAACCTTTGTATGCCAGCCCTCACCACTGTTACACAGCTGGTTTCTTCATCTTCAGCTCAATCCAATCCAAGCCACAGCTGATAGAATTAGCCAGAGCACAGCTCTCGGTTTGTCCTACTAACAGTTACTAACAAGGGTGACATTGTGCTGTTTAACCAGTAACACCAAAACTCAGCTCTGCACAGACTCAGGCAGCACCAACATAGGTGTTTGGGGAGGGTAGAAGTACCTCCACAACCAGCTGGCTGCTCCCTGCTCGTGTCTGCCAGAGGCACCTCTTCTCCTCAGACACTCAGCTTGCACAAAATCAAGTGACCACTGTATGTTTTGACATCCAGGATGGGTATTTGGGGGGGAAAAAAAAAGGAAAAATGAAAAAAAAACCCAAAAAACAAACAAATAAACAAACCAAATAAAAAAAAAAAACCACAAACAAAAAAACCCAAACCCAAAATAAAAAAAAACAAACACCAAAACCCCAAACAAATAAAAAAAACCCCCAAACAAACAAACAAGCAAACAAGCAAGCAAGCTCCAGTTCTCTCCACTACAGTGACTGTTTTATCACTCATATTCTCTATCCATTGATGTGAAGAGCTCCTGCTTTCCAGGTACAACAGTCACCCATCTCTTCTGCTCTGTAACACAAGGCTCAGGGCAGGAAATGCACGTTGTCCATCAAACAACCTGGTTACACCAAACCCCTTGTACTACAGCATCGTTGGCTTTCAGGAATTTTATCTTATCAGTATGTAAGTACCACATGGAGTTATGGTCCCACTGGAGGCTTTTTAGGTCTCTTTCTTTTAATCCACATAAATCCACATCCGTACTCATTATCTAACATCATAAATTGGTTTGTTAACACAGTCATGGTTCTGTGATGGAGCGTGAGATAAGCAAGACAACGACACACCCAAATAACTGGTTCAAAAGCACTATGGTCTGCAGGTCAAGTACAATCCTATAGTTGAACTTCACTTCTCCCCAGCCCTTATGGAGTTAATGCCGGTTCACGTGAAATGCCATGAACACTTTGTGATGTTTATCACACCTTCAGTGAGGGAAAGACTCAGGTGCCTCTCAAATAAAATATTCCCTACACTCCTTTTGATGGAAGATTGAGGGACAGAGAGAAAGATGGAGAACAAAGAGGAGGAGAAAGAAACATCTCTCTTATTTGTAGAAATGAAGTCTTTAAATCCTTTGAGGGCAATCAAGAGGCAGAATTAAGCTTGATGGCAGAATTACAGGGTCATCAACTAATTGCTCATACAGCCCAGCTGCTCTGGTTTGGAGTTTAGTGCCAACCTCCCTGTCTCTCTACCACTGCATTTTTGTCACCATTAAATATGAGGCAGGAGGGTTTCAAATGGCAGAGTAAGCCTTTTATCATCTTCATTTTATGTTTTAAAAGTGTTCTCTAGTTATCTCTGATTATTGCAATCACCTTTCAGCATCTGACTTCAAAGTCAGTGGGGCTGTTCAGCTCGGTAAGGGATGCAAGGCCATACACTCAAAGGAAGGTACTAATTCACCAAAGTGGCTTCTGAGCCATGAACTTGAAGGCCCTCCTTCTCAACATACACTGCAAAACTGGCCTGACTGCACTTTCAAATGCCAGGACAACATGACCATTCTCTGGTAGAATATTTATCTTTCCTTCCCATTCCAGGTATGCTGGCAATGCATGCAAACAGAATTTTTAGAGTGGGAACAGGGCAGCCTCACACCACAGGGAGCAAGACAATTCAAGCAGCAAGAGACTGAGGACAGCATAAAGATCTCCACAGACAGTACACCACCAGAGCTGCCATGGGAATGTCATATATGGCTGTCTTTGCCACACTGTGGCTTCCCACTCTGAATTGCACTCTGCTACAGGAGTAGACTGCTAAAAAAAAACCCTTTTCAAACTGAGGACTGCACTTCTAATCCAAATCTGGTCCTTACTGCCTGTACTTGAGATTTATGCAGAACGTGCAGAGTTGCAAATTGTTGTATGTAGAGACGAGGATCAGACACAGATAAACACAGATCTTTGTTTCAGTTCATTGACCCATTTGCTACAAAGAGGAGACATCCTTTATCACTGGGAATGATTCTACTGAGCAAAGATAAAATTAATAAATGCAGGTTCTGTGGTGATAAATCTTTGCAGCTTCATTGATGTTAGAAAATATTTACTGGGGGTGTAAAAAGATTCATCAGCATAAATAATAAATGGCTTGTAGCCATACATCAATATATTTCTTTGGGCACATTAATACACTTGTCATTCTCTACAGCTATAAAACCTGTACAACTGAATCATGTTACATGAGACAAATGATGAGACATTGCAGGGAGATTTCAAGAACACACAAGAGAACCAACCTTGACACACTAATGAACTGCCAAAGTTATTTTTCTCGAAGTGAGGTGTTTTGGATGAATGTGCAGAGCATCATCTATTGTATAAGAATGCAAAAACATTCCAGAATAACTGTGATTTTATACACGGTCAAATTCAGGGTCAGTGATGACATTCAAGAACACAAAACATTTTATATATTTATCTATGCCTGGCATTGGCCTGCTCCTCTGTTTACAGCATAAGCACAAAAAATAGAAAAAACCCCAGGGGGTCAGGTCACATCTGAACAAAGGATGACCACGATGATGAGTCTCAGTAGTCCCACCCTCTCTCTGTAATGTACAATAGCACCATTGCCAAATAAGATGTGAAGAACCAGGGGCCTTGCCCTGTTCTCCCCCTCAGAACACATTAGGCAACAAGATTTCTTGTGGCTTAATTCAGGACATGCCAGCCAAGCTTTTGCTTTCCCTGCCTCCCACTTTGCTTTGTTGTGCTGACTTTCAGTGCATGCTGGGAAGATCTGAGTAGTCATCACATATATCATAAGTTGGGAGGATGCAAAGAAAAAAAAGGCAGAATGTTCAGAAGTCAATCCCCCATTTTCCTCTGAAAACACACTGACACTGCACAATAACTATCTTTGAAACATCATGTAGCTCAGAAAGCAGAGGTAGAGAGACAAGTAACATGTGATCCTGCTGACCACTATCCAGTCTTTGAAAATTACCCAAATCAGATGCTTCAGAAAATGTTTTAGCCCACTCCCAAACCCAGCCTGCTCCAAATTACTACGGCAACTTTAACATAAGCAGGAAGAGAATTAATCCTTTGGGTGATGGGCTTTGCCTTCATTGCCCAGCACACAGCATGAGAGCTACACTGTTGTAACTCATAGATTTAAACCATCCAACTCATATTTGCTTGTTTTTTTTTTTGAGGAGCATCATCAGTCTGGCTTTGGAAACCTGGGTTAGTGGCTTAGGTAATTTTTTGGGCATCTCTGCCCATCCCAGGTGTAGAATCCAGGATTTGTAACAGATTTAAACACTGCAGATTTGCCAGCTCTCAGACTGCTTTGACTCTCTGCTTTCCATGAGTTATCTCTGCTGCCATTATAGGCAAGAAGGATCCAGACTTTGATTCAAATGCCCAAAAGTATGTGACCTGCATATCTGGAATAGCCACACGAGGCTGGCAGACAAGCTCAGGACTAGGGAAGACCCACCCCTTCTGAAGCAGCAGCCAGAGGCCAGACATTTCATCCTCAGGCATCTCAAATGTCCTGTGACACCTGTGTCTAAGCAACCAGGGCCTCAGATACCCGTTGATTACAAGGACTAATCAGAACTAACTTGAAGATATTTATGCATGAGCACACAATCTTGGAGACTTAATCTGAATTGCAGATAGCAGGACAATATCAGTGCACTCTGCTTCTCTAAATCCCAAATGCCTCACAACTGTTAAACTTGACAAGGAGCAGAAACAGCAAATTTTCTTATAAGAATTTGTCTTCTACTGTGCATCTTCTGGATATTGGACTGAGCAAAAACTGGATCTTCACAAAAAGGAAGGATCCCACCATCAACATGCCACTAGGGAGAGTTTGTCACTATTATTATTTAGGCTTTACACAATAGATTTTTAATCCTTCATAAATGTGGGAAACCTCCTAAAACACAAAGAGTAGCCCGAGCAGCATCCTTCAGTGCTAGGGGAACTGAACTTTCCTGACAATTTTCTTCTCTTGGTTGAACTGTTATGCTTATTACATCCTCTCAGAGAGGAAACAAATTCTGGACACATCACATGTCTCAAGGTATCTCCAGTGCAAATGTCTCCAATCAACCGAGGTTTGCAGCCAACAGAAAGAATTTAGAACTTTTGCAATGTGATTCACTCGACCTACTGATGAAATTGGTTTTGTCCTTAGCTTTAACACTGAGTAAATCCTTGCTGTCTGTAAGAGGAACATATAATAACCTGGATTGATGTAAATGTCTGCATTAATCAAATTAGTCCCATTCCAGATCCCTAGAACAAAGATCAAACTGTTTGCTGATCCCACAGCACCTTGCATCCCCAAAGCATTTGGCAGCTGTCATCCCACGAGTTTGAGCCTATCATTTCATGGGAGATCAAACAAAAATATTTTAAATTAAACGTATCAGGAATAAATAGAACAAAAGTGTCCTGTTAGGACAGGACTATCACAATGTTAGCAGCATATCATTATGTTTAGCAATTCCATGTCTTAAATTTGATGTCATTTTTTACCAGAGGAAATCAACACAATGCAAACACTGTATCTCTCTGCCAGCCACCTGATTTATAGAAGGACTCCAGGACACTTGGCAAACACTGGAGAAAATGCCTGGAAATTAAGTGGAAGGAATCATGGGCAGGATACTGACTTCAACTGAGGCAACAGTTCTCGAACTCATTATTCTGTAACACATAGTGAGGTAGGAGCCAGTCACACCAGACACAAGCTGGAATGATTAGGCATGAAAATGGATTATCACAGTATTGTTATGGCCATGATAACCAAGGAAAAAGAATGTGAGAAACTCCTGATTTATTATTTTCGATCTGCTGCCTTACCTGTTTGCAGCCCCAGAAGAAGAGAGTGGATGTAAGAACAGCAGCTCTGTAGCATTAGTTTGTGCCCTTTCATCTTTTCAACACCAGGGCCAATATTCCTAATTCCGCAGCAAAAGGGCACCTCGGGTCTTGCATAGCTGTAGCTGGATATTTGAGAGGTCTGTGGCGGCAGAGAGACACATCTCACCTCATTTCAGACACCTAAAATTTGAGTGTCTAGACTAAACCAGGTATCCAAGTTTTTTAACAGTCTCCGGGGAAATGGCCACTTTCAGAGAATGATGATTCATTTAATTCAGAGACAAATATCTTCTTCAAGTTTATCACTCTTAGATATTCTACTTCGTAGGGTGTAATTCAGCCCAAGCTACATTTGAGATCCATTTGTATTTTGGACAGAGCTCTCTCCTGCCAACACATCACATATCTGAGATGGGTATTGGAGCTATCTGTAAGTGTTAGGCAGAAATTGAAAACTAGGACTTGATTGCTCTTTTAGTTGAAATGCACACCTATTTGTCCAAATACTATATTTTTTTGAATTTTATTGATCTTATATGAAGCTTATAGAATCTTGTTATTTTAAACATTCATTTTGAGCCACCTGTAAATCGACTGCATCAATTTTATGGGAAAGAACTTTCACAGTAAGTATAAACCTTGGAAAACAGTTTAAAGCCTCAAACCTCAATTTTCTTTCTGTTCTTATCAAGACTTTAGATATGGAGGTCTCAATATATAACTGCTTATATCAGCATTGGTTATAACCAGTTACAACAGTGTTAGTTACAGTGGATTTTTTAAAAAAGCCAAAGAGCAATCCCTAAGAATTCAATGCAAAACAGTTGAAAATTGAAATAAGCACCAACATTAAAACAGATTTATTTCAGTATAGATGTAGAACACATGTAATTGTCGTCAAGTACCTGCTACTATGATAGATCTTTTAATAACAGCTGCAGCAAAAAAGTTAATCCTGGGAAGTGTGGCACTTCCAATCTACTTGACAGCACAGCTGGGTTTCTTTTCCCACGATGTGCTAATGTGTTTTGTATTTGGTAAACTGCATGAATATTAAAGGAAGAGTTTGGGGAAAGCATGTAACATTCTGATTAAACATTTTGTCATCCACATGCTCTCACACTCAACTGCAAAGGGAAGATAACATTTCATTGCTGAGCCAGTGCTGCTTCTCTTCTGGACTCATCAAATCTCTTCGTTAACCTTCCAAAATCTCCTGCCTCCAACCAGAGTGGCCATTCAGGATGTTGCTAACCGCCAGTTATTGCAAGAAGATGTGAAAATCTGCAGATTGATGCCTGGAAAAGGTGTTATTTTTCAGCATTTCTTCCCTTCGCCAGCTAATAACATCATCAGAATCGCTATTTACAGCAATATTGCACGGAATAAGCAGCTGGTCAGCACAGCTTTGCCTTTGGGGGCTATGGAAAGAAGAAATAATAATAATAATAATTTTTTTTCTCGTGAAGAGAGGCTTTTCTGCAGTTATTGCATTCTGAGTAGTAAGAATTACTTCTGTGAGGACCAAGTTCTCTTCATTTTCATTTCCTGTAAAGTTATTAAATATAAAAGCTATTATTTTATCCCTAAAGTTTATCCCCTTTGTGCAAATAGCTCTTTCTAGACAGAAATGAGGAAAGAATTAACACATACTATTTCACTCAGAGGGTTTGTCAAGTGCTACGAAATTCTTCTGGATCCAAGGACTGATGTAAGCAGCATACAAGTCACCCCTAACAGGGCTGGAGGTTACTACCTTTGAAATATGCAGCACATATTTCTCCCCCTGTTTTCTAGCCTGGCTCACTGCCAAAGCAATGCTCACAGCTTTCCCTCGGCCACTGGAGGGCTCTCCTAATTCTTCATTACTGCGAAAAGAAACATCTGATTGAGTTTAGAAACGTTACAAAAGAAAACCTGCTTGCGGTTACCTGAACGCAAAACCAAAACAGGAGAGTTCGCCGGTTCACACAAAGATCTGCATGAGGAAAAAAAATGCATTTTACTGCCCCTTCTCCAACAGCAAAAAGTGCTGCTACAGCAGGAGATTAATTTCACTGAACAGAAGATTTCCTTTTATGCATAAGGTTATCAACTGCACAAGAGAGTGTGGGTTTGGGGTGGACGAAGTCTGCCCTCACCACCTATTCCTCCCTCCACCGCATCCCTTCACCCTGAAATCACTGCACCAGTCAATCCATTTTTCATCTAAGTGTGTCTTTAGTCCTCTGCCAGCTGATTTCCAACTTATTTCTCCCCTGAACCAATTTCCCTGGCTGGTTCAATCTGCTCTTGATGGAAACATTGATGATCAATCATCTTATCCTTTTCATGTTAATGCTGCTCCTGTGGAAAGAGGAGACTGTACAAGGTTTTCCAACCCCCTGTGGGAAGAGGGATGTTATGCCCACACTGCTGGGAGTACTTGCAGACTCTTGCCAGCTGAAAATTTCTGACAAAGTGTTTCTCTTCTCTCTGCTTCTTTTTGATCAAAAGGACTGGAGTTAGTTCAAGCTAAATTGTCTCGTGGAAACAGAACGAGTTGTTAAATCTTTTCTTAGGGCAGTATTCCCAGCGCCAAAATAAAAGACAAGTATCTATTCTCATCCCAGAATAATCATTTGGGGTGAACTAACTTGCCCTTCTGATGAGGCAAAACCTCCCCCGTTCCACTCAGTTTTGCCCAATGCCTTTGTCACTCACAGCTCACCCAAACTGGGGAAGGATGTGGGTTTTGCCATCACCTGGTGTGGCTTCTCTGACTTACTTTGAATGTATTTAACTGGAAGTAAGATATAAGCCAGCCAGCCTATCACACATGGCAGAAAATATTTTATTTGCCATGAATTAGAAGTAGCTTTGAGTTAAGAGCCCTGACTGTGACCATTTTATCCCAAATCCTTTGAGATACTCGAACACAGATAGAAAAAATACCTATGATAATGGACAAATGGATTTTCTTGGCCTGTGTGACTCTGCTTATGTCTCTGAATATAAAATTAGCTGGAGCTGGGCTGAAACAACCTAGGGGTCATTTAAATTACACCTTAATTATTTAGTCTGAATTGCACTGCATTTTCAGTTTGCCAGGTGACAGAAAATGTAGACAGGAGAAGAACAAAGACGTAAAATCTTGAGCAGGAATTTGTATCAGTTTCCTTGACTTTTTTGAACTCTGTAGTTTCCTGAATGAAATAAATGGTTCGGATCCCTAAATTTTAGATGTTGATTAGTGTTCAAGACCAGGTTGGATGGGGCTCTGAGCACCCTGGTATGGTGGAAAGTCCCTGCAGGGGGTTGGAATGAGATGATCTTTAAGGTCCCTTCCGACCCAAACCATTCTAGGATTCTGTGTTTCTATGATCAGCTTATCCTAAAAGTCCTTGTGGTGTCATTGGTGGATTAGAGTTAATAATAATTATTATTTCTGTGCTTGGACTTGCAGTAGTTGACCCATAAACACCAACTGGATGTTCTGGGTGAGAAAACCCTGACTTTGTGGATGTGCAGTCTCTGCCTGTGAACAAATCACCAGGACTCCCTTAGCAGAAGAGCCAGGCCCATCTCACCATAAAGCCTGCATTTAAATCAGATGGCTATAAAAATGCTACAACAATAGCAATTGCTTAGAAGAGGAGCCTGAGGTGTCTGACTTAATTCTGGTTGTCTACATTATGTATATCCAACATGTTTGAGCTGATTTCTTTTCCCACCTCTGATTATTTTTTGTTTTCTGTATTTATGTATCTGATTATTATTACTGGGGCATTGGAACTAGATGAACTTTAAGGTCCCTTGCAACTCATTCTGTGCTTATGAGCAAAGGTTACTCCTCCAATACAATCCTGTGAGTTTAACCTTAAAATTCCAGTCCCCACAGAAATCAATAGCTGAGTGTCCCTCCACACCAAGAAAGCCATGGTTTCATTTGAAATAATTGATTTTTTTTTATGGAGATGAAAGAACAGCCCATTTTACCCTCTTCAGATAAAAATTAATTATCTCCTAAGAAACTTCTGAGAATAAGAAGCAATTTGTGGTTTTTAGAAGAAAACACCACTCCTCTTCAGAAGAATTATACTAGTTTTTGTGGATTATGTTCCCTTAAAGTCTTTGCTGGAGGCAAAATCTGTAGAAAATATAAACCAAGTAGTCCATAAAAGAATTGATAGATGGGCATTGCTCATCTGAGCTGTGGATAATGTGAATGGGATCATTTGTCTCAGTTTAATAGTCTGTAGAGTAGCTGCCAGTGGCAGAGAAATCTCTAGGTTCCCTTAAAAGTCAAGAGGGATCCAGTCAGTGCAGTCAGTGGACTCTACAGGATGATTTCTGCCACCACAAAGAAGATACTTAAATTGGATAAGATAGATTGTCTTCTAAAAGTCTCTCTCTCACCATTAACTACAAAGGCAACCTGGGCTGACCTGCTCCCTGGGATATGTCTGTACCATAAATGTCTAAACTGAGGGAGAGGAATCCCATCTGCAGGGAAAATAAAACCAAAATCAGGCCTGGAAAACCTTTCCTTGTAAAAATAGCCTCAGTTTGCAGAGAGCTGAACACTTCCACTGGGGCTTTGCTTTTGCTTTCACGTTGTTTTTTTATTTTTTTTTTTGTACAATTTTCCATGATGGTCTTTATTGTGGCTCCTAATTGTGATGTCCTGCACCCAGCTCTGGGGTCCCCAGCACAGGAAGGACGTGGACTTGTTGGAGCGAGTCCAGAGGAGGCCACCAAGATGATCAGAGGGATGGAGTAGCTCTGCTATGAGGAAAGGCTGAGAGAATTGGGATTGTTCAGCCTGGAGAAGAGGAGGCTGACTGTGGCCTTCCAGTACCTGAAGGAAGCCCACAAGAAATATGGAGAGAGATTGTTTCCAAGGGCCTGGAACGACCAGACAAGGGGGAATGGATTCAAGATGAAAGAGGTCAGGTTTAGATTAGATATTAAGAAGAAATTGTTCCCTGTGAGGGTGGGGAGGCCTTGGCACAGGTTACCCAGAGAAGCTGTGGATGCCCCATCCCTGGAAGTGTCCAAGGCCAGGTTGGATGGGGCTTGGAGCAACCTGGGCTAGTGGAAGGTGTCCCTGCCCATGGCAGGGGGCTGGAACTGGATGAGCTTTATGGTCACTTCCAACCCAAACCATTCTATGATTTTATAGTTAGTTTTCACCAACCAACAGCACCATATAAGAGGACAGTGAAGAATGAATTAGAAATAACCAGCTGTGCCCTATAACTGCACCTGCTGACTTCACAAATCCATGAGCTGTGATCAAGCACATGGGAGGCTGTAACAAACCAACCAGCTCATCAGCAGCACTAAAACAACTCATTTTGCCCCATTTTCCAGACCCAGTAGGAGTTGAACTGCTCAGGACTAAGAGCTCGGCATCACTGGAGAAAATGCCAAGTTCATATAAAGCATTCAAAAAATACCCAGCTCCTGCAAAGTGCTGAATTTGGGGATTTTCTGCCAAATAGATTCCATTTGCATACTAAAGAGATTTTAATTTTTCAGAGTCTACACTTCTGCTGTTAATACACCCCATCAGTTTGGGACTGATGCAATTTTAAGGCCATCAGTTAAGAGCAGATAAATCTCATTGAAGCACATCCTTTCCAGAATAAATACAAAGGGAAGGAAGGAGGCAAACAAGCAACAATAAACCCTTATTGTTTAAAGGATAAAATACTCTTCCTTTCTGAATATGTTAAAATCTGCAGTGTTTATCCCAAGAGACATGCTGATCTGATTTAGCTTCTAGATACTATCATAGCAAGAACATGAATAATACCAATAATAACATGACTGATAACCACAAGACAGATTTTGAGTTTCCATTCCTGAGATGAGAAGTCCCACAGAAAATGAGAACTTATTGCTCTCCTAAAAACTTTCATTAATGGGCTGAAACAGTAAAAACAAAGGAAAAACTATTAAAACAGAAAGCATCTGGGAATCTACAAATGCAGAGGGTACATGGATTTGCAGAGAATGAATTATAGAAAATTAAGGTTTCCAAGACAGAGCTGGTAAACTTTCCAGCAGAAGAATAAAAATGCTTCCCTGGATTAATCCATTTTATCCTGTGATTTGCTCCTAACAGCAACTATCCCTCTGGAGAAGCCTGTTTTTGTATCCTGACTGTCCCACTGGTCTGTAAAGACTAGTGGCTGGGTCAGGGGTAGGCAGACACTTGGATAACCTGTCCCTCTGCAGGAAGGGAAAGTGTTTAAATCAAAGCCTTGACAGGCCAGAAACAGACTCTACATCTTTCCTGTCCTCGTTCGGTTCCTTACAGGCCATGTCTTTCCTTCAGACATCGTGTGTCCTCCTCTCCCAGGAGCAACACAACCAACCCTCCTTGGGTTTATAATGTGACTCAAATTGTCCTTTTCCACTACTGATAGCAGAGGGATTTTGGAATGTTTTCAGAGAAGACTGTCTGCACTTTAACAACCAGAAGCCCAAAGTATGAATAGCCCCTACCTTTGTGACTCTGAGAGGAAGCAAATGTTTCTAAACTACATAACTTAAAGTGTGCTGATGATAAAAAAAAAAAGATATATTTTCAGCATTAAATTGTTTCATTATAAATCACTGAAAATTATCTTCCATGGCAGAAAAACTGTGGGAGCAGAAGCCCATAGCAAAGGAAAAGAAATATTACATACCATGTAGCAAGTGACAGGACAAGAGGATATGGCCTCGAGCTGTGCCAGGGGAAGTTTAGACTGGATATTAGGAAAGAATTCCTCATCAAAAGGGTTGTCAAGCATTGGAACAAGTGATGGAGTCACTGTGTAGATGTGGCACCTGAGGACATGGTTTAGTGTTGGGCTTGGCAGTGCTGGGTTTATGCTTGGATTTAATGATTTTAAAGGTCTTTTTCACCCAACTGTTTCTATAATTCTGTGACCATTCTTAGAAATGCATTTGATGCTTTCCCTAATTGAACGTTGCAGTTGTTCAGAACAGCATTTTCCTTGGAGATTTACTATTCAGTTCATGAGAGAAACACACAAACATGAAGGCCAAAGGCTACGAAATGTTTATGATACCTTAATAGCACTGAAATGAATGTAAGCAGAGAACAGGCCTGGCTGCATAAACAAATGGGGTAGAATGATTCTCCCCGAATTCCAGGCATCCACAGAGGAGGGTGAGTTTTATCCTGTTTATTTTGAAGTGTGGAAAGGTCTGAATTTGCTCATTTTCTGATTAGACATAATGTAAAGAAGTTGCTTTTAAGGAGGTTTGTTTCATTCATGGATTTAACATGATTTTTTTTGAAATAGATGGATTTTCCAAACAATTTTTTTTACCTTGTTAAAGGAAAACATTTACACCTATGTAAATCAGGATTTTTTTCCCTATAGCAGTGATTGTTGAAAATTAAACACATTTCTAAAGTACAAATTGGTATGATTTGGAGTTTCTTAAAAGTAAAATTTGGTCTACCCTCACTTAGACAACCACCAGCAACCAGGAGTATTAAAATTTTATGTAGATTTTTTTTTTAAGTTTGCTTTTGCCTATGGGAAATTTTATATTATTCTTGCCTTAAGAATTTTCGTTGGAAATTCCTAAACAGATAGGAGCTACAAACACTCTGATTGTAACTACATTTAGTGCTTGGGAATCCCTCAGCACATCAGGGGAACTGAAAGAAAGTCTTGGTTGGAATATCTCATAGAAGTTGCTTCTCCATTAAGTCTTAAACCAGTGAGCTCATGCAGAAATGGCAGCAGGAGAAGAAAATCTTAACAATTCCCATGTGTCCACCCATTCCCTGATCTTAAGAGCAAAGCCCAGCTCCATATCCTGCTCTACCTCATCTCCACCACCCCCATCTTTCTGACAGCTCAGCTGAATAAGGACTGGTGGGGACTTCCACGACATCTGCAATGAGGAAGATGTAGAGGAGGATCTCTGGGTCCAAAGAAGAGGATGGAGTGAGAGATAAGATGTCTTATATCTCAGGAGTCTGTGAATGAGCAGGAAGAAAGAGGAGAGTAGAGGAAAGGTCTGGAGAACAAGGGGAAGATGCACAGTCCATCTTTCCCCCAACTTCTCAGCCCCTTCCTATACACTGAAATTTCCAAAGGAGCACTGAATCTTTACCCTCCCTGCTCTCCATCAGGAGCAGGGTATAGAAGGCCAAGGAAACCACTGACTCAAACTGCATCGACATGAGGAGAAATAAAAAAAGAGCTTTGGACTGTAGCATTTCTGATGCTTACTCATGGACACTCTGAAGATTCCAGGAAGAGAAGAGCTGTAAAAATCAAAGGCTGTCATGGCAACCAGGTCAGCAGCACTTTGTCACACATTAAGCTCTGTAATTGCATGTGCTGAGGTGTTTGGTCACATTGTCTTTGAGGTAAATCCCACAGCTGGCCCCCTCCTAGGCTTCGTGCCAGAATATTCCGCAACACTTCAGCGGGACCCAACAGGTTTCTTTAACTCAGATCCCTTGGCCTGTGTTTCAGGTTTTTTCGTCAGAATTTATCATGTTTTAGAATTTCCAGCTCCTGTTCAGATCAGACTAAGGATGGACATGATCAGGTAAGATTTCTACAGTTGTTGCCTTGCCCACACCATTATTTTCTCTTCCATGTCCACCTTGACCATTGTGTAGTTCTGCAGATATATTTATCCAATAAACACACCAACAGCCACGACAAAACAGAGCATCCATCAGCAACATTTCCACATCAATAATGAGCTGTATCCATGGAACAGATAAAGAGGAGAGATGTTTTTATTATGCTTGTCACCTTACCCTTCCTACATACAACTTTTTAAATACCATCAGGCCTTTTGTGGGATGGTAATGGTATAAAAGTGTTTCTACAGCATAGAACATGTCACGCTGCCAGTGTCACACTAGCACTTATACACCCTGTTTTCTCCACATCAGAGCAGGCAAGTGACACATTTCATATGGGAAGAGAGGAGTTATCAGGGCATGGGGCAGAGAGCAGGAATTTCAAATCCAGCTCTAGCTAATGCTGTGATCCTGGGCAACTTATCTCTGTTGCCCTTACTTGAGCTTCCAACAGTCACTGAATTATTCATTGTGAACACCTCAGCACTGCCTTCTCCAAAATCATTACTTCTATTCCCCGGAACTTCACACGAGCCACCAAAATTCAAATTGAATCCATTATTTTATCATGGATTTATAGTGATGAGTTTCACCTTTGGGCCTTCAACATTTCTGAAGGAGATCAAGTGAAATCATCAACACATAAGAGCTCCAGCTAAAAGCAAGAGCAGTTACATCAATCAATTAGGAAGTTCTCAGGTTGTGTGTGGGCTTGCAAGGCTACCATGGAATATTTAAAAGTTTTGCAGTGCAAAAATGTCACTGCTTACTTTTAATTGCTCTGATTTTAGTGCCAACCAAGTACTGCAGGCAGGGCTGCAGAGTGAGAGCGCCTCAAGGTCTAATATTCCTCTGGTGACAGGCTTTGAATTCTTAGTAAATCATTTCACTTTTCGCCATATATAAAACAGAGATAAAAATACCCACCCTCCAACTTCCATGGATTCTGTAAGAATGCTTTTGCTACTCATTTTTTTAAATTTTAAACGATGGGAAGTTAAGCAGAACAAAAGATTCCTGTTTGTTTTTTTTGTTTTTGTTTCTGTTTTTGTTTTAAACACTGGAAACAAAAAGTAACTGAAAATTGTGGACTTAAAGTAAAATAATCCACAACAGTCAGGCCACCTGGAATGAGATAAAGAGGTACAAAGTGCTCTGAAGTCTGCAATGCAGATTAAAAATCAAGTATTCTTTGCTCGTTTCATCTGTGGACCACAGGACTGCAGAAAAACAAAGTAAGAGGTACTGTGTAATGCTGCGAACAATTTTTTCTCAAATGTGTGCTTTCCCAAATCAAATGGACACACTTATTTCTTTTCCTGTGGATGTTGATGAAACTCTAACAATTATAATACAAAAATAGAAGGCATAATCATTTTTACTGTGCGTGTTTCCACTGATGCCCCCGAGCTCTTTGTGTCCCTGTTGAAAATGGCCATAAAATCTTACCCTCCAGGTTAGGGAAATAGTAGCCAAATGGTAGCCAAAAATTTAATAACATATATAGCATATAACATATTGATTTTCGTTGCCCTCTTATAAAAAATAATTGCTTTTTTAAAAAGTATATATACTGGGTGAATTTCTGTATCACTTATCTCAGAGATCTGTAGCATAACCAGCTACTTTATAGAAACCTAGAAAACCGTATTTTTTCTGCCAATAAGAATTCTACATTTGGATCTGAGAAGGCTTCATAAAAAATTAAGGAAAAGAAGAAGAGTAATCCGTAAAAAACAATGTGAGAGAACACCAGCCTGGTCTGAGTGAATTGGGAACTCTCCCAAGCAGAAATGACAAGCATTTTATGTGGCAACTGTGGCATTAAAAGAGCATTTCCCTCCTCTGAAACTCAAGACTTTTAAAACCTCTAGGAGTAACAGGGGAATTGGTGAGAATCCTGCATAGATAACTGCATAAATTGAGTTTATTTACCCTTGAAGAAAATGCAGATCTATGCGAAGTGTTAAATTAACTCAAATGAGAGAACAGATACATTTTTCTGGAGAGAAGACAGCAAAAAATACTGATGATACTCCTAAATCCTAGAACTCAAAGGTTTCAAAGTTCACTCAGTGGCTACTGGAAGGACAAATTCAGCGTAATGAGACTTTTCATTCTTAAAATAATCAGCTATTACTATTAATTATATTTATATGTATATATTGATGCATATATGTTTTTATTTATACATATACATGTGTATATTTAACACATGTTTACTCACAACAAATAGATAAGAAGTCACCCATCTTCACCAGAAATCCTGGGTTTAGCTCACTAATTCAGATTTCAAAGACCACTCAAGTGTGGCTACACGTTGAGGATTCATCTAAAGATTTCACACCCACGTTCACAGGGATGAACTCGCCAACAGTCTCCTTGAGCAGATTAACAACAAAATTGAAACTACATCTCCCTTCTGGTATTAACTCCTTCCCCTTTATTTACACAGAAGGCAGAAAGCAATAGTTTTCCACATGCTGCTAAATTACCTCAGGGATACTTTCAAGGAAAGAGACGGTTCTTAGGAGTATGATTAATTTCCTGAAACTGTAGTTATTGCAAAGTAGGCATTTGCAGCTGAATGGGCCTTAGGCCAGTCTATATCCAATTAAAAAAAAAAATTGGGCTTGTTTAAAAATACCAGAACAGCCCTAGTGGTTCTGCCTGAAGGTCTACCTACTACATCTTCCAGCCTCCAGCAGTGGATGTTTAGGGAAGTTTAAGGTGTTTAGGATTTCCTGAACAAGATAAGGTTTTTCTCTGACATGTTAAACCATCCTTTATTTAACAGTGACAGCAGCCAAGAGATCAGCTGCTGAGTGCCTGGCCTTAATGCACCGTGGACACCTGCACAAGGTGGAGATTCGGGAGGATGAAGACAGAGCCTCGAAATCAGACTCCCATAGGACATTAATGGAGCTGAGACACCCCACAGCATTTACACCTTTAGGAACCTGTTTCTCACTTGTGTCGCTCTCTCAGCTGCCGGTGTGTGTACTTGGAATATTTGCAGCCATGAGCAATCCTTTTTTCTGACAGTTTACGCACACAAGTAACATCACGAAGGGAATGAGTCGTTGCTACAAGCAAAGATAATGCAGAGGGTGAAATGTTGAACAGTTCGGGCCAGAGTGGCTTACATAAACCATGTTAACATTTTCCATTAGCTCTTTCTTATATAGCCAGTTTCCACCCTCTGACAGTTTAATGAGTAAGATGAATACCCAGAGAGCCAAAAAAAAAGGTCACAGTTCTTATTGTGTAATGGAATAAGAAAGCTGAACAATACCGAGCTGGAGCTTTACAGGTTACTTTACATTTTGACAAGCTTTAGTGCTTGGCTATTTTTTCATACATGGGACAACAATCCCTTGCAAGGCTAAAGGCTTGGAGAACTGTGGCTGGAAAGCTGCCCAGTGGACAGAGATCTGGGGGTGCTGGTCTATGGCTAAACATGAGCCCAGGTGTGCCCAGGTGGCCAAGAGGGCCAGTGGCATCCTGGCCTGTGTCAGGAATAGTGTGGCCACAGCACCAGGGCAGTGACCATCTCTCTGTACTTGGTGCTGCTGAGGCACCTCAAAACCTGTGTTCAGTTTTGGCCCCTCAGTCCAAGACAGACATTGAGGGGCCAGAGAAGGGGCCAGAGCTGGGGAAGGGTCTGGAGCACAAGTCTCATGAGGAGCAGCTGAGGGAGCTGGGGGTGTTTAGCCTGGAGAAAAGGAGGCTCAGGGGGGACCTTCTCGCTCTCTGCAACTCCCTGACAAGAGGTTGGAGCCAGGTGAAGGTTGAGCTCTGCCCCCCGGTAACAGGTGATAGGACAAGGGGAAATGGCCTCAAGTTGCACCAGGGGAAGTTTAGATTGGATATTAGGGAAAATCTATTCATTGGAAGAGTGGTCGGGCTGCCCAGGGAAATGGCTGAGTCACCACCCAGGAGGTATTTCAAAGATGTGACTCTTAGAAACATGGTTTAGTGGCGGCCTTGGCAGGGCTGGGTTAAGGGCTGGACTCAGTAATCTTAAAGGTCTTTTCCAACCTAAATGGCTCTGTGATGTTATGACTATACAATAAGATGTACTCATCTCATGGTTGGGGGCAAAGGCAAATTAGTTCTCTACACTTTATTCAGGAAAGTTCAACTAAGTGATGCAGCCCAGAGTTAAACAAGGAGGAACGAGCTGCCAGCTCCAACGTTACAACAGGTGATTTATGCACCCTGAACCTCTGATCCATCTTTCACATTCACACTCTAGTCCAGAGTAAGCCAAGACAGCATCTCTAAATATGAAGCATCCCACCACTTTCCCTTCCTCAGACCAACTGCTGGATGCTCAAAAAGCTTTGAGCATATGTTGCAACATGCTAATAACAGATAGTGGAAGGTCACCCTCTTTTTTTTTGCTTTCAGTAGTCGCTAGTGAAATAAGGTAGATATAATTTTATACACAGGGGACTAAACCACACAGATTTTAGCTTCACGAAGAAATGGGTGGAGCCCAGCCTCAGCTTGGTCTGTTTTATAGGGTGAATCTGGCTGTGAGTGTGGCTCAGGGACACTCCTCCAAGAGCAGCATGGAAACATCCCTTTTGTCAAAAGCAGGGAGACAAAGGCAAGACAACTACTGCATGTCAACCAGAGCACATCTAGAAACTCATTCCTAATCTGGAGAGTCAACTCAGTCATGGGATCATAAGTTCTTGGGCATTTTTTTGAAATCAAATACAACAACAAAAGAATTGCCTACTCTAACCAGCCTCTCCCATTTCCTAACAACAGTTATCTCCCAGCACTATATAAGTTCCACATCCTCTCGAACCACCCATCCTTCAGAACAGTGCAGCTTGTAGTATCACTCCTGTGGGTTTACTCTCCAAATTGGCCACAGTGTTATTTCACTGCTCGAAGGGCTCATCAACCCACAAACCCAGAGAGAAATGTTGATTTAAAGGACAGGAGGTGTTTTCAGTTAGGACCAGATACACTGACGTGATTCTGTGTGAACAGAAAAGGCGCTCCATCTGTTCAGCAGAACTTGACAAAATGAGACGTTCTACAGAGCATATTTTTATCTATCAAGTGTACCAAAAAAATGGTATCTAATTTAGAAACCACGTTCAGCAAATGGTATTTATTGTACCAACTCTACAAATTTAAAGATTCAAGTGTATTTGATGAAATGGGGCATTGTAGCAGTCACTACTGAGAGTGTGCTGAGAACAAATAACGTAGAAGTGACAGATCCGGGACTGAGGTGCCACTCTCCTGAAATAGGAAAAAACCCTCAGTGGTGTGTTCCCACCATACCTTGTTTTTGTTCATGATCCCTGCCTTTCTTATCTGCATTCCTCTCAAGTTTTCCTCTGTCCGCTTTTCCCTTTCCTTACTCTTCACAGCAGCCCAGGCTGGCAGCAGGGAAGCACCACGGCAATGCCATGAGGTTGGTCACTGCAAATGCTTCCAGAGTCTTAACAGGACAGTGGGATCTGCCCTGACTTCCTACCATCAGCAACCCTGTTCTCTAGTCCTCCCTCAGACCCACAGCCCCAACATCCCAGTGACTTCAGACAGATGTGCTGCAGGTGTTCATCAGTTCAGAGCTGATGCCACTGAGAGGCTGTTTTGATGAAGATGTTCAGAGGGCCTTTACCTTCCTGTATAATGTAAAATCCAAGGGCAGATTATTTCCTTTGGTAGTTTACTGAGGTTCTGCAAAAGCACTTTTTCATGGGGCCAAGACACTGGATCCACTTCTTACTGAAACATGTTTCATGCTGAGCACTTTACAGCCTCATTTGCACAGCTTAGTCTGCTGTTGCTGTAAATTTTGGAATAACTTGTCAGCCTCTGGACACCTGGAATAAATGTGGGAGCCTTTAGATATCACATCCATATATGTGTTCATATATCACATCCATAAACCATTTACTAAAAAAAACCTCAAACCCCAAAACCATCATAAATAATTTGTTTGTGCACCAAATGTACGAAGTAGATGAGGTGCTTAGGGACATGGTCTGGTAATGGACTTGGTATTGTTATATTAATGATTGGATTAGATGAGTCTTTTCCAACCTAAATTATTCTATTTTTCTAAATAATCCTCTCTAGTGGCTCACAGAACTTGTTGGACTGTCTACATAGTTTCCTAATAGATGAGAGATTTTCGATATCCTCAGTTTGGAACTGCCCCAGACTTGAAAAAAATGCAAGCTTTTAAATTCTAAGGACCAGTGGCAGTAATACAAATTGTCCAACAACACACAACACTGTCAGCTTTATTTTGGGAAGCACGAGCAAGCAGTGCTAGACTGCCTGGAATGTCATTTGGGGCAGTGGGAAGTAAACCAACATCATCACCTCTATTTAAATAGTGCTATTGCAACATCTGAAAATAGGAAGCACTATGAAGATTGCTGGTGTCCAGCTTGAGTGCTGGTCATGCAAATGCTGATGCCCAAGGTTATCTTTGCGCCTGTGAGCAGTGACTGGGTGGTGTGGATGGGATGATGTCCCACAGGCAGCTGCAGGAGCAGTGTAGGGAGCTCCAGCCAGCATTCCCCCCACATCCACCAATGTGTTCCTTAAACGAGAGTTTCCCCAGAGAAAACAGCACAGGAGTAGTATAGGCCAGAATTTGTGCAGGTGGAGTCCTGCACACTCAGAGTCAGGAGGTTTACACCATTTCTGTCAGACAACAGCCTTTCACTGCACTGCAAAGGGACCAGAACGAGGGCAAGGAACCAACCCCCGCATCGGGAGGATCCAGTCACCAGGGGGAACAAACCCCTTTTCCTTTCCCAGTGTATCCCAGGACTTCTTGAAATGAAATGCACAACACCTAATCTGCTGTCTCTCCTTTACTGTATTGTCTGAATAGGCTTAAACATCATAAATGCAAATTACAAGCTTCAAATTACATGGCTAAAGGGTAAGAAAGAGAAGAAAAACAGAGAATGTAATTCTTATACTGACACAGTCAGCATAGTAGCGCTGGCCATCCACATACTGGTTTATTTTTTGGACAGAATTCCTGCTTTCAGATGAATTCTCTTTCGACAATGTCTTAAAGACTGTGTGGTCAAATGTGCCAATGTACCAAAAATGGGATCAAAAGATTCCCATGGAGATCAAAATTAAGTAGGATTAGAAGTAATCCAAGAGTTGTAGTTTTTAGTGGAAACGTATAAGATGGGAAAGTCAAAGGATGTGAAGGAAATAATGAAAAACCACATAGGATATCAGTGTGAACTGCGGACCCATGTCCCCTACGTTCCCATAAAAATTCAATCTATAACTCATTGCCTTTCTCATATAGATATATAAAATCAGAATCATCCAGTCATCCTGGCTATTCCTGTAATTCCAGCCAAGCCAGATCAGAGCTTGCAACATGAGAAACACTTTCAGCTGAAGCACCTGTAAAAAAATCCTGTCATTTCAACCAATTCCTCTCATATATGAAAGCAAAGTAATAATTAAATTAAATTTTTCTCCACAAATACAAACATGCATTCCCATCTGGGATGGTGCACTTCCCCTTTCCCCCAGCCCTACTCTGGATTGCTCTACTTTCTCAGGAATTCCTGGTTGGCCTTGGCCTTTGTGTAACGAGTTGGGTGGTGAAGTGTCCCTTGACCATCCCAGGCACTCTTGCATGGCTAAAGTGGGAGCAGTACTGACCAGGTAAGGTGTGGAATGCCATCAGGAATATTCTATCAGTCCCTGACAGCCATGGAACATTCCTTTCCTGAATTATAGCCCAACTGGAACGGTACCGTTACCAGAATTTTCAAAATTCCAGTAATTAGTGACCCAGATTGTGCCCAGGATGGAAATTTAGGTACCCTACACCAAGCATAGTCTGAATGTTGCCACCTTGGATCCATAGTTGACTACTGCATTTGTAGTAAACTCCTTTGTAAATGTTAAATTAGTCAATGATTAAGTGCTGCTAAAATCTCCTGATCCACCTTAAAACTGTGAATAAACCTCAGGCTGCTGCTCCTTCGGAAGCCGTGTAAAAATTCCATCTGTGCTGAATTGCTACTTTTACAGCATCATATTAAGACCACCTTTTGCTGATATGTTGGATGGTGGTTCTTTAGGTGATCCTAATTAGTTATATGTGTAATCCTTAGGATATAAACCACTGATCAAGTCTAAGATGGGACCTAGCTGCACCCAAGTTCTATCAGGAGTTTAACAAGCAAGGTGGGGTCTATTCTGAACCTTATGATTCAACAGAAGGGTCCTCCTTACTTTTTTGCATTTTTGATCTCTGTGTAAATAATTTTGTCTCGATTCTAACTTTATTTTCCTTTGTATGTTCCATCCATGTAGTAATACAGTGAATCTTGACATTGAACTTCGTTAAATCTCACTTTACAAATTCATAACCAACATACTTTTGTTAATAGCTTTGATGGTGATCCTTTAACAATCTAAGCCACTCGTTGACAACTCCATCAAGCTCAAAATCTGAACCCAAGCAATCATGAAGGTTTCATCCAGGGATTTTCAAGGAAACAATGCCCAAAAGAGAGAGTGAGTTATCTTGCCTTTCAACTCTGAAAAAAGTATTTCTTGGTTTAAATCATTTCAGGCTGAATTTACAATGTCATTCACTCAGCAATTCAGTGAAATTACACATGCATTAAATTCTCAAAAGCATTTTATGCCATCTGTTTGGGATAGTTAGAGTGAACATATTTGGGGGGTGAATTTAGTAATTATAAGGGGAGGAAATTAACATATTGGACTAATTAACAGCATCTTCTGGAAAAGAAACAGGGAAAATAACCGCTTACAAAATTTAATGTTTACTGTTCTCCCAGCTAAATAAAGACTGTTCAATATGGCTCTCCTTGGGTTTCTTTACTTGATTTTTTTTTCCCCCCACTTCTAAAATATGATATCTGCACTCTGTTAAGGAACACGAGCCAGAGAAAAGACTCAGGCACTGCAGGCTCTGTGGTCTGGTTCCATCCATCCCCGCTGCTGAATGGAGCAACGTTCACACACCAGTGTTCCAACGTGACACATCCCTGTCGTTGTGAGGGCTCAGAATGAAGGATGCACACAGCTCACCTCATTTTGGGCACCAAAAGATTAAAGCAGACTCAGTCACGGGAGCTCGTTATCCTCAGATCCCATTAAAGAAAAAGCATTTGGTTTCTGCTCCACCTTAGGTGCCCGTTTGGGATGAAATCACACTTTGGACTTTAACTGTAGCAACTAGAACTTGACTGACTATAGAGAGGAGATCACTGTGTGGCAGAGCTCCATTTTTGATGGGATGTCTCACAGTTGAACAGTCCAGACTGCTTTGAAGATCCAGGTGTCATGGAACACAAAGAGAACATGTGCTGGATAGAAGAGCCATGTTCCTGTTGATGGTCCACCACGCTGAGAGAAGAACAATTACCTGTGCTAAGCAGAAAAATGAACTTTTGTCTCTAGTTTGTCCCAAAGTTCACCTCGTGCTTATGCCTGAATCTGGGGTCTAACCACTGGGTTTTACAATATGTATATATTATACACATAACCCCATTCTCAAAGCAGAGTACAGATCACAGGATTTTGAAGTACCATGGGAAGGTATGTTCTAGAAAAGCTGCACTGTCTCCATATGGACTGTCTCCATATAAAAATTGGATTGTCTCTATATAAAAATTGAGTTTCATTAATTTCAGAGCGATGCTTTACCTCTGATCACTGACACTTTACAGTGACAGTGGAATAGAAGAGAGGCTTCTGTGGCTTCTCTCTTTCCCTTTCCTATTAAAATGCTGTTCTTGTAACCACACTCTGCCTGAAAAGATGTCCTGTGTTTATACATCGTTTAAACAACCCAGAAAATTATTTTTTGTCAACAGCTGAGAAATAAATTGTTTGCTGACTTCTAAGACAGCCTGAGGAGGAATTTGTTTTTCCTGCAATAGAAGCTCTGCACAAGGAAAATACATTATGAATAAGTGGCAAGTTTTATAGCAATATTTACAAAAACATTCAAAAGGAAAAGAACACCTGAAAGAAAGGTTCAAACACAGAAACTCATCTATTTCCCCTTTGTTTCCATCTACAGAATGGTCATTAAAATTTATATAAATAAATATGTTTCATGAGGCAGATTTGCTCCCTGGAACTCAATGGCACAAGTTGCAGAGCTTGGACCAGATTCATAAGGCAGGTCAACACACTCATTTATATGTAAATCAAGAAGCAGTTAAGCACAACTGTCAGACTTGAGTCTGATCAGCTTGTTTAGATCAGTTTATTGTCCTTAAGGAATTGATACAGTCAGAGTAAAACACTATTGATTTGGTATGTTACACAGAAAGATTTTTTCTTCCCTGAGCCTCACTTCCTCTGTCCTTTCTCGGGGCTGGAGAACTGACTGAGTGATAATACCTAGATTATTTTTAAACTCTTCCCTCCATGAAGATTTACCAGGGGGAAAGAGAAGCGAAGGGGAAAGAAAGAAACAACTTGACAACTTCTCCCCCAGTAGTATCACTCACTGCTGCACAGCCCCTCTAGTCAGGCTGCAGAGGAGTGGTTCTGAGTGCGTTCCTCCCACTTCCGAAGCCAAGCTGGGTCCAGTTTCACATCTCTTACAGCATCATTTTTCTGCTGTATGAGATGTGTATTTTGGTGTACTTCAGCCAAGAGTTGAGTGCTTTGCCCTGCTTTCAGAAACTGGTCTGGATGCAGACAGTTCAACTGTTCTAACCTTCAACTATCATATCAGTCAGCAAGCATAGCTAATTCAACAGATTAAATTAGGAGAAAGGGCTGTCATTGTGTAAAATTCCAAGTTTTCTTTCCGTGTCACACCACTGTTCATTGTTGCCAACGAAAACCCAAGACTGGAGGCACTATGTTTATCTCAGCAGGAAAAGACGTTCCTGGAGCAAGGACACTTTGAAAACAGATCCTGCAGTAACAAGAAGCCAACAAGAAATGGAGAAATAAATACCTGTGACATTGGTGCGGGCTGACAAAGCCTCACAGTACTTTTCCAGCAGAACAGATAAGGGCAGGTTCACAGAAGACTCACAGTGGAGAACTATCTGGATGAAGAGAGAGAAATAAACCAAACCGTAAATAAGAAGCAGAGAACAGATTTTTCTCATTCATGAGTAAATCCCAGCACTTTCCTAGCAGCTCCCATTACGAATTGATTCAGGTACAGACATCCCATCATGACAGAGAAGGTTTGTGGTTACACTTGCTTAGCTCCAGGCCATCACATGGAATTTATCTGACTAGATGTTGGCATCTACAAACGAACCACCTCTTCTGGACCTCTTCTTGTGGGACCTGCTCAATGCCATTAACAAAGCTCAGGGTCCAATTTTTGTCTCACCTAAAAGTGGATGCCTAAAATAGTGAAGGTGAATCACTTCCCATCAAAGATCACGTGTAGAATTTTTTTCAGTGGTTACATGGGTGCTAAAGATCCTTCCATATTCAAGAGATAAAGCAACTGGAAGAGGGCAATTCAGAGGGCTTGAGGAAAGTGGTTGCATAGAATAAATAGGACAAATAGGCATCCCTATAAGGTGATTTTTGGTTCTTTTGAGACAGGAAAATAGACATGAGTTTCTGACCCTCAGAATTCAGTGCTGAGCCCACTACTGAGGGCAAATGCTAGTGAGAAAGAACAGCAATGTCAACATGGGCACTTCAAGCAAGCTGCAGGTTCAGTACAGGACAATAGTACATCCCCAAGTAAATTTTAGGAAATACAGAAGTAGAGTGGAAATCAAGGGGTATATTGTAATTTTCACTCTCAAAATTAAATTACTGAAGTGCCCAGAGCAGACAGAGGAGAGAAGCCCCCAGAACTGTACATCCCAACACAGAGCTGAGTTGGGAACCTGTTTGGAGGAAAAGCAGCTCTTGAAAAGCCCTTTAGGAAAGGCAGAACTAAATGTGGCGAGAAAATTCAGGAGTGAGACATCAGTGACAGAAACTTTCATTTTCAGAATACGAAACACAACCTTCCTGACTATTTCACAGGGGATATAAAGCTGTGGTAACACACATAAAATGCCTTTGCTTTCTGTTTAGGTGCAATGACTCCAACACAATACAGGTGGCTTTTACTCAGAAAACGACCCTGCTCCTTCAATGCTGATGTTACATTTCAGTGCTCTGAGATGTGTTAAGTGATTGCAGAACCCCTTTCATGCTGCTGAATTCCTTGTCACTTAACAGGAAGGGGGGGTCACGAAAACAGAATCCATCAGCAGTGTTGGTCCCTAAAGAACAACTGTTCTCTGTACGATGCCATTTCTACCTATTTCTCACTTCGCTGTCATTTTACAAAATAGGAAGCCCTGAAATGCAAGCAAAAAGCCTTTCTCAGACTTCATTCTTTTCGTATAAACACCATGAAGCTGCTGTTTCTCCTTCAGGGAGAGTCAAATCCCACTTCCCATAGTACAGCCTCCCAGGGTACTGACCACTCATGGTTGGGTCAAGGAGATAGAGAAAGGCTGCTCTGCATCCAGGGCAGATTCCATCCTAAAAGCACAGAGCTCCAGCCCAGCCTGCCAGTAAGCAAACTCTGTAGTGGTCATGTCTCATGTCAGACCCAGACAAGTGAGCTGACACAGCAGAGGCATCTCCTCCCCTCCAACCCTCCACCCCTCTGCCACCTCACAGGCCAAAGCACTGTCTCACTTCAAAGAAGAAACTCGAGACATCTCCATGTACTGTAAATACGCTGCATGTCCAGCTGTCCCCTCCCTGAGATGATGGGAAAGAACAGACAGAGGTCAGGCACAGGCACAGCATGGGGAGGAGGAACAAGAAAGGTTAAATGTCACATTCACTTTAGGGTCAGCTTAGGTTAATTTGGCTGGAGGGAAAAGCGCCTTCCAGGTATTATGTTACTTTTGGTTTCATTTTCTCCCCTCTAACCACGGTGAACACCCTTGCTGCGTGTGGAACCTTTTTTAAAAAAAATGTATTTAAAGCAGACAAGCCCCAAAAGAGTAAAAATCCTTCTTAAAATAATAAAGAACAGGAAAAAAAAAAAGAGAAACATTTCACTAATGTAGGACTGCAAAAATAAATAATTGGGCCTGTTGTTGTGCATCTATTTTGAAATACTAAAATAATTGCTTTACTGAAACAGCATTTCTTCTAAGACAGCTATCTCTGTCAGAGAGTATGAAACTACGAGACACAATCAGAGGAACCCAAAATCATCTCTAGAGGAGGGAAGGGCAGATGAAAACAGCAAACACGTTAAGGGAGAGTAACATCTTGCTATGGTATGTTGTTAGAAGTAACAGGACACTAACAGCGTGTACTCCTCCATCAAATGAAGGGCTCCAATCTTGCAAACATCTATTTATGCAGAATTAGTTCTTTATTACACAAGTACTCTCACTAACACAGAGTCCTAAAAACGCATATGAAACATTATGTATGTAAGAGGTTACAGTGGATCTGTACAGAGAGCTCTGGGCAAAGACAAATATCTAACCCATCCTAATGCTGCCTCCTCACAGTTCCTACCAGAATTTGTGGTTATTCCATGCAGATTACAGGGGACTTGTAATTTAATTTTTAAAAGATTTATCAGAGAGTCCTGATTTGAAACATTATTGAGTTCCACTACGTTGTAATTTAGACATATAAAAGCAAATGAACACTGCTGTTGTAAAGTTCACCTGCGTGGGAGAGGTTGTTTTATTCTCTCAAATGTGTAAGAAATGACTGCAATAATATAAAATAAAGCCCCAGTGCTACAGACAGGATCCAAAAAAGTGTCAATACAGGCATGGGGCTGCCACAGACACACAATGGAGGATCTTGTAAGTTTAAATATCTAACAATAAGTAGCAGCAAAGTGGATGAAGTTGGGATGACTGAAAGCTGAAGGGAAGAACTCAGGTGGAAAAGGATGACACGTGGAACATTCCTTGCCAAGACAGAGGTAAGCTCAGAGGCAGTGAGTGCTGCCAAACATGGACAGATGCACGTGCTCCACTTTCCCATTCTCACACAAGAATTCCCAGATAACATATTCCAGTTGCCTAATAAAAGCCAGTTGTTAGGCCTCCCTGTGAAACATCTGCTGGTGGCCTGCTGAGCAAAAGCAGAGGTGTTGACATCTGAGACAGCCTCAAAGTAATAGAGCAAAAACTCTCCCTTTCAAAAAAAAAAAAAAATGTTTCCAGTATTTATAAGGTCCCAGAGAAATCCATCCCATGAAACTACAGCAGCATCTCACCAGAAAGCCACTCACAGAAAAGCAGTGGGATTTGTATTAAATAGCTCAGACTTCAAAACAGAGAGGGCAACAGCTGAGCTGATCACCCAGGATTTCCTCTGCAATTCAGGAGGAGAAGCAGGATTTTTTCAGATGCAATTCATCTGCTGTATTTTAAACCTTTAAGCTGAAATTTCCTGCACTGACTTCATTTGCTGGGTCTCACCCCCTAGAAGGACAGAGTCACTTGGATGAATCTTTCCTAAATTTCCTTCAGACACTCCATGAAAAAGGAGAGGTAAAAACATTCTCAGAGGTGATGGCTACAGGAGACAGGAACACATCCCCATCTTATCTGGAGCACTGCTCCTGTCTTTTACTGAGCAAGGCGAAGTGACCTTCCATCATCAAACAATTTTGTAGTTCTCAGCTACAAAACATGTGCTCAGTCCACACCTGACAAGAGAAGGACCCATCTCATGCCTGTAAGGCCATACAGGAGCAAAGTTTCAGTCTAAACTATTCACCTGTGCTCTTTATAAAGTCAAAACACTTCCCTTTCTGAGCAGACACCTCTGGTAATGGCACAGATCGTGTCTGGAGCCTGTTTATTCCTATCCTTCATCTCTCTGAAGCAGCACTGCTTAAATAAATACTACCTTTTACTTAATTTTTAGATCTTCAATTAAATAAATACTACCTGTATTTTAGTTTTTCATTTTAATAGATAATACCTGCATTTAATTTTTAGTTCTTCAATTAGACAATGCAAATAAATTCATCTGAGAGACACTCCTGGCTCAAAGGTAACCTTATCAAGTTAAGCTCTCCAAAGGCACCATCCCCACAATGAGATCCTGTGCTCACCTCAATGTTTGGGAAGGATGTTCTCAGGGCAGAGGTCCAATTCAGCATAAATATTGTTAGTTTGTGCCCACAGAAGCTCATTTCAGGGAGACACGTGCATTTAACTTCACAAGGAAAATGTAATTAGTGAAAGAGCTCAATGCAGCAAAAGCAAAGTGAATCCCACCCTTCCATGACAAAACCCAAACTCCATTTGAATACAGCTGAGGAATTTCCAGGACAGGTGGGCACTTGGCAACTTCTACAGGGGTTCCTGCCATCACCAGTACTGTGTATGAAAACAGATGCCCAGGGAAAAAACACCAGGTATTCCATGGAATACACTTATAGCAAATGCCAATGTTCATCTGAGCAGCTCTTTCCCTCTAAGGGATGGCAACACAAGGGAGGGAATGAGGAGAGCTGGAATATTTGCTGACTATTAATCACCTGAAGGAATATGCACCACCAGGGAGAGTGAAAAATGCTACTTCAGGAGAAAAAAAGAGATTAGCACAGGAGAGGAGGGGGAATTCATCTTTACTGTTGCCAGGATGGATTTATATTCACTGGTGTGTGGTTGTTTCATACACGAGGTGTATATAAAAGAGATGCTTGTTCAATGACAGTGACAAGAGGCCCAGAGTGGTCAAAATACTTGGCTTCTTGAAGAACCAAAAGGTGTTTTTGGCTTTTCTCAAGTCAGTCATTTAAAACTTCTCGTGCAGCAGCATTTGCCAGCATACAATTGTTTGGTTCTGCTTCACCAGAAAATAATTTCCATTTATGATAGAAAGTCTAATTACAAGTTTTCACAGGAACCTGCAACCTGAAGCCTGAGACAGCTAAGCTTACAGTAAAAGGAAAGACTCTGGGAATAGCTCAAGAAAAACAGTCTCCTTTTCAAGTCATCCTTCAGCTCTTTCAACTCCCTGTCATTACTCACCTCTAAATTAATCCAAGCAGATATATAAAATAGTGATACCAGCTACAGAACCCCAAACGCTCCAGGAGACACTGCTCTATGATCTTAGAGGCCAGATGTATTCTGCAGCTCTTCCAGGAAGTCTGGAAAAAGAGACTATAAGTCTGCATGGAATGGGAATTAGGACCCCAGTTCAATAAAGCAACTGAACACATGCTCAGTTCTAAGCGTGAAATTAAATTAATCCTTATTCAAAAATAAATTAAAAAAAAAATCCCTCAAGCATCTGCTACACTGATCCCACCACTGAACTTCACTGTTGTCTTTGAAACTTGGAGATCTGCCTTCATTAAGCATCTGCCCACATGCTCTGCTGAATAAGGGTGTAGAGGGAAGGTTCTTCATGCACTGAAGCCAGGCACGTGCCAAGGGATCTTCTGAGTCATGAGACATAAAGCAAAATTGTTTAAGGCCACCCATGGGCTGGACTTGTCCAACCAAGTCTCCTGCCCTTTCAAAACCACATGAGATGTGTAAAAAAGGAGCAAAACAGCACTTGAATTGCAGGGTACAGCTCTCTTCAAAATAATATTGCTTAGTGGAAAGACGCTTCAATCTCACATCCCTGAAGAGTTTTTTTTATTCATCCACCACGTCTGTGAATATCATATCCAGAAACTGGAAGGAGAGCCAGCACTCCTGAATTAATGTCTTCCCTTTTCTTAGATCTTCACACCAAACCCATGACTAAATCTTCCCTACTCTTTCCACCCAATTCCCATTATTCTGAATCCTCTCAGCAGCTCAAACGTGATTCACCTCACCCACACATTTCAGAAGGCATTGCTTTAGGTTCCCTCATACCCAATGGAAGAAGGAAACACTATCAAGGAACAATCCATTGCTTCTGCTTTAAACACATCCTTTAGGATGAGATAACTTATGCACTGGAGACAAAACACACAGGGAATCCATAGTTTAAACTCAAGTTTAAAAGTCATATTTGCCCAAATGAATGTCAATACCTCAGCTACCTCTTATCTACCTGAATAGCCTCTGCAAGGATCCATTGTCATCACACTGTCACTACACTTCAAGGCCTCCCTTCACAGGCTCTTCCACTTCTAGCTCAACAAATGTGAGCTCATAATCTTTGTTTTTCAGGTCTCTCCCAGTATGCTCCTGCCTGAAAAAGGTAAAAATCCATCTCACGTGCTTTAGGCTTTAATCAGCTACTGAACTCTGCTCAACTTTCCGTGGAATGTTGAAAACTGTTCCTCTGTATCCTCCATAAAATGTTCCTTTAACCCAAAATTTCGTGGTAGTTCAGTGTCACCTCACCGGCTCATTTTTAATTCTCTTTCTCTCCATCCATTCCTTTTTCCTTCAATTTTTACCTCTTGGGCTGGAGCCTACCTTTAGAGATTTGAAAAACGCATATCACAGGGAAATTTAACTCCAAGACTGGAACAAGAGAAGATCTTCTTCCTCCTGAAGAGGAATTACAGAGGAGTCAGACTCCTGTCAGGAGCTGACAGCAGAAAGACAAGACAGGCATCATTCACAAGTTGAAGTGAGGGAAAATCTCAGAAAACATAAAGGGAAAAAATATGCACCATGACAACGACTGAGCATTGGAAAAAAGGTTCAGAGATGTTGTGAAAGCTCCATCTTTGCAGATTTTCACAACTGAACTGGGTGAGCATGATGTGGTTTTGCAATTAGCCCTGCACAAATTGTTTTTCCATTCCTTGGTTCTAGAATCTATAGTCCCTATGGTAAAAAGTATCATAGATAACAATTACTCCCCAAACCTTTTGTTTTGGCAATGCAGTAATTACCAGCTTACAGGCTGTATCTTGAACAATAATCAGCAATCTTGAGGCTTTGAGGGTTTTTTCACTCATGTTTCTAATATTTTGGACTCTGTTCACATAACAATAATTAAAATATTATGCCAAATAATATGAAAATACATTTTTAAATTATTTTTGTATTTAAAGATAGAATTTTCTTTTACTCTGTCTGAAAGAAATACTGGAAGTCTGACAAGGCTTCAAAATATTCGCAAAGACACTTGTTCTGATAAAATAAGGGTTTCTTACACCTTGGAAGGTGTCTCAAGTTCAAGATGGACTAAATAGCTGATGTCACAGCAGGGAGGACTTGAGACAGGATGAGGAAAATTCCTCGCTGCTTCTGACGAGGAGCACACGAGGTCAAAATTCTTTCCTGTGCTCTGGGACATCGTTCTCCTCAGCCAGAGGGATAACCCTGGCCTTCCTCTCTGCTCTGAAAGACTCAGTTGATAACAGGAGGAGCGGGCAGATCCCTGGATGCCTTCACCCCCAAAACAAGGGAAGAGCGGGAGCAGAGCACTCTTTTAAGTAGTCCAGGGGCTGGAACAGGGAAAGCAGCAAGGTGACAGCTGTGATGGCCACACTGCAAAGTGCAGCCCCTGGTGCTGTCTCTGCTGGCAGGGCCTCCTGAAACCCAAGCTCTGTCTGGGCTGGGGGAGTTTGCTACTGCCACTCAAAGGGAATCGATACTTTAGTCCCGGCCTGGCTAAGCCACCAGCAAAGCCTGGCTGGCAGCCCCACGGCCAACCTGCTCCCACACATCAGGCACACTTCCTTTCCTTCACTTTTGCCTTCTTTCCTCCTTCCTTTTCAATGGAAAAGCCACCTCTGCTAGAGGACAGCACTCCCAAAACTACGGCAGCGCTCAACAGGCGTCCTGCATCCCAGGAACCTGGGGAACAGCAAGAGAGATCATCCCACAGCCCTCAGACTGGCTCCTTTCCCGTCCTCTGGCACTTCAGCTACTATTACCAGGGCAAGGGTTTAGCATTGCAGCGAGGACAGCTAATGTATTTTGATCTTCATCTGCATTGCTCACTATTTACTTTCCCGGCACACACAGCCCAGGGTGGACGGTTACTCAGCCAGGATTATGCAAAAGTTTATAGGGCTTTAATTAGTTTCATTTTCCTGCAGCTCTGCTGAAGAAGTACCTTTGAGCTCTTGAATTACCAAATGGATTTTCTCTCTTATTCAGCAAAAACACGCCGTGTACGCCTGTACAAACACAGGCCGTGTCATTGATCATTCCAGGAGAAGGACCCTTCCCAAGTTCTCCACCCATGGAGCTCCACAATGGAGCTGTCAGGCTGGGGAACACGACGTGTACAGGCAGGAGCAGCACATTTCCGGCAGTGGGACTGACTCCCAACCTGGGCTTCCTTGTCCAGCAGTGAGGGACTCGTGAGCCAGAGGTCAGGACAGGATGTTGGAATCCATTTCTCCTCTGCCCCTCCCACAGCCCTTCCCAAATGGACCAGCCTTTGTCAGGATCCAGCAGAACATGTTCCTGGGAGAGCCAACCCAGATGATCCCAGACCCAGAGAACTTGGCAGTACTTCCAACAGCTTTGACATGTTACATGTCAAAGAGCATTGCAGGAAGCATCTAACAAATTTCCCCACACTCTGGCAACAGAAACTGGAAATGAAATTTTCATGTATTTGGACACGTCTGATGAAATTCAAGCAGACATTCCTCTGAAGGACACTGCTGTTTGCTGGCTGATCACGATGCTCAATGAGTAGTTTCCATTTGTCTTCTTTTGTAAAAATGGCCACAACCAAATTTATTCAGCTCCTCAGGGAAGAGAATTAAAACACATAAAGCTCTTTACCCAACACTTGCCAGCTTAAATCAATTACAGCTATTTTCAGAGCAATTAAGATTTTAAAAAACGATTAGCAGTAAAGTTATTCTGTATAAAGAAATAGTTTGATAAAGCAAACCATCAGGAAGTGTTTAGTTGTTATGAATAGATAAGGAAGCAAAGACAATGTTTATGCAGTGCTGTGACACATGTTATTCTGAATCTACAGGAGAAAGGTAGAGGTGCCAGTGGCTCGCTGGACAGCTCCAGCTTTACATCCAACAATTCATGTTTGCACTTTAAGGGAGAGCAGACTACATTTGGGATTAAAACTGGTGTGGATTAAAAGAAATAAAGACGTGGATGTGATGAAGATCTGATGTATCTGTTTCAATTTATAGACACGGTGTAGAATAAGAAATTCCTGCAGAAATGTCATTTACTGGATAAATTTTTAATCTAAAGTAAATCAGCTTTCCCCCTAAGTCTCCTTTTTGGGTTTGCAGTGCTGCAAACCTGAAAGTGAGATAAACTAAAAAGGAACAGATTCAGCAGTGTGTGCAGCCTGTTGTTACCACCCACATTTCCTCACCTCCCCCTCTCCCCAAAAATAAAATCTGCAGAACCATTAAAAGAATCTATAAATGTGTAAATGTTTGTTCTAATACAGTATTTTTAAAATATTTGCTTTACTAATATATAGGTTAAAATTAAAATAAAACAGAAAACACCAAAACGCTTCCTAAAAAAGTTTGTGTTATCCACTACCCTGTTCTTCTCGTGATGAATCTCTCAGATCAGCACATCACCAGCAGGATCCCACAGTAATCCCTGACACAAAGAAAGCTAATTGCCAAATCCAAAGCAATGAAGAGTTTGCCTGAGAGGCAAATACCTCCCTCAGGTACTCATGGAGAGTGTGAGGGATGGCAGTGCAGCTACACTCCATCTAAGCTAATGAATCAAGCAGTGCAAAGGTCTGTTTTAAGTACTTAATCATTTATACTGTTAAATTTTTAGAATGGTTCCTGGCCACATTTGTGCCCCGAGAAATCATAGTGGTATCTCCAGCAGTTCCTGGGAATGATCTGGGAGTTAGGCTGCACCATGGACCATCTCAGTGGGCAGTTTGCACAAAATCTCCCTGTTTTAAAAGCTGAAGGAGCTTAATCTCATGGGCACAAACCACCCTCTGGCACTTGGCCTGAAGGCTGGAGAGCTGTCCTGCAAATCTGAATGTACCAGTGGAGTTAGAACTTAGGATGCTGACACTAAAAAGTCTGAACCTGATTTCTTCTTCCTGCACCTCCTTCTTCCTCCACCGGCTTCAGTGGGGCATGTACAGCCATGCTCTGATTTGGAATATGAAGGTCACAGAGTTTAGAGGACTTAATCATTATTTCTCCTCTGCTCTGGACAGAATAATAATGTGTAAGCAGATGCCTTATATGACCAAAAGCTAAAGCTCCTTTCTTGCTGGCTAAGGGCAGCTCTGAATATCGTCACTGAAGTGTTTCACGGCAAAAGGACCAGTCAGCAACACACCAGCACACAACTACCTCCCTCAAACATCCAGTAATTGCCATGAGATGGTTACAGATTTAAACCCTGCCAAAGTCCTACCCCAGCAAAGGTTTCTCCTGATGAGTGAGATGTTTATGCTGCATTAATTCACAATAGGGCTGAATTTTGGCAGTCTCAGACCAGGAATATTATTTAACTTGTCACCACTGGCTGATACACTCACACTGCCCGGGCTGTTTTAACAACTTCAGGAGAACATATGAATTATAGTGAGCTTTGCTCTTGGTTTTGATGAATAATCCCTCTCTCCAAATTATGTGAACTTAGTGAGGACTTTATATCAAAATGTCAAAAAGATTAATTTGCTTTAGGATTTGTTTGGTTGGTTTCCACATTAAAGTAAATGTTTTTTTCCAGTGTATCATATGTAGAGAAACTCTTTAAGAGAACATAAATCTCAGTGTAAGTCTTCACCCTTTTTGCTGACCAGCCCTGTGAAATCTGTCAGCTCATTTGCACCAGCATTTTCATGTGGCAGATCTAATTCTGTGCTAGAAAACTGCCTCATCTCGTGGGCGTTGCAAAGCTGCAGTTCCCATAAAACACAATTGCTTGGCTGCTGTGAAAACTTAAACTCCCTTAATTGGGTAAGGGCCTGCTCCCACAAGAAGCTATTCCTTTCCTCAAATCCCCAAATGTGAATAAAGTCGTTGACTTCGAGTCCACTTTCGAGTGTTTTCAAGTTAAACAAGAACTTAAGAGCCTTGGATTTGAGCCAGAGTTTCAAAACATTGCTCTTAAGCTTCTTGGTGCCAAGTTTCATCCAGCTGTAAAGCAGAGGTACAGATTTACCAACACCATTCACGGATGAAAACACTCCCCAGAAGAGCAGAAAAAGCTTTTGCTACAGCTGGAGCAGCCGGAGCTGTTCCGTAGGTGAGGCTGAAGATCAAATTCCAACAGGTTATTTCCCTGGCAGGTGTACACATGAATCCCTAAGATTCCCTAAGTATCACACATCCAAACAAGCTCCTTTATAAAAGCAAGTGGAATATATTCAGAGCACACATTTCCCTCAGACTAACCACACTTTAGGGAAACTTGACATATTGATTATTAATTTTTTTTTTCTTTTCTTTCTTTTGAGGTAGCAGTTTTGTTTTAAAGCAGCAACATAACAACCAAAATATAGAGAAATAATTCAAATGCAAAGTTGCAGCAGAACTGGAAATCTGTCCACAGATTATATCCACAGAGAAAGCACACAACATTTTTTTGATTCATTGAGAAAGAATTAGTCTGGCTAAGTACTCAGTACCTGAGTACTTTTGACAACCTCATTGTCAAGACCCCCTCTCTAAATGCAAATTGAGATATTTTTATGAACCAAAGTAAGTCAATAAGGGAAAACACAGCCTAGAAGAGAAAAAGGACTACAAAACAAAGTTTAGGAAAAAATGGTTTGGGATTGAAAACACAAGTGTGTAGACCCATGCCACTGTGATTCCATGTGCACTGATCTCTGACTGGAAAAAAACCCACATTGGAAAGTATTCTCTGTCTTCTAAGAGAGCTACCACAAAGATTTTAAGATTAAATTGTTGCTCTTCAGATTAAATTGTTGCTTCTCTTTGAAGCCTGTTGCCTTTCCTGGCCTGGCTTTTCTCTATTTTTCTTTGTCAATTAGAGTAGAGAAAAACAAATAAAAGCACAAACAAACAAAAACCCCCAAAAAACCAAACCTAAACCAAAACAAAATTGAAGATAATTAAGGAAATAAAACAGATTTTCTTTCTTTATCTAAGGAAATGCTAAAGACAGGCCAATTACACTTTGGTTCGGAAGAGTCACTGTCACATTTTTAATGCTGTGGGAACAGCCTTTACAAATTCTGCATAGGATCAGTGTTCCTCCTGCTTAATCCCTCACGTTTGCTTTGCAAGTCTGACTTAACACACTTGAAACCATCGGTCAAAACAAACAAGCCACCAAAGCACTCAGCTTGACTTAAAAATGCGGGCTGGGAAAGCTGTTTTAAGTCCAGCCTGACACAGGCCAGTCTTATCTCCACCTCATCTCAGCATCACCCAGGGGGATGCTCCTGACGAAGAAGGACCGCGCCGAAAAGCTTCCCGTGCATTTCCCTCGACAGAAACTCGGAGCAAACGCTTGGATGGATGCGTGGGCTGAGCCCTGCCCTTCGCCACCCCTGCTGCTGATCCCTGCTCGGGCACATGCTGCGAGAGGCACCAGGGCGAGAGGTCGGGGACGACGGGCACCAGCCAGGGAACGGGGAGGTGTAGGGAAAACCCCTCCCCTCTGGGGCAGGGAGCGGGGTCCCTGTGCTGGGACTTCTGGCAACGAAAGGGGACAGTGAGGTTGCTGCTCCACAGGGAAAGGGACACTAAGAAGGGCTACGGTTGAGCCCCGGGGCTCTGAGCGGACCCAGAGCTGAGCAGCCACGGGCAGAGAGAGGGTGTTCCTGCGCCCCTTTCCGAGCGCACCTGTGATGGAGCAGGGAATGGCCAGCGGGACGGATCCCTGGGCACCCGGGACGGGCAGCTCCTGCCGGGGAGCCCGCCCTGGGTCTCTCCGAGCCCTGGCACAGCAGCACCTGCGGGGGGAGCGAGTGACAGTCCCCTGACGGAGCGCCCGGGGCAGCCCCGGTGTGTTCCCCGCGGTCGTGGGGCGTCCCCCTCCCTCCTTCCCTCCCTCCTTGCCCTGTCCCTGCCCCTGTCCCCTATCCCTGCCCCTGTCCCCTGCCACCCGCCCCTCTCCCGTGCTCGGCACTTACGGGCAGGAGCAGGAGCGCGGCGGCGGCCGCTGCCGGGAGGCTGCGCTGCGGTGCCCGCCCGGCCATGGGGGGCTGGGGGGTGTCCCCGGGGCTCAGCCGGAGCCTCGGAGCTGCCCCGGCGCTGCCATCTCCCCCCCGGCTGCTGCCCTTGACCCCTGCCCGCCGTCCAGGAGCCAAGCCCGGCGCCGCCGGCGCGTCCCAGGGCAAACCCCCGGGAGGGAGGGAGGGAGGGAGAGAGGGAGGGAAGGAGGGAGAGAGGGGGGAGCCGAGCCCGCCCTCCGCCCAGGGTGCCTCGGGGATGGAGTCGGCGGGGGGCACCCCCGGGGAAAGGCGACCCTCACAGCCTCCAGGAGCGACGGGGACCGTCCTCTCCCCCTGCACTGAGCGCAAGAGGGATTCCGCCCTCCGTCAGGCACTGGGTGCAAGAAGAACCTCACTGCCTGCAGTCCTCCAGAAGCAGCGGGGTAACCCCCTCCCCAAGCACTAAGTGCGCTGGGGATCCTTTTCCCCAAGCAGTGAATGCGATGGGGATGCCTTCCACACAAGCCTCCTCCACCCTCCCCTATCTCAGGAATTCCACTGCCTCGAACTTTCCAGGCACAGGAGGATTTCCCCTGCCCAGGCTCTGGGTGCAATGGGGACCTCTTTACAAAGTTAAGTGAAATGCAGATGTCCCCCACAGTCCTCTAGAAGAATTAAAAATCCCTTCAACACCACCCCATCCTGCCAGGCATTAGCTAAAATGTTGGCTTAATTGCCCAAAAACTCCCAGGAGCAACAGGTTTCCCCCACTGCTCAGGCAAGAAGTGCAGTGTGCACAAAGTGCATTAAAGGAGGCTCATAAAAAAAGAGGAAAAGCAACTTTTTACTTGGGCAGATAGTGATAGGATCAGTGGGAATGGTTTTAAACTCAAAGTGAATAGATTTAGATTAGATATTAGGAAGAAATTCTTCCCTGCGAGGGTAGTGAGGCCCTGGCACAGGTTACCCAGAAAGGCTGTGGCTGCCCCATCCCTGGAAGTGTTCAAGACCAGGTTGGATGGGGCTTGGAGCCACCTGGGCTGGTGGAAGGTGTCCCTGCCCATGGGAGGGAGGTGAAACAAGATGATCTTTAAGGTCCCTTCCAACTCAAGTATTTCTATGATTCTGTGACCCCCTACAAGTCTGTTAAGGAAAAGTAGAATCCTCCCTGACACTGTGCAACATGAACCACCTGTTAATCCTCCAGAAGCAAGGGGACATCCCCCAGGCCCAAGATGCACCCCCAAGGTGTGATGAGGACCTCCACCTCCAAGATAATGAGTATCAAGACTCCCAGCTTCCTGTGCACCCCAGGGCAAAAATGTTCCAGTTTGCTGGTCACCAAATCATCAGCAGATCTTTCCGAAAATCTCCAAGCATGTGGAGCATCTCCTTTGCTATTCCCCAGCTGCAATGGGAAATCCTTTTTTCCCCAGTGCTGAGCCTTTGAAGACTCCCCAACAGCATGTACACCCTTCTAGCCAGGCTACCCAAAAACTGCCTGTGTGGCTGTTCCTGGTGCATTTGGTCTCTGAAACAAGAGCCATTTGTCCTACTCTTCTCATCTACAAATACTTGCCAGACTAGACCCCTGTGCAAATAAAGGCAAAACGAGGTCACCCCATATCTTCATGCCTACTTGCCCAAGGGGCTCCTGGCCCTCTGGTTGCTCCAGGGTGGATGTTGGTGCTAAGGGAATTGGAGCCTTACAGTTTTGGATGCCTGACCCTGCTGGGGCCCATAAGTTCCTGGGTCCAATCCCTCCGTGATCCACCCAGCGAGGCCTCTCCATACAATGGATGTGTTTGTGGAATTGTCAGGCTGTGGGCACCAGGCCAAGCCCTGCTATTCCCAGTGCCAGCAATGAGCCTAATAAGATTATTTTCTCCTCTGCTCCATCCCATCTGCCCAGAGGAGGGCCAGCTGTGTGTGAATCACAGTCAGCACCTTCCCCCAGCTGCAGCTGGGACTGTCCCCAAAAGCCCAGCCGTGTCCTGAGGCACACAGCCCTCAGCCACAATTCTGGAGCAGGAGCAGTCGTGACCTGCTCCTGCCCAGCACAGCTGCTGGATTTCCACAGGGAACAGTCATACCCTGTCTTTGTAGTCATCTATTGCCAACTGTTTCCGCTCAGGGAGATGGTGCCTTTTCCTCCACAAAATAGTGCCTTTCCACCACCCTCCTCGTTTGGCATTTTTTACTCAAAATCGATTGGCATACAGGTAAAAGTGGCACAGAGGAAAGAGTTCCAACAAATTCTCAGGGTTTACAAAAGCTTAGCAAGCTTTACTCAGAAGCAGAAATACCTGGACATCTTTGAGGCCTTGCTGAATTATTTTGCTTTTTATCATTGGCTCAGAAAGGCATAAGACAGCTTCTGACCACCTCTAAAACACCTCAGAGTAATCCTACTTCCTAATCCCATGCAGGAATCCCATTTAGTACAGCAAGGAGATGGGCACTTACACACACTAGAAAATTTGAAATCCTCCACTGGCCAAAGTTTTCACAAAGCAGCATTATTTTCCCTTTTCCTCTGGTTATTCAACAGTTTGAATATATTTAAATATTTAAGCTTGCCCAGTTTTTCATCTCCTGTTTGTTGCACACCGACATTTGCTTCCTTTCATTATTAAAAGAAAACAAACCCATATCCCAAAGTTGCATGCTTCCAATTAATATTGGGTTTGTTCATGAAAATGCAAAAAGGAGGAATAAATCCAGCACATTTTTTTATTGCATTTAAACATCCACTTCCGAGACTGGAAACTCACACGCGACAGGATTATGTGAACTCATGAGAATTGGGAAAGGGAGCCTGGAGCTGCCTGTGCACAGACATTGGTCAAGTGCCCTGGAAGCAGGAACGTTTTCCATCATGTGGCTCCATGACTTTCTGTTATGATTTATCTGTGGGTTTTTTTGCTATCCAGAACCAGAGCCTCGTAATCTTAAAAGCTGTATTGAAAGAGAGCAAAACAACCCCGAATTGTGACTATGTAAGGATTAAACAAATCATTCCTGCAGTCTTATGCCCAGGGCTTTCCCCCTCACAGCTGGTTGCAAAGTCCAACCAAAGCTTTTTTTTGACTGGGTTGCATATAAGGTCACTTCCCTTTGGATCCTCTCTGGGTCTTTAAGGGCTGAGCTCATGCTGCAGCTTTTCCTTCAGCCATGGTGCTCCTGGGGATTCTCCCAGTCATCTCCTTTTATAAAGCTTGTAGGATCATTCATCCTACTGCCTGGCTTTATGGGTGAAACTGGTCAAGGTTAACATGGAAACAGAGGCATATAAAGGCATAGATACACACAGACTCATGTGTGTGGATATGGCACATGAAATGTAACCCTTGCTCTTTTAGGGAACACACTAAGACACATGAGACCAATATGCAGAGATTCAGGAATGCGGGACAAGACAATTCTGATCAGTTGGAAGGAGCAAGTCTCCATATGGGATCATGGCACAGATCCAGTTGTTCAGTTCTTGCCCAAACGACTTTCAGATATGTCTTGCAGTCATGCCCATACAAGGATGACTCCCCTTTGCTTGTTTGGTAGTGCTTTTTTCCCCCCTCTTTAAAGCTCCTGAAATAACTTATATCTTCTATTTTCAGCCCATGAGTATCCCCACTGCTCTCAGTGATGAAACTGTGCACAAAGCATCCTCACTGGAGGAAGGACAAGGCCAGCTCCTGGTGTGACATCTATAACACAGTGAGGTCCTTGCCATGTCCATAACCTTGAGGAATTTATACAATAAAACTAAAGTAACTTGAAAAACAGTTTCACAGAATCATAGAACCATAGAATCAGCCGGGTTGGAAGGGATCTCTGAGATCATCAAGTCCAACCCTTGATCCGACACTGCCGTGGTTACCAGACCATGGCACTGATGCCACATCCAGTCTCATCTTGAAAACTTCCACGGGTGGAGAATCCACCACTTCCCTGGGCAGCCCGTTCCAATGCCTGATTACCCTCTCTGTAAAGAATTTCTTCCTAATATCCAACCTAAACCTCTCCTGGCACAGCTTAAAACCAAGCCCTCTTGTCTTGCTCATAGCTGACTGGGAGAAGAGACCAACCCCCACCTGGCTACAACCTCCTGTCAGGGAGTTGTAGAGAGTGATGAGGTCTCTCCTGAGCCTCCTCTTTTCCAGGCTGAACAACCCCAGCTCCCTCAGCCTCTTCAGTAATAACCACAAACGTCACACAAGACATGAGTAACCAAAGGGTAGAACTGGAGTGAAAGAGGCAAAATTTTGTCTCTCTGAAATATTGGATGACGTCTCAGAGGGATGAGATGTCTCTCAGTTAAAGGGAACCAACAGAAAATACCAAATACCTCCCTCTGGGTGAGGTCCAGAGCCCTCTCCCATGAGTCCTCATTTGGGGAGAGACTGGGTCCCCATTTGGGACGTTGGATAGATTTTTTTTTTAGGTTTCCCACGCAGGATATGAGTAAATCCAATTTTAAATACTTATCAGATGTTTTATTCATCCAATTAATTAATAAAGTTAAACCCCTTTCAGAGATGTGACAGCTCAGAACAGCTACAAATCTCTGAAAGTGTTGTGCTGCCCTATCCCCTTTTGACTGCTTTGGTTTCAGCTCAGTTCCAGAGAGGCAGGTGAATTGATCCGGGTATGCCAGATCTGAAAAAGGTCAGGCTGGGAAAAGGAATAGGAGGAGTCCCCTCCCTGCTTCTTGCAGAATGAGTGAATGCCATGATGACATTTGAAAACAGAATAATGCCTGCAAGGGAGGAAAGTTAGCTGGAGGATTCTTATTAATAATGAACGTAATGGTTTCCTGAAATAATGGTGGGTCAGAGGTGGTAACGAGCACAGCTCAGGAAAACAGAAATTGCTCTGATAAAGCAAAGGCATGAAGCCTTTTCCTCTTCAGTACCTTAGTACTTGCAGTTGTACTTGAATAAGGAATGTAAGAAGGATGGAGGAAAAAATTGTGATATTTAAGGAAAGTTCCATTGTTTCAAATTGCTCCAAATTGTGAAGTCTCTGGGGTGTAGTATAAACATTGGGAGAGGGGAGAGAGAGGGAAAATGAGGTGGAAGCATCACCTCTTAGGCATAAAATAGATTTTCTGGCTTTCTTCACCGTAGAACTCATGTGGGTACTGCGTTCTCATGGAATAACACAGGGCTTTTCCTTGTGACAGCGTGCCCAGCTTGGTGTTCTGCACATCCTACTGTCAGGGAGATGCCATCAGCTCCTCGCTTCCCAGGAGCCCCACAAACCTCAGCTACCACCAAGCCCACACAGGCTGGGAGAACTGTTCTGGTGGCTGCAGGCACTGCCAGATGTTCCCCTTTCCCCAGCCAGATGTAGGACAACAAAGCTGCCACATCTGGGGGTGTTGATATGAAGTGCTTTGCAGTCAGACTTTCAGATGCATTGCTCCAGGCTGTAAAGGACAACTGGCAGCCTGGATATCATTCTTCTGAGGGGATCCCAAAGTTCCCTGGCAAAGCAGTTTCAGAGATAAATTTTGTGTCTAAAGGAGCAGGCACAGAGCCCTCTCTCAGCCCAGGACCCTCCTGGAGGGAAAACAAGCAACGTGTCCCCACAAGGTTTTAAGATCAGGTTCCCACCCCGGGACAAGGGGAGGGAGAATAACCTATCACAGACCACAATGGACATTAAATCATCCCTGTTACTAGCACTGTTCTGTCCTTGTGCTGTGAAAGGGACTGTCGACATCAGTACCTGACAGACTTCTCATGCAAAAATCTGGGGGGGCTGTCCTGGCAGGACAACACTTTCCCTTCACCTTTATCTGGGTGAAAAATTACCTGGGTGAAAAATGCACTCCCAGATGGTTTGTATCATGTGTGACGGGAAAGTGGTTGGACTTGTCAGGAAGAGGCTAAAATAGTCAGACCAGTGTCTGCTGCAGAGAGGGGATTACAGGGACAGGGAAACATGGAGTGATGCTTCCATCAGCCAGAGATCTGTGTCAACCCCTTAGTGATCCAACCATCCTTGTATCAATTACAAGCGTATTATGCCCCATCCCTGGAAGTGTTCAAGGCCAGGCTGGGTGGGATTCTTGGAGCAACCTGCTTTAGTGAAAGGTGGCCCTGCCCATGGCAGGGGGTGGAATGAGATGAGCTTTAAAGTCCCTTCCAAACCAAACCATTCTATGGTTCTATTTCATGCCTCAGGGTTTCTTCCTCCCATAGCTTCCTTGGTTTTCAAGAAATTATTTCTATACTTTACTGAAAGAATAAGTTACTCCTTTTTGCATGGACCACATGAAGGAGAAGGAGGAACTACATGTTACAAAAGTGGTGAAATCAATCCCAAATCATTAAATCCTTAGTTACACTTGCTTTGGTTAAATTCATATTTATCTAAGCACTGAAACCTCTATAAACCTTTGCCATGGTTGCAATTACTTCAGTGGGACTTAACAATATGGTTAAATGTACTATCAAGAGATGTTTCACCTTAAAAATTCTGGAGGAGCAAAATGTGCCATGAGAGGAGCTTCCTAATTTGGCTTCAGAAGTTCAAGTCCCACTGATACCCTCTAAGTAGATCTGACATTTTGGTGGATCCTTGGTATGACTTGATTATTTCCAGATAATTTCCAACTTAATTCTGTGGAAATGAGCCTTGGATTTTCAAATAGCAGAAAGAAATTTATGATTGAGCCTCCCTCTTTCACTGTTGTATCAGAAATATCTTCTGCATTTTGCATTTTGCATTTAGATTGCAGTGTTCACCTGTATTTTATCACACTGAAAGAGATCTGGCACCAGATAATCAAATGAAGACTGAGACCCACAATTTCTGCATCCAGCTTTAATCCCTTGTGATTACACTAAAATCTGACTCATCTATTTTCTGTTAGAAGTGCTTTCTGCAGGATGTAGTTTAAGGGCTGTTTCCTAAACTTTATGTTTGTTTTCACTCTCCAAGGGGTGATTTTTTTATATCAGCAGTCTTAAAGGAAAAGAAACAACTCAGCTTGAGGGCTAAACCCCCAATCCTTAAAACATGAAATCATTTATAGGTTACTGTTAAGGCCTCAATAAGAAGAATTTTTATTACAATACTTTTGGGAACATACAGCAAAAATGAGACAATTGCTGGTTTGCAAAGAGATTCATGTAAGTCTTATCCCTCTCCTCTCCCATTTTCCCTTCATCCTTGGATCTTTCTGATTCAAATAATAGCTTTTTGGGCTCAAGTAAGTTATCCATCTTTAGCTTGAAATGTCATCTTACATTATAAAGTAGCTTTCATTCTGAACTGAGGCTCAGATACCAAATCAAGTCTTGCAGTTTAAATAAGTTACTGGACAGGATTTCTCTTGTGGACTGAGAAAAATAAGTGTAGGTGTCTCCATATTTTAATGCTGAGTTCATATCATCATCAGTGGAGATCCAGTGAAACCAGTGAAACCCAAAAAGTACTTTTTGCCTAACAGAGAGATCTCTTGGGGCTCAATCTCATTTCTGACAAGCTTCATCATTGCCTTTGAAACTTCCCTGCTGAAGGGCAGTTTCACCAGACGAAGTTTTGGAAGGATCCTTCCCTTGACAGGCTGCTCTGAACTCTTCGAGGTCTCAATTATTTTAGTCAGCAATTTCTGGTCCCAGATCTGCCAAGTCATTGGCAGGATTTCCTTGTATGGAACTACCACTCAGCATGTCAGGAATTTCCTTGGAAAACCTTTTTTTTTTTTTTGCCAATGCAATGTTTGTTTTGTTTCTTGCCATCGTCTGACAACGCTGCTCGCTTATCTTTTCTAGTGAAATGTTTGGAAATCAATTCTTTTTCTTTTTCTCTTTTTCTGGGAGCTCACAGCACAGCAAACAAACAAAAAGGTTCATGATATTTCTTCACATCCTTGCCTGACACTGTCAGCTTTAGTGGAGAGGCTCAAAAATTTGACTCAGCAGTTGGCAGGTAAATGAATCAGAAGCAGTTTTACAAAAAATCATTTGTCAGTCACAGCAGTAATACTCCAGTTTTACACCCTGTAGCCATGTGGGTTTCAGTGAAGTAACACTGGAGGTACACATGGAAGAAACCAGCTTAGACAGTGTAAGAATGCATAAAATGGGAATTTTCTACCTCCACTTCCTAGAATTCAGCTGTCAACATAACTTATCTCTGTTCATCTCTAGCCTAATAGTGCTGTGTCACCCCTGAAGAAAAGCACCACTCTTTTCCCAGGAATAACTGCCTTCTATTTTGGATTGTGCTTGCTGCATTTTTTCCATGCTGAGTGCCTAAAGTTAGTGCCTCGAAGCCATATGGGGCATGGAAGTATCTGCATCTGTGTGTTACTTCAGACTTAATTCAGTGAACTAAACATCACAGAATCACAGAATGGTTTGGGTTGGAAGGGACCTCAAAGAGCATCTCATTGCAACCCCCTGCCATGGGCAGGGACACCTTCCACTAGACCAGATTGCTCCAAGCCCCATCCAACCTGGTCTTGGACACTTCCAGGGATGGGGCAGCCACAGCTTCTCTGGGCAACCTGTGCCAGTGTTACATGTTTTAAATAAATTAGAATTAGGTTGCCTTATGAGTTAGGACTCTCAGATTGGATAAAGTTATAAAACTTATCCTGAAGTTACTGAATGTGACCATGGAGTTTGCTTTTACAACATTTCCATTGGTACATAAATTACTTGCAAAAATTTTACTGCCAAGAAACTGATAATTAAACAAATAGCTTGTTAATCTTCTATTAGGAAACAGAAACAAGGGATTTGCATACCATCTTTTTTTTTTTTCCCTTTTACTTCTTGCCCTTCAGTTGTCTCAGTGCTGTGAGCTACTGGAGTCAGCAGCAGCACAATATTCCATGTGGTAAACAGGAGGTCTAGAAATTATGTTGATAAATAGAAATAAGTGCAGGCAGACAGGCTGCATACTAATCAGAGCTTCCTGGTAATATTTCACTCTCTCTGTAACATACATTCATAAGATGTCCAGTATAGGACACAAAACTTTTAAAAAAAGATGTAGGAAATGAGGTTCTAGGAAATTTTCTGGCTTCGCAAACTGCCACCATAGGTAGGATTGGGCTGAATAAAAACCATTATTATAATGTGCCTACAAATGATCTGGTTTCTCCACTCTCCCTTTACAGCCAGAGGACATAGAGCTAATACAATCAAAGAAGTCCAGCTTCACTTTACATCACCCTAAACTCGATGTCTGTGGTCCATCTGTTCACTCAAATCCCAGTTCTGTCCATTCCTTCCCTTGACTGGGAAAGAAGCTGAGGGCAGTGAGTTCAGATGGGAACAGCTGCATTGGAGATAACAGGAATTAGGTGACATGAATCCCATCCAGTCTTCAATGAGAGAAAAAATTACCCTGCCAGTGTTATAACTTGCCATATACTTCACTGTTCTTCATTGCCACGGTATTATGACACTATACAGTGACTGAAATCTGTTCCAACACCCTTAAATCCTCACTGAGAGGCATCAGCTTTAGGCATGAGAGCATTTGATTTCTGAAGCTCGTCTTGTTCACAGCAATTAATTAGTGCCACCTTTGGCAATACTTCCCTGCCATGAACATCTGCCTCCCAGAATGTGAATCAAAGCTGCATGTGCTGCCTTGTTGTACATGAGGGCTCTTACAGGCAGGAGAGCTCCAGGACCTTTTACTCATTCATGTTAATATGCCTCTAAATATTGCAGCAATCAGCCACAGCAGTTTCAAAGGGTCTGAAATTTTTGCAGAGCGATGCTCCACGCACTCAGGCAGTGCCTAATTAAAATACATGCTGGAGGCCTGCTGTGGCTCAGCCAAGATTAGCTTGTCTTCATTTCTTTTAGTCCTTCTGATTATCAGTCAAAAATCCCTTTCCATTGCATCAGGTGCCTTTAGCTCACAATTTCTTTACAGAGAAACACTGCCCTTGCTTGTGCTGCCTCAGATTGGGATGGTTCAGCCTTTTCCAGGTTCCGTGTCAGCATTGAAACCTCTCACCTGAAGGGGTAGGTGAAGTCAGCGGTGGATCCTCTGAAGGATAAGGCTGTGCACATTATCAGTAAAAGCAATTTGGCTTTTTGGGCCCATCATGATTCATTTCTAGCTGTACCCCAGTGTTTCCATGGACACTGCAGGAAAGGTGGCGAAGTGGGTGGACTCAGCCTGTAGATTACCCAGGAAAACATCTCATAAAATTCCTCTACAATTCCACCACTTTATTCATCCTAGCAGACATGAAGCTATCCAAGAACTTACAGGGATTTCCTTTTAGCTCTCCAGGAAAATGATTTTTACGCCGTTTTTTTTGCCATTCTGCATTTCTTAACCATCTTCTCATCCATCTACTCTCCTGATTCTCTAATCCAGCCCATCCTGAGTTGCTGTGTCAGCTGAAAACAACCCTTTGCACAGCAGCATTTTTGTGAGTTATGGTAGCAGGAAAGGGATGCATCATTTCATGTTTATTTATCAGAGAATTGGTGATAAACAATCTTCTTTTGCTCAGAAATTGAGTTTTCTGGGTATTGGCTGTTTGACAATAAATGCTGCTTTACATCCTGAAGTATGAAAAGGAAAGGAAGAGATTATTATTAGTGCTAAGGCAATTTACACTCCAATGAAAACAGAGGGAGAGAGATTAAACTGAAGGCACCTGCAGTTGAAATGCTTAAGGGTGTCTAATTTTTGTCCTGTCTTCTTTTTTCAGGTGGAAAGCAAGCCAGACACTCTCTTTCCAGATAAGCTGATGGGAGCAGTTGACTGAATCTTGAGTTTCTTCCCAGGAAAAAAAAAAAACAAACGACAAAAACCCTCAAGTTCTAGTCTGTGAAAGACTAAAATTTTATGTCTAAAACGGTTCAACTTCCTTCAGCTCCAAGAACAGGTACAGAAGGTGTTTGACAGACTTAACAACAGCTTTATTCAGTCTCACTTGATATCTTTGAAACAACTGGGTGAAGCATCTAAGGATGGACAGAATAATATTCCCCAGGTACCTGCAGCTGTCAATGTTAGTGGTTGAATGGCAGACAGACCCCACAGACCTTTCCTTAAATCCACATAAAAAAAATTCAGGATGCTGGTGAGACACACAGGTACAAGTCATGTTCTGAAAACAGTGGTTCCTGCACGCCAGCCTGGGAATCAGGATGTGTGTGATGATGAAATGCAGCTGGACTGCAAAATCACATCATTCTTAAAAGGCTTGAATTAAAATTTGGGTACATGTGCAGGTGCTCCACAAGAATTCCAATTCTTTCCAATTTCCAATTCCAAGTATTTCATAAAAATTATAAATCTTGAAATTCCCCTATTTGGAGTCAGAAAGAACCAGCAGTAATGAATGAAACCAACGTTGTCTCTTACCATGCTACCACATCCCTCCTGATCCAAACTGGAAAGAACTCCAATGTATTCTACAATTTTTAAGGAAAAAGAGAATCAAAGGGTTCCTATCGGTGCCACAGGGAACTAATGCTGTTAAAAAGTAAGTTTGGGGATTTTCTGTGGAAAATTTCTTCTTTTTTTCATGGGAAAAGTCCCTGAGCCTGACTTTGAAGTCAGCCCTGCTTGGAGCAGCAGTTAGACTGACTCGACATCTCCAGAGGTTTCTTCCAACCCAAGTTTTTCTACGATTCTGTATTCCACTGACATTTATTTTACATTTATTTTACATTTTCCTTTGGGAAAAATCTTTGTAAAACTCCCGAGGGGGCAAAAGGTGAAGTGCAGTTGCCAGGTTAAGCTCTACCTGTGTGATTTACACCAGTATCCAGATGCAGCATAGATGTGCTTCCTCAAACACCTGGACTTGCTTTCCACACACCTCCCTCCCAGTGATGGTATCAACCAAATGGAGGCAGGGAAAAGCAGGGTGAGTCAACAGTTGGATCTGGCTCGTGAGTAAAATTATGGAGGAGACAATCAGAGTTCATGGAACCATAGAGTGAAACACAGACAAAAATACTTTTACTGAAGGAAAGGAAGAGGCATTTATGGCACAGGGAGTTTCCCACAGCTGAGTGAGTCTCCACAGAGCACTGCCTGCTTTAGAGGATTTATCCTCTTTTCTGGCATGGGACCATACCTGCCATGGAAGTAACTTCTGCAGCAGAGGGAAACGGAAAACCACTGATCCCTTGACCCCTCTATCCAAAGGAACCATGTTCAACTACTTTAAGCAGCAGTCAGGATTAAAACAGACAACAGGCTTTAGTCCAGTGAGCCCAGTGGGGGGGTCCTCTACAGGACAAGACTGTAGGTTACACAAGTAAAGCTTAAAACCAAGAAAAGGCAGCCTCAAATACTCCTGACACCTGCATCTTGTTAATCTGCCACTGAGGAGATGAGGGCAGCGGATGAGCCATCCCAGCAGCACCTCTCCCCTGGGGTGCTGTCTTCAAGGAGGGCTCATTTTTCACAGTGTGATATCCAAGGGGACTCAGAGGATTATTTAGGATTGCCCATTTCTCCTTCCTCTATTCAGAAAGGGAGACTCACCCTGCCAAGCCTATGACTTGGCAGGGCTGGCTTAATTGTTGGACTCGATGTTCTCAGAGGTCTTTTCTAACCCAAATGACTCTGTGATTCTAATGATTCTGTGATGGGTGACTGTCAAAATGCAAATAGCAGATTATCTCAAATTCTCCAAGCATTAGGTTATAATAATCTGCATTCTCACACTATGTCAGTCTTTCTGTGTTTATTTTCAGCCTCCTCAGACCTCAATCTTTCTATACAGCAAGACCTACACTATGAGGCTTACCAGAATATGTAGTTCTCATAATTAATCACAAACTAACCAAGTATCAGATATCTTGATTCTTGGATTCAGGAAAAAAAAAAGCCCCAAACATAAAATGGAGGAAAGACCACATTGATTCAATGGCTTAGGCAAGGGCATGAGAGCCAGGAACTCAAATCTCACTTGTTCTCCACTGCTGACATGTTGTGCTTTAAGTCAAGTATTTTCTTCTTTGCTTTCCCTTAGTATAGGGTTGGGAAGAGCCAGAATGCTTATGTTGTTACCATAAAATGTAGCACCAGTTTGCAAAGCATGGAGTGTGTGGTATTTATATCAACAAACAGTATTTTTGTGCTTGGATGGCAGGCAGGAAGCTCCCTTCCACTGGATGCTGGGGGCTGCAGCAGTTACTGAATTTTTTGGAAGTGAACTAAAGGCGACTCTATGTGCCCCAACTCCATAATAATTTAATGCTGAAAGCACAGGATGCTGACCTATGGACATCCTGTGAAACAAGAAGAGCCATGGGGACAACTTCTTGCTTTTCTTTCAGTCTGGAGAAGAGAAGGCTCCAGGGAGATGTTAGAGCACCTTCCAGTGCTTAAAGGGGCTATAAAAGAGCTGGAGAGGGAATTTTTACAAGGGCATGGAGTGATAGGACAAAGGGTAACAGCCTTTAAACTGAAGGAGGATTGATTTAGATTAGATATAATAAAGAAGTATTTTAGGATGTGGGTGGTAAAACACTGGCACAGATGTTCCATATTCCATCCCTGGAAAGATGGAAGGTCAGGTTGGATGGGGCATTGGGCAATTTGATGTGGTTGAAGATGTTCCTGCTCATGGCAGGGTGGCTGGACTAGATGACCTTTAAAAATTCCCTTCCAACCCAAACCATTCTATGATTCTTTTTTCTTTCAACCTCAGCCTCGAATTTGACATTTCCTGTATTCTTATGGCCAATGTGTTACAATAACTAGTGTGAGTCAGGACCACTGGCATGAGGCCACCAGGATTAATGTAACCAAGTAATCCAATCTTAATGAGGTTTAAAAAGGAGCTTGACAGTAGTTCAAAAGCACTTATTAGATGTATGGCTTGTCTGTGATTACTGAAGCATGCAAAGAATGTTATTCATAGCTCTGCAGTGAGGTGAATAGGTTTGCAGTCTTTGGATTAATTTCATATAGCAACAGGCAGTGGTGATTTAAGTAAGTGGAAACTTCAACGACAAACATGTTGATAAACTTTCCGAGAGCTTGAGGAAACACAGCAACGGAAAATGGATAGGGATAAATGTGTTGGGTCAACAGTTATAGCTCAGATTCATCCCTCAAGTACATCTGCTCCACTCATCCCAACTGCACCAAATCACCTCAGGTGAAAACATACTCTCTGTAATCTGAAATTATGTATCTGGTTCCTCATCTGAAAGAAAGCATAAAGGATTATGAAAAAAAAAGTGACTGCAATAAGCAGAAAATGCAGATGTCCCTGACTTCTGGACAGGTCTGTGTGAGCCCAGCAGTTTCACATTTCGTGCAGTGTGAAGAATCACTTTCTACCACTGTTTTTGAAACCAATTCTTGGTGGTTTTACCAAACAGCTCTTAGTTCTTCAATGGTAAGAAACAGTAAAAAAACATTCTTTGACCACCTTCTCCAGATACTTCAGACACCAAATCCTTCAGGCTCCAAATCTTTCACACGTGGTGTTTGCAATATAGTCCATTTTAAATTCAAAGAATACCGTTGTGGAAGGAAAAAAAGGGTAATATAGCAAATATCCTCTTGGTTTTGTATTTGCTACCACCAGTTGTAGTCCACTGGCTAAGTCTGTCCTGTCCTTCTCTGATAGTTCAAGGTCTAAGATCAATAATTCTAGTTGTCTCAGAATTGAGGACATAATGGCTCCCAGGTTCATGTGTTTAAGTCAAAAAGTTCAATGGCTAAAGACAGGTTGTCAGTACAAGAAATAACACAAACATGCAGTCATTTTTTAGAGGACAAAAAAGAGCATCAGTTTGGGTTTGTTTGGTTGGTTTTTTAATTATGAAAAAATAAAAGACCTTTGTGTGAACATCATCTGAAGCAGAAAAGAGATGATGTGCTATTGCTGGAGCAAGTCAGCTGTACTGGAATTATTCTGCTATGCAGTTCCAGTTAGAATACAGCTTCAGACTTTTAAAATGCTCGAGCTACTGAGCCAAATCTGGGCCTCATTGCATACAAAAGGCAGGAATTCTCATCAGTCTCAGTGGGGAATCTCTGCTTAAAAGCTGAGTCCCAGTCCTGCTCACTTGTTTTCAAGGAATAAATGCCTTCCAGTAAGTTCATTTTACACCAATAGTAAATTCAGTCTGTTCAGCTTCTGAGCTTAAATCTGGAGACTTAAGTGATTAGTAGGGGAATGCTCATTAAGAGTCAAGACATTAAGTCTCACATTAAGGATTTGCTACAGTGCCTGTGTTCTCATGATAAAGTGGCATCAGGTCACCTGCTGCATAAAGCCCTGGTATTTATTTATGGATTCCATAAGGAGAACACAAAAGGCAGTGGTCTGTCCCCCCCTGGAATTATTGTAACTCTTTCCAGCATCCCACAAGTTGTGCCTTTACTTTAAGAACTGCAGATCGTCTGAAACAACCCATCAGAAACACTCCTATGGAGTTTCCCACGGGGAAATGTCAACCTGTCAAGAGAAAATTGTATCGTGGAAATATGTCAAGTTTGATAAAACACCGCATTGAAAAATTAGAATAGAACACATCCATGGAAATATTCTCCTGTCAGTTTTTTCAGGAGCAGCAGGGTTTGATTTCCATTTTAAACCAGCTTTTAGTTTTACCTTGTTTCCCATGAAGAAAAAAAGAGGGGAAATCATAGAATCACAGGATGGTTTGGGTTGAAAGGGACCTTAAAGATCATCTATTTCCACCCCCCTGCTATGGGCAGGGACATCTTCCACTATCCCAGGTTGCTCCAAGCCCCGTCCAACCCAGCCTTGAACACTTCCAGGGATGGGGATTTCATAATGGAACGTTTTTAAAGCCCTCAAACAGACAGCATTCAATGTTACAGTTGATTTCATTTCATGGGGAATTTTGTTTTTCTATTATCCATTTAAAATTCAATTTTGTTTTCCCTTGTCAGAATTACAAGCGAAAAAGAAAATCTATTTCCCTCTCTGGTTTTAATTAAACTCTGTGTTTCTCAAGTACTTAATCAGAAGTGGAAGGTTAAAGTCCTGCAAGCATTATTAAGTTGAGTGGAAACAGGTACAGTGAAGTTGTGGTGGGAAGAGAGAATCAGAAAGAAGCAGAAAAAAAAAAGAAAAGAAAAATAGTCTAAATGACAATGACCATATTTGCTCCTTAAACTGTGCTTTTGAGTCCATATCCCTCTAAGTCGTTTTCACCTATGGATTTTATTTATAAGTGCACTGCTGTGTAATTACCATGGATTTTCACATTTAGTGTGCATCTCTATGTCTGCCCGTGTGGCAGGACCTGCTCATTCTGTGCTGAATTCCCTGGATGAGACAATTCCTTACCTTCAACTAAGTACCTACAGTCAAGGTCAAAAATAAAACTGACTTAGGAGTATCATGTTTGTGCTCAGGAACCACATGGCCTAAAATTCCACGTATTTTCCTGCTCCCACTCGGGGATGTTTCAGTGTGTAGCTGTGGCAGGAGTCCTTATCCAAGAAAAGGGGAAGACAATTCAAATTCTCTTTCCCCGTTAAACTGGAGATAACACATAAAAAGCATATTTTCCCCATAATTAGACACTCCCAGAAAGAGAAAGGAAAATGTAGAAACCAAAGAAATAGATAGAATTAATAAGGAAAATTGGAATAAGTATTGAAATATCAGGGAAAATTCATAGAAGAAAAAAATTTAAGGGTTTTTAAATACAAAGGCATACCATCTGACCTTGGAAATCTGGATGTCTGCACAAAGATCTTCATGGACACGAACACCTTCACTTTAGCAGGGATGAGCTGCTGTCGGGGCTCAGTCCAGTGCAATCATCAGCACAAATTTAGGCTAATTCTAGCAATGAAGCAAGAATCCATGATTAACCACTGGGTAATTGGGCACAATTTACCTCACTAGTTTGCTTTACCCATGGGTGTTCCACTGTTGTCTCCTAAAGCAGTGTGTGAGCTCTCCTTTCTGTGGGAAGCTCAGGATGACAGTCATGGAAACTCATCCTGTCCTGGGCCCTATCCCTCTCAGAAGGGAGCAACGTTGGGTCAGCTACAAAGGCTAATTCATCTGAGTGGAACATACAAACACAACTATGTTGTTTCCATGTCCAGAATTAGCTTGGTTGAGACCAGATTGAACATCTGAGCCTTGGCAGCACATGGCAGAACGTAGATATTTCCCAGGAGATAAATCCACAATCTATCTTCTCCTGAGACAGATGCTGTCAGCTCTCACAAAAATATATTATTGCTTTCCATACAGGATCAAGAACAACAGCAGGACTGTGCAGATTCTCTGGCATTTCCCCTTCTTGGATTCGGAGTGTATTTAAGGCTACAAGTGTTTTTTGGCTCGGTTATTTTGTTTTGTGGTGGTGAGAGAAAGTATGGGGGAAATTCAAAACAGAAGAGATCTCCTCCAAGATTGAGGTGCTGGAATCTTTAGTGATGAAAACTAGTGAAAGGAGCTGCTTGAACTCCTTGAGCAAATTGTCCCAAAGACAGATATCAGTGGCACACGGGAGTTTATTCTGGGATTTTACAGAGGTTGGCTGGGGAACCACAGAATTGACAGAGCCCTGGGGATACAAAGCCATGTCCTTTACCAGCTGGTGTCCAGGTGACAGCAAGTGAGTCACTGTAGCATCACCTAAAGGTGATAAATGCGTGGATTACTGAGGGTCACCAGAAGAAGAATGGCAATCATCAGAAAGGATGAAGTACAATAAGAAAATCTGGATCATCTGAGACTTAGGAGTCGAACTTCAAAACCTTCATACCACCTTCCTAAATAGTGCCTGTTTTGCTTTCCAGGGAGAGAGTCTCTAGCTTGACTCTTTGGTTCTAGGCTTTCAGCAGCATCAGGTTGGATTTTGCAGACCTCAACTTGCTTCCTGCCCTTCAGGCAAGAGCAACCTGATCCTAAAAGATCCTGAGGAGGGATTGCCTGATTCACTTACTCTCTCTGCGTGCAGAAACCAGAATAGTCCTCCTATGGAAACTAAACAGTACTGAATAACTTATATACCAGTTTTCAAAATTGCCCTGTTTCTAACTGGGATGACAAGTTTCCTCTGAACAGGGGTTCATTTTAGGCTGTTCTCCACCAAAAATCAAGACAGACTCAGGAAAACACTGATGTTAGACCTGATGTGAGGTTTATCTGATCAGCTGCAGGTGTCTGAGCTTGCTGTCTCTGTTTCCAGAGAAAAACTGCCAAACCCCCCAAAATGGGGAGCAGTTTTTCATTACTTGAGCTGTGGCTCAATCAGCAGCTCATAGTTCCAAAGCCCCGAGGTGACCAATCCCACCACAGACAAAACCTCATCTGTGGGGAGAGAAACCTTTAAATGAAGGAAACAAAAATTATCTTGTGCCATTGGGTAGCAGTGGTAAGAAAAATGTGGAACAGTGTGAGGAGGAGCATGTATTCAATGACTGGTTAGAACCTTCCCTGTAAAGTACTTCTGCCTGTATTACAAGTGACACTGATGAATTTCAGATGTTTAAACCAAGTATTACTCAACCAGTCGGTCAAAAGAGAAGCTAAATACATAACTGTTGATTAACAGGTAAGTTTTTTCCCCCTCTCTTGCCTCTGCCAAGAGACATTACCTGAATGAACTCAGGTTGATCAGGTTTGGACATCCTTATATCCACAGCAAATGCAAGAACTGAGTTTGAGGGGGAACTGTAATTCTTTTATCCCAAAAAGCATCTGTTTAGTTCTGTAACAAGATGAATGAAACTTGAATTGCTTGGCACTTACTGGAAGAAGAGCTTGTGGCCTCTAATTTCTTTTTTCCTTTTAAGGCTGAGCTGATGATGGAGCTGAAGAATATTTACCAAATCAGCCTGAACCACGGCAGTGGTATTTTTCAGATTAAATACCAAAGCAGTTAAGAGTTTATGGTAAAAAAAAAAAACAAACCAGCATTTACATCAACCTCCTGAAAGCAGTGCACCTGAGGAACTTTTAGCTGGTATTTTAGAAACACAGTGTTAGTAGAAACAAGCAGCAAAAATGTTTACCTGTGTTGGTTGTTTTTTTTTCTCACCCCAGCTGACTCAGTGATCTGGTTTCCAGTTTGGCTCACACAGAGTTGTAACAGCTCAGTGAGGTGCAAGTGAACTGACATGAAGGTGGAAGCGAAAAGTGAGGGAGCACAAACCATCTTTTCCCCTGCAGAAAATGCCATATGGAACCAGGACTTCTGCTTGGATGCAGCAATCACACCTCTGAAATACTGATCACAGTGGAGGTTACTGAGTACCCAGCAGGTAATGAATCAACTCCAAAAAAGAAAAGGTGGGTTGAGTTCTTCCCTCTTTCTTCCATTGTGTTTCGTAAATCAGGCTTTGCATTTGTTGCTGGAGAGCCTTTAAAAGGCTTTTCAAAAGACTTTCCAAATAACAAGCAAGTGAAAAAGACAAAACAAAGCAAAAACCTCCAGTCCAATGCCAAATCTTAATTATTAGGGTTAACTGATCTTGACTGTAATTACTAAGATCTAATGAAATGATACAAGAACTATTATTATTATTATTATTATTAAAAAAGTAAGATAAGCCAGCCCTTAGCCAAGCTAACCCAGTGTGCTTTACACATTTTTGGTGGGAAGCGATTTTTAAAATTGCTCTCGCCAATGCTAATTGTTTAGAAATCATGAAAAGTCCTCCAAAAGGCAGAGATTGAAGATGCTTATTTACAAGTTTCTCCCTGTAGTTACGGGCATTATCTGATTTCTTTGCACCAAGTGTTCAGGACCCTTTCCATTAACAGCCAGGGCAGAACAAAACTGAGAGGACTCCCTGGGTTTAGTGCACTAAGTTCCTTTCCAGTGGCTTTGTTGCAGAGTCTGTGGAAATAAGTCAAGTGTGAATTAGTGGGATGCTCATAGTGAAGGGTGTGAGTCGGCAGTGGTGAACTGGGGTGTGGCATGAAATTATTGTGCTCTTCCATTGTGGTGGGTAGCACAGAATTATCAAAGAATTTATGCAATAAATCATCAGTCACTGATGGCTTTCTGCAGTGTGCCAGCCAGGGAGAGGCAGAAAGCTTTTTTGATCAGGTTTTTGAGGGGATTTAGGGGTGTTTGTTCATCCAGGATATTTGTGCATTGACTTGATGCTGCTCTTCTGTCCCAACAACCCTTTCCAGCCTGGTGTGCTGGGTCCACTCCACTGTCTCTCCATTTCACTCACAAACCCAACAATTAAATATAATCTTTCTCCCTACCCAGCTAAGAGAACACACATTCACACTTCCTGTTTGAAACTGCAGCACTAAGTCATATGTTTCACAAGACAACCCTCCTTTAAAAATAGCAGTGTGTGTTTGGGAACGCTGCCTGCTGTCCCTGCCATAGGATACTCCCTCACCAGTGCATTTCCCATTGTGTCAGCACGAGGCTTTTGACCCTGAAGGTGGAGCCAAGCTTTCAAAGTCTTCCTTGAAATCCCAGCAGCTGCAGGACCCTCATGGTGAGTGCTTATTTTTAGAAAGGTAGCTTTAAAAGGTCTAAATCTGTCCTCCTTCACCCAGGAGCATCTCCAAGTAAATTCTGAGTAAAGGAAGCTGAAGATACTGAAGCAGTTTGTGCAACAGCAGATCCAGGGCATCACAATTCCTTTCCAGCTCAAGTCAAAGTCAGATTTTATAATTGCTGCTGGTTCTATGGAGAGGATGTTTCAGTGCTTGGGTGGCAGCAGCACAAAATAAAACGAGGCAGACAAATTGCACCTTTTGCATTGGCTTCACCAGGAGTAAAGTCGGGTTGTTTTCACCTAAACATCAGGAAAGAGCAAAGAGACAAGGGCTGAGTTCTCAGAGCAGAGAACAGTCAGGATGGTTCAAACATGCAGCTGTGCCCCAGGTGTTGCTTCAATTACCTACCAAATCAATCATTGTGCAGAGCTTGGGGTGGAAGCCTTAAAACACCTTGAAGTCAGTGGATTCTTTTTTCCCGTCATTATTTAATGCAAATTCTAGAAACTGTCCAAAGATATGTTCCTGTGCCTCCCCTTGCCATGTGAGATTCAGACATCCATCCCCAGGGATCCTCTGGGCTCTGAACCCTGTTTTTGTGGCAGCATTTAACTACAGCCAGAAGTGACTGAATCAATAGGAGAAAGTGTTTCTGCTGTGTTTTCTTCAGCATTTCCTACTGGTCAGCAACTGGTGCCCAAATAAGCACGAGAAATTTGAATAATCTCAGTGTCCCAACACTTATCCCAACCTTGGATCCATTCCTTTGTCACTAAATAATGCCCTGTGCAAGTGGCTGATCTTTTTAACTGAATAATCCTCCCAATCATATGGATTAAAAGAAAAAAGTGATATCTTCCTAGTTTCTTTCATAGTTTCATAACAGTCCTTCAGCTCTAAACTGGGCAGATTAAATCTGCATACTTGTTTATACTTGCTAAACCACAAAGCTTACTGTCAGTTCTGAATGCTCAGTTTGAAAGCCCGATCAAGCCTGATGTTTTTACAAGACACTTCACACAGGATTCTTGGAAAGGCGTTCCTCAATCCAGTGGATTATTGAATTAATTGTCGGTACTAATGCCACTGCTGTGTACAGATGGGAAAAGGAAAGCAGAACAGCTCACTGACTTGGAATGGAGACAGTCCCCTGGGGATATTAATGTCAACGAGTCCGTGAAGGGATTATATGGATCAATAAAAATAGAAACAAAGTCAATGTCGCCTTTAAAAAGACAAAGAAGGTCAAGTATAACTTGATCAGGGCAATACAGGGAAAGGGAGCACAAAGGGAATTGTAACACATTCATCAAGAGTGAACAAATACCTTTAAAAGAGTGATTTATTCTCCTGTTTCTCTTTGTAAATTGCCCTGGCCCAACAGCTGTTACCTTCTTTTTCTTTTTCCCTTTCCCCTCTGCCTGAAATTCTCATTAAAACACTCCAGAAAGTAACACACACTCTTTAACTTGCTCACCAGCAGTTTGTGCCAGAATGTAATATATGACATTGAAGAGTCAGCCTGTTTCCATGGGTTGTGGTTGATTTTTGGGTCCTCCTCAGAAGAGGATGACAGGAGAGTTATCCTTGCGTTGCAAAGAGCCATGTTTACAAACCTGAAAGGTACAATTAGCAGTAAATAGTCTTTTCTGGGTAATGAGCTTTTATGCTCCAAAGAACTGGGCTTAACTGAAGAACAAGCAGTTGTTTTGTCCTCCGAGCCACTGGAGCCTGCTGAAGAGGGAGGGGTTCTTGTGTGTGATGCTTTATGGCACTTACTGTGACAGGTCTCCTGTCAGCTGGGCTTGCTGGGCTATTATTAATCACAGAATCATAGAATGGTTTGGGTTTGAAGGGACCTAAAAGATAATGTAATTCCAGTTCCTCTGCCATGGACAGGGACACATTGCACTATCCCAGGTTGCTCCAAGCCCCGTCCAACCTGGCCTTGAAGACTTCCAGAGCTGGGGCAGCCACAGCTTCTCTGGGCAACCAGGAGGATTCTTTTTTGTCAGGATTGTTTTGCGATATTCATGTAAAATGAGCTGTTCCAACCCTTCTTGTAGTTACTAACACTGCTCTGGACACTAGTGAGGGATAAAAAATAGACCTGCTCAGGCACCTGTAGATAACTCCACTACAGCTCAGGGTTATGTCAGCAGGGTGATGTGTCTGTGGTGGCCTCCACACACTTGCTGTAGCATCCAGAGGGTGACCAGCCTCTACTGGGGGGTCTGAACTGTGCTGGGTGAAGGATTTGGAACAGCAGTGACCACAAGCTGTTGACATCAGACACGGGGTTTTGCTCTGCTGTAGCCAGTCCTGCTGCCCCACGAGCCTTTGTGGGGGTAAAAGCTTGCTCACAGCAGTCCCTGAGGAGGCTCAACTCCCAGCTCCCCTCATACTGTGGTTCCCTTACATTCAGAAAGGCAGGAACATTATGCAATGTAAAGAGCTGGCAATTTTGGGCTCGTTGGACAGGCCAGAGTGGCTGCTAATCAAACCTGGCCATTGTCAGGCAGGATTATTGCCCTGTGTCTCCTGACAAATTTCCCTCCAGGGTGTCCTGAGGTGATAATACTGACAACAGAGCTGCTTCATGTCTAAGTGCCTGTGTCAACCTGATTCTGCCTCCTCCCAGAGAGCTTTTTTCTACTGTGTGAATGTGTTTATGAAACCAGGATGTTTTTTCCTGCATATTCAGTCTTTATACTTCCAAGAGCTGTGACTGATGGGAAGGAGAACTGTCATTTCTCTATTAGTGCCAGCCTGTTCAGACACACACATGCCCACACAGTGCTCTCTCCTGGGCAGTGGTGCAGCTGTTCTTTTATGTCTGATAATTGTTTTATTATTGTTGTTCAGATAACATGAAAACTGGGTGGCTGAAAATAAGCAGAAAGCTAAAGCAGATAGTGTCTAGAGAACAGTGAGTGGACTGGAGAAAAAGGAATGATTATACTAAAGTGTTCTTAGACGGTGTTGACTGATTAAAGAATAAATCAGCACCAGCACACCTAGGTGATACAGGAGACTGAGTGCAAGTCCCTGGTCTAGCTCTCACAGGAGAAAGATTTGAATTGCAGCTCCTGGAACAAACAGTGAACCATTGCTCCCTTAGTCAGACCCCTCCTTGACCAGACATTACAGCCCTGTTTAAATGCTATTCTAATTTCCATAAAATACTGATAGTTTTGAAGGGAAAAATTAAATTGCCAGGAATTTCTCGATCAAACCTTCTTCGGATCACATTAGTGTCTCTCAGAGTAATCTCTTCTGTAGGCCAGTTTTCAATCTGATTTATTTGCTGGTGTTATTTACCAAATGAGGAGGGTTCTGACATGATTTGCTCCCATATGTAAACATTAGCAAGGCTGCAGCACAAACCAGACTTCTGCAAATAGGCATGTAAATGTACCAGAAATTGCCTCTTTCCTGAAGTCAAGAGGTAATTCACGTACACAATCCATCGCTCTCTCGGCACTGAACTTTCTGCTGACAGGTTAAAGAAACTTCTGCGAAAAAAAAACAAAATCCAGAATGAAGGCAGTGAAATAATACAGCTTTTAAAGGGGTGGAAGGACTAGAACACAAGTTTCATGAAGAGCAGCTGAGGGAACTGGGAGGGCTCAGCCTGGAGAAAAGGAGGATCAGTAGGGACCTAATAGGTCCCTACAACTCCCTGACAGAAGGTTGTATTCAGGTGGGGATCAGTTTCTTCTCCTAGATAACCAGTGACAGGATGAGAGGAAATGGCCTCAAGTTGCACCAGGGGAGGTTTAGATTGGATATCAGAAAAAAATTTCTTCACTAGAAGAGCGATCAGGCATTGGAACAGGATGCCCAGGGAAGTGATGGAGTCTCCATCCCTGGTAGTGTTCCAGAGGGGGGTGAATGTGGCACCTGAAGGTGGTGGTGATCATGGCTAATGGTTGGACTTGATGGCCTCAGAGGCCTTTTCCAACCTTATTGATTCCATGATTCTCTGATTCATGAGGCTGATGGTTTCTGGGATGGCACCAGTGCAAAGGGGTGTGAGGTGTGATGCCAAGGTACTCGTCACCACCAAAGAACCCAAAGGCATTTACTCACCCATAACAAAAATACACGAGAGGCCACATGAAAAAATCTAATCGGAGAGAAGTTACAGCTCCTGGCCATGCAACTATTCTGTGTGCAGCCATGGCCTAGAGCACCAAACTGGAACCTGGGGGATCTTGTGTTTATTGAGCTGCAGTGTTTCTGGCGGTGCTCAAAGGATATTTATAATTCTCTTCCATAATCCAGTGCTGACCTCTGAAAACAGGAGTTGCAACAAAGCCCCCATGTCAATACAACCCAACACCCAACATACTCATTCACCAGGTGTAGAGCTGTGGAAAGGGGCCACCCCATGTGCTCCAGCTCTTGCTGAGCAGGAGTGACTGTATGGAGTGACTGTATGGATCTGGAGGTTCTCTGACCCTGTCAGGGCTGTTTTCCTCCCTGTTCATCCTTTTAAGAAGTGGATGTGGGAGACAGCTGGCTCGGATTCCACACCCACCCACAGCAGTAGCATTTTGCTGCCTCAGTGTCAACAGTTGACAAGCCTAAATTGTGAAGTGCTTTAGGAGCAGTGTGAAAGTTGAGATTGCTGTGCTGAGAAAACCTTTACTCCCCTGCAGGAATGATGCATAAGCCAAAGGTTAGAACATTTTTTTCAGATATGACTGACTGTAGTGTAAATCAAGCTTTTTAGCAATACCAAAAATACAGTAGATTTGTTAATATGAAGAATTTTTAAACAGCGGAGCAGATTGAGCATGTATGTTTTTTAATTTTGGTCCTTTAAACTACAAATATTCAAGAGATGTTCAGCAAATATTCACTTCTGGTTTTAAATAAACCCTGTTTTGTCCTGATTTGTAATGTGTTTGCTTTGTGCAACAGTCCAGAGAATGAATATATTTGTCAGATCTGTGAGTGATTGTCAGTCTGTACTTGCTTTACAAACATTCATTCGTAGGTTTGAACACAGGCATTCAAAGTTCAGGATGTGTTGGGTGACTGCTGTGCATCTTGGTTGCTTGCACAGGGAAGAGAGCCATTAGAATGGCTTTTCCTAGGGGAATAATTCTGTTTACAAATTTCAAACATGCTCCCTGCAAATGCTCCTGAGTACTAACCCGAATTGGTTTGTTCCCACAAGCACAGCAGATGATTTTGTCTTTCCCTTTGACATTGGACTGTCCAATTAGCCCCTCCTTTTTCACGGCTACTCTACATTACTTTACCACTTTCTTGTAGCAGCTACTTGCAGAAGCAATAAATAGTTTATTACCTGGCATCTGACACAGAGATAGACTACAGGACATAGACTATAGAAAATATTCCAGGTCAGCAATTCAGCCTGTTCAGCTTAAGGTCAGTCAAATTCCAATTTATCCCACAAAGAAAACTTGCCACAAACTTGAGCTCCCTGCTCCCCAGGCACTCTGTGCTTCAACCAAGGCCTTGTCACAGCTTCTTTTTCCGTCTGTACACCACTGCCACTATGGCTAATTGGATATTTTAATCAGCTTTACTTGACAAAAATAACTAGAACTGGACTGAATTTAAAAGATTGTCTGCCAAAAGGGGTTGGGAGACTTCTCCACTCACTGGCAGAATGACCAGCAGGATCCTTTGGAGGATTTCCATTTCCTAAGGTCAGGCATAGGAACAAGTTTTGAAGAACTGACCTAAATCTCATCTTTTTCTAAGGTCTGTGGACATCAGGTAATAAATAGGATGGACAAGGTAAGAGGGTTCCTCAGAAGACAGTATATTTTGGCTGTTAAAATTCAATTGTTAACATTTATTACAGAAGAAGCAGTTTAATGGGATGCTGGATTGATCTTGGAGAAAGACTCAAATATATTTTCTGTCCATGATACAAAATTGTCTTTTGTTAAAAACAAAATCAGCACTGCTAGACCAGATATTGGCTGTTCCCATCAGGGAACCAGCCTGAACTCCGTGACACTCTAGCAAGGGTCCTACTTGGCTTGGACTGCATTCATGGGATCCACTTTTGGGAAAGGCTGAAGGAAATGAGCCACATATCCTCTCCACATCCCCACCTCGGCTGGATATGTGGCCAATGTGTCTGAGATTTGGTAGCAGAGCAGAAGCCCACGGATGGAAAGGAAGATGGTCTTCTGTGACAAGCACCAAAAGGACAAGTCTGGCCACTGCTGTCCTGCTTCATCTGCCCTTATTGTCAGACATCATTTTATCTACACCCAGAAAATGGTAGGACATCTTCAACAGCATCAGGACCAGCAGGAATTCCTAAAAAAACTCTACAAATATCCTATATAATAGTGATACTTTACGGTAGGACACTTCCAAGTTCTGACATTTAACTTGTTCTTCATTTGTGAGATGTGTCCTCTGGGGTATGACCTCTCTGATATTTTTTTCAGTCAGAATGACATGTAGTATCAATTCAGCACCCTGAAATCTGTGTTGATTATGCCATATATCTGTATTTAAAAACCAAATGTGGAACAGTAACTTGATAAAGAAACCACTTAGATTGTCCTAGCACAGGCACTGTATGATACCTCTTTTTCTCCTCTTTCCTGGCAAACTTAAATGTCAGACACACAATTAAGATGATTTAAAAAGTGACAGTGAGTGAGATTCACAGAGCCAGGTGACCACAGTGCCTTATTTCTCTCCATGGATAATGGGAAGGAATTGCTGCTTGCTCGGTATTATTAATCTTACCCTAAATAGACTTTTAAAACAAGACAGGTGACTTGTACCCTAAAAATTCCCATTTCTATGCATTGACAAATGAAGCAGCAGGTAATGTGCTCAGCTGGAGATATTTCCAACCTTGCCCAGTTTAGTGTGTGGGTACAGTGCATGTTTACAGCCCATGGGATGTAGGAACTCGTTTATTTTGGTGCAGGGCTGTCAATGAAGGGAGTCTGGAGTAATTTTTATCACCTGCCATTTGCCCTGGGATAAGAACAAATGCATGGACATCTCAGATGAGTTTGATAACCTATCCTTGGCCCTGGCAACTTGTTGGCATCTTTAAATCCTCAGGATAGTCATAAGAAAGGAACATAAACAAAGATACTGTGTTCTGTATTCTCTTCAACAAGTCTCACACCTCTAAGAGCTGTGTGGAACAGAAGTGCAGTGTCAACCAGCAAGACAAAAGAAGAGTTTTGCACCTAGTTTTTCTTCTCCAAAACCACACCAATTGAAAAACATACAGGTCTTTAATGTGATCCATTTTGCATTTGTTGAGGCCTTTCTCCCTGAGGATCCAAGGGTCACTTTGGCTGCAAGCCAGGCTGCAGGATTTGCAGGTTTCCTGGTCAGCTGGGGACTGCAGCAGCTCTCTCTCCACGTTGGTCAGGAACACATTTGGCAACTTGGATGTTGCTATTCCCGAGGAATCACAGCACAATCCACCTGGCAGGCACTGGGCTCCAACAACTGATGCCCTTTAGCTCCTCTGGGACAGTCTTGGCTTTAGGTGGAACAAAATTCCTTTCTGCTGCTTCCCATCAGCCACAGTCTGAAAAGCAGTGCCAGCCATGTGCCACCAGAGAGATGGGGTTCAGAATGCAGCAGATCTTTCATGCTGACTCTTTTTGGAGTCATGTGGAGCTTTTAACTTCTATCATGTCTTTATGCAGCCTCTTTGCTGAGATCAGTATTTCAAAGCCTAGTTCAGCAAATGGCATCATGTTTCTCTCCTCCATGTGTGCTTTACAAACCTCTCCTGGTGGGAGCTTGCACTGCAATGGCTTGTCAAGGCTGAGACAAGTGTTTTTGGTTGATTCCTTCCCTGTCCTGTGCTTAGAATTCCCAAGGAAGCTTCACAGCAATTTTTAACACTGAAATGAGCATATAATTTTAAGTGCTGGTGTCTCCACAAGGCTGAGTTTATGGAGTATGTAACACTACATTCAAAATGGAATAGGCTTGATTGAATTATCCACACTCTTATAAAGCCATTTATCACCACAAGCTGCACGACACGCAAACACTGCTGCGTGAGTTCCTGCATCCCTCCTGCTACATGGAAAATTATCATCTGTGGCTGATAAGATGAAGAGATAGAAGATGATATTTTCCAAAGTCTCTAAGTGATTTTTTAGGATCCACTTAGAAAACTTCCTGTGATTTATACAGGATATTAAAGGAGAAGAGCTTAAAGCCACTGGCTAAGCCAAGAGCTTATCCCAGATCCTTTGTGTCCTATAGCAGGTGCAGAGGTAACCCTTATCCAAAGGGAAGGCTGCCAGGCAGAATGGGGCAGTGTTGGGGTATGAACTTATGAACTGCCACAGGTAAGCATTCAGATCACTATTAAATACATACCCAAATCCCTTGAAACTTCTGTGTTGTTGTTTCTTTTTTTTCATGCAAATTGTGGAGAACTTCCCCTGATATTCAAAGAAAAAAAAATCGTTTTTTGTTTTAAAAAGGCTTTCTGAAAGCCTTGAGGAAAAAAAAAACACCCTACAAGTTATTATTCTAGAATTACAAAATAATTTATGTTGGAAAAGCCATCTGGAGGTCTCTGAACTTGCTGCATAAAGCAAGAATAATTTTGAAGTTACAGCAGGTTGCCTGACCTGGCTTTGTCCAACTGAGCTCTGAAGTCTTGCAAAGATCCCACCCCAATGTCAGGCCACATCACTGCGAAGAAATGTTTCCTTTTCCTATAATGATTTGACTTGAAGTAGTCAAATCCCTTTTCATGGGTAATTCTTGGAGCCATTCTAGGTAGAACAGGAGGTTTTTAACCCATACATCATTCCGGACACATGGACAAGGGTTCTTTCTGAAGTCTCAAAAAGTGGGTAAATACAACCATCTATTCACCCTCCCTCTGTTATGACAATTCCCTCCTCCCTTCACATCACCCTCTTCTGAGCTTGTACCTGGAACTTTTAATGAACCTGTTATTACTTATTATTAACAAGTAATAACAACTGTGTAGAATAACAAACTTACAAACAATTAAAAAATAATGAACTTGCCATCCAGCTTGACAAAACCCCATTGTCTAAAGACACTTTGCTTTGTGAGGATGACTTGGACTTGCTGTTCAGGAGCTGGAATAACCCTTCAGCAGGACACTGTGGTCGTGTTCCAAACGGAAGGTTTTGAGAAGAAATCTGTAAATTAATTTAAATAGCAGACCTTTTAACAAACTGTGTCAGTGATGTTCTCTCTTCACTCTTGCAATTGTAAGTAACCTTTACCAAAAGTCAGGTCAGACTGGGAGAGCTGATATAACCCAGTGTCCAGATCCTACCCTGCTCTTGCAGGAATATCCCAAGTACAACTTAAATTTCCTTGTGGTTGCACCGTGTGTGCTGTACATTCTATGGAGAAAAAATTATCTCTGCCTGCATGTCTTGGGCTCACACTGACAATATTTTTCAGTCTCCTGATGGAATCTCTCTTGTGCATCCTCCTCTGCAGATTTACTCTATTAAAATGAAGCCTAATGGGTCCAAAGATAATCGGATTTTGTGTGCTGATCACATCCACCTATCTGGAGTCCCTGCTGTTCTACTTTGCAGGATTTATGTCCTTCTCTGCTTCTTATCACTTAATTTCTGTTTGAGACAGGGACACCTGCCAGGAACAAAGAGGTGAGGTGCCATTAGACTCACAAAATGCCCTCTGCTGATATAATAGGCTACTCAGTAATTACCTCAGCTGAAATTTCCACAAAAAAAGCCACATGGACACTAGATAATGGAGTTTTCTGTAGTTAGTTCTTTGTTTGATTTTTTTTTTTCCCCTGTTATACCAATGTGATCACATGGAAACTTTCCTGGAAAATCAGGTTTTCAACCCAGCAACTATTAAGTTTTCAACACCATGCTCAGAAGTGGGAAACAGACCCTAAACTTTTTTCAGTTGCAGATTTCCTCAAGGACATTTCCATGAAAAGTGTATTCCACCTGTCTCAGCAAGAGCTAGGAATGGCAACTTCCCTGCTTCTGAATAACATGTTCTTCCTAAGATTCATAGAAAAGATGTCCAGAGAGAGCTGCTGGCTGTAATGTGGTTTCCTTGGAGTTATTCCCATTGCACTCATATGAATCCTGCAGCCAGAAACAGCCTACATGGCTCCTGCCTCTGTATCCAGCTCAGGGCCTGGAGTTCCTATGAACTGAAGTGGATACTGAGATTCAGCCCTGATTAACCATCTTTAGGGGCAGGAATGCTCCTTGAGAGCTGGAGGAGAAAATCGAGCACTTGCTCTAAGCAAACAAAGTGAAAGAGTCTATTTTTCCTCAAGATTGCTGTACCAAAGCCTCCACTTGCTAAATTTTTTTTTCTCTGGTATATTGTCCCCTCTGCTGCAGGAGTGAAAGCCACCAGTTTTCCCCCAGACCTTTCCCAGATCTTTGCTCTCCATAAGCACCTGGCAGCCTTTCAGTGAAGAACTTTTTTTCTGACTCACTTCAGTGCTTTCCTCCAGCTTTCCACACTTTGCAAAAACCAGCTGCTCGGCCACCTCTGGTGCACACCAGAGTTTTTCAGAGAACATCCATCTAATCTCCAAAGTCAGGGCAACCTGATAACACAGCACACTGCTGTGATGCAGGGCTAGAGAGGAAACATCTGCCCTCAACAGGTACTCCAGGAATAACCAAGAGGCACAAAGTGTTCTCTGGAGCTGAGGATGCACTGATGAGGACAAGAGAGTCAGCTGGGAGCTCGTGGTGTCTGTGTGACATGAACACTGCTGGGTGGAAAACTTTCTCTCTAAGCAAAGACAGGGCTGTGGGCAAAAGTATTTCCTGCCCTTCCCCATATGAGAAGAGGAGGATACCCAAAGTTAAACATTTGCCATCTCATGTGCAATTTAATGCTGGTAGGCAGAGAGGTGCTGCTCGGTTGAACACCCAGGTCTTTCCACTGACCATGCAAAGTGACATAATTGCCTGCTGTATGGTGATTACCAGGGACATAAAGCACTTTTTTCATTAAAGCTCGATTTACAAGTATATTTATCTGCTGGCCCCTGCCTCCAAGGCTTTTTTCTCCTCTGAGGCTCTGACACTGTCAGCTGAATTAACTAGGAAGCCACAAACTTTTTGCTCTTGATTTTACTGCCTAATGAGACCATCTGCAAAATGAATTTAGCACTGAAGTTCAGTGAAAGAAGAACAGCCTTTTAAAACCTCAGATCTTTGCTTGAGACTGAAAAACCCACTAATAGCAATTAAAGGAGTCACCAACATCATTTAAGGGAGTAGTGGGACAGAAGGAAAAAATACAAAGCTGTTGTTGATTTTTTGCATCTGCATCTTGACTGGGCTTCACAGATTTCATTGATGTTCCTCTAGCAGATGAATAAAGAGACCAGGAAACCTGGTCCATTTTTAACTCCCCTCTGTATTCAACAAAAAAATCACCAACATACAGAAGTTCCATCACTACCACTGTCATGAGCTGACAGTTCAGCCTAGAACTCAACAATTGCAAGTTTGCTTGAACATCACCTGACCTGAGCCCTTAAATACCTCTCTGCAGTCTTTAAACGAAATCCCCTGAAACCTTTAAACCCACAGCAGATTCTTCCACAGCATTAAAAACAAAACCTGAGGATAAAAAGTGCATTATGGTGAAGACTTTCTTCCTGGAGCATGGAATTCCTTCCCTCATTGCTATTCCTGCTTCAAGGGGGCTGGGATAAGGCACCGGGGCCTTTCTCAAGAGCACTGCATGGATTTTTACAAAGGGCCAGCACGTGCTTACAGTTCTTACAGACCCAAGATAGGCAAAGCAAACAGCAAAATAGGCATGAAAGGGGTCAGGAAACGTTCCTGGTGAATAAGAGATTTTCTTCTGCTCCTGTAGTTGGGATTGGAGTGTCTGAGTCTAAAGGAGTTTTCCTCCAGCGCCTCTACTTCATGTAGGCCTATGTCCCTCTCCTCATTCCTGGTGTTTACATGTTTATCTTTAAGGCAGAAGAAGATATTTATAAAGGGAAGAGAAAAGAAATCACTCCTGTAGAGGTCTGTGCTTTATCCCAGACTTTCGCAGCCCAGTCTGAAAGAATTTTAACAGCAAAGACTGTGCTTGTAGCTGGGGACCTCGAGCAGCAGTGACTGGTTATATCTCCCTGAGGGCAGGACCAACTTCATTTTCTCCTGGGGTGAAGATCACAAAAGGTTGTGACAAAGCAATAACTCAATCTGCTCAATTTGGGTTGTTGGAAGACAGCTGGGCCCATCACACTCATCAGGGCACCACCAGTAGATCAGGTATTTTTTAAACCAATGAATGTTCTATGAAAATACACTGTTAGAAACCAGCCTGAAACATCCTGAGATGCCCAGTTGATGCATTAAAAATCTTGCTTTTTTTCAGAAAAAAAACAAGAACAAAAGACCAAAAAAACCCAACAACCAAGGGAAGAAAACAAGAGAAGTGCTTTAACACTGTGGAAACATTCTGTTCCAACACTTGCTGAATGAAATGTTTTGCTCTTTTTGCTTTGTACTTATTTATATTCTCATATATATATATGTATAGGTATATATATGTGTATGTATATATATGTGTATATGTATATATATATATACACATACATATATATGTGTATATATATATTTATATATATATATATACACATACATATATATGTGTATATATATATTTATATATATATATATATGGGTTTTTTTGACAAATTCTACTTACAGGGATTATTTTAAAACACCCATCCACATTTCCCTTGGGAAACCCGGGAAAAATTATGCGAACTGCCAGGATGTTGCTCAGTGACTGACACTTCCTTGTGTATTAAATCAGTGAATTAAATAGCTTCAAAAATTGGTACTTTTTGAAGGAAAAAAAAAAGAAGAAAATGAGGAGGATAAAATAAAATAAATTAAAAGAGACATGCCTCTCATTTCCAAATGTTTTGGGTCCACAGGGATGGAATTACCCATCACATACACAGATTGATACTGAGGGAGGACTCCAGTTCAGTGGATTGTTAAAGTTATACAATTTCCTAAATTTCATTATGAGGCTTCAGAAAAATATCAGAAATGTCATAAAATATAATAAAATACAGAATACAAATTGAGCAAAGACTCATAATAATTTAGAATACTTTATACTGAAAAAGAACATCTGATGTCTCTGATAGTGGGTTGGGTTCAAAGTTAGGTGAGGCCACCCAGAACATTATTGACTGAGATTTGAGTGTCTCCCAAGGATGCTGATTTTCATGTTTCAGACCAAATTAGTGATCATTTCCAGCTGGCTCCCTTTCTCCCCGGCAGATGCCTGATAAGCCTGACTTCCAAGTCAGGAATTTATCAATGTCTTGTTTGAACCAGGCAGCAGAAACTTTGGGCACTCAGGTGTAGACAAACCTTTGTCTCAGAAACTACACAGTTCACACTCCTGATTGTTATTGAATTTCTGTTACATGTTTTTCTCCAAACATTTCCAAATACCCAGCTAATATGGAGCCTATAAATACAGATGGCTGTCTAACCAGCCATGGCTCTCTTTGGAAAGCATTTTCATTTCCTTCCCTGTTTCCATAGCAGGAATCACAAGAAAGGAAGACAAAATTCATCTACAGCAATTTGCCAGAAGTTGCTAAGAATCTTAGAAGACCCATCTAATATTTTTGACTCTCAGTTTGCTGTTCCAATCTCCAGACAGCATTTCCCATGTAGGAAATGCATAACCAACCTAAATCCAATATATTAATGCACTTAAATAAGTGCTCAAAACCTTTGTTGAATCAGAAACAATAACCTGAAACTATACATACAACAGTCTGCCCACACTGGTGGAATAAAGAAATGGATCCTGCCTCTTTGTGTGGAATTTGGACTTGCCCACAATAAGGTAAGCTTATTTTATGATAACAAGCTGAAAAATATGACAGAAAAGCTCAGTGATTGTGAAATAATAAATGGTTTTACTTCATTAAAAAATAGGGGGAAAAACAGCAAACCGTAGTGATATTAAATTCTTCATTTAAAACACTCATATCCAGACAACAAAGAGCATTAGTTTTCAGGAATGAAATTAGACAGAGACAGCCAGATAAATATCTGCCTGTGTAATTCCTTCTTGAACTGTGTCCGCCTCCAAATATCAAAGCAACCCTTAAAAATTGCAAATGGATTTTCAGAGTTCAGAAACAGTAATTTTACTCTCAGCCAGTGGGGAGTTATGCCAAGTTGTTGTTTATAACTTTCTCTGGATGAAACCAGCTGCGGCAAACAGTTTTTGGAGGATCAGGATACAACTAGGAAATAATCCAGTCATACCTGGTGTCACTGGTGTGGTATTTCTGAAGGGGCTCTCACTGTGGGGTGGGGACAAGCAGCTTAGGACAAGGCATTAGTTGCTAAAATTGTTCAAGGGGACTGAAAGATCACTTATTTTAGTCCAAATGGAGAACATTGGGTGGTGGCAACTAGAAAATGTGACACTGGAAAAGAAAAGCGGGGAAAAGAGCAATAACTCCAGTACATGAAACGTATTTCCAAGAGCGAGATGACTCCTACAGCAATGCATGTATAAAATATGGATCCCTCTGGTAACCGGCCTTGGACACTGCCCACCCAGCAGCTGGCCTTGGATTCTCCCATCTCCAGTTGCCTCATGCACAGTCACATAAGCAAGAAACCAGATCTCTCAGCAGATTCCCAGACCTCATGGTTTCTCTGGCTTGGATCCCTTTATTCTTCCAGTAGCCAACTCATCAGTCTCATGTCTTTCCCATATCTGGCCCAGATTTATGACCATTCCAATACCTGGCTTCCAAGTCTCTTATCCCTGTGACCTGTCCCTTTATCTCACTGTTTTCCCGTGCTTGTTCCTCTTCAAACCAGCCAAAGTACTTCCTTTTCCTTCTAATTCCTCCTCTTAACATCTCATAAAGAGCCCCTTGTTTTCAGTATCTGATGGGACGTGTGTCACTCTTAGCACACGGGGTTGAGGCTCTCCTGGGAGCCCTGGGACGAGCAGGATCCTTGGGGTTGTTTCTCTGTGTAGATTATTGGGGTCTGTCACACCCCAAAGCTTCTTTATGCTCCCACGTGTGCAGGGTGAAAACCATTAACCACATAAAAAGGTTCCTTAAAATCAGTGGTCTCCTTCTCTGCCCTCAGGTACCTAAAATGACCCTCCTGGCTCTTCAGCTTTGTGAGGTTTTTTTTCAACAATGCAATTTCTCTGTGTCTCTGCCTCTCATTTTATTGACTGCCAGAGAAACACATTAAGCCCAGTCCAATTTCACGTGAAGACTCACGTCCCTGAGGCATCTGTATTTCAGACTTCTCTGAAAGAACTGCCTGAAATCTGCTTCAAAAACCAAAACCACTCCCCTAAAAAACCCGACTCCCAAATATCTCAGATCTCCTGCTCTCAGCAACATTATTATTTTCTATATTTTCTCCTTAGTCTGTAGACAAGCACCACACAGATATTCAATTCCTTCATGTTGTCCTCTGTGTTTACAGAAAGCTTCATTTCTGATGAGGCTGTAAATTATTTTATTATTCAGCACACAACTCTTTATTGACTTGTCTTTTTCCTGCATCAGAAATCGCCCCAATCACTCCTTGGAGGATCAGAAATCTCCTGGGTGTCACCATAGCAATTCCTTTTTAGGTCTCAACAACCCCAAACTCTCATCCCCCTTGGCACTAAATACCCACTTGTTCTGGCACATGCTGTTGCCAGTGGGAAGAAGCTGGGAAATGTATGATTAATGCAGCTATCTCACATCCCACATCTCACACAGAAATCAAGATGATGTTGTTGCATCCTACAGTCCTTTCTGGTGAAGCCTGGGACTTTAGGAACAAGCAAATAAAGTTGGTGGCTAAAGCCACATGCAGAAAAGTGACTGGAGGTGACCATGACATGGCACCAAAACTGTGAGAGTCAGTCACAATCAAAGTCAAAATTCCAAGGAAATCCTTGACTCTTTCTTCCTGGAAGAAGGCAGCTCTTGGAATGATCTTGGAAAAAAATCTGGAGAATCTCCAACAGGATTCGGGACTGAGTATAAGCTTTGGGTAAAATAACTTCTGACCAGGTTTTAAGCATTGTTATGTGTTGTAGATTTTGGTGGGTTTTCTTCAACCCTTTACCAGCTGACAAACAACCTGGTGACGTATTTTTAAAAGTTCATTCAGTGAAGGATAACTTCTGGCCTTTCAGGAATGGAAGAGACAAGCATCCATTTAGCTAAATCCTCATTAGGTGCTTTCTGCCCCTGGGCCTCAATGAGATTCTAGCATAACCCAACCAGGAATCAGTGGACTAGGGAGCAAAAACTAATTCTGTTTTTAAATTGCTAATTGAAATAAGGGACCTCAGGTGGTTTGAAGTGGTGTGACACAGTTTGAGATAAAATCTTTCCTCATGCTGGTCACCCACAGCCCCACAGTCCCACCAGCTGCCAAAGAGATGAACTTGGGGCAACACAGTGTAAATCCTGGTCTGTCTTTGTATCAAAGGCTTGTTAAGGGAAGTGATAAATAAAATAAATTGACTGTTGGGACTTACAGTGATTCTGCTTAAGCTTTTGAACCTTTTTTTCACCTGGTTCCTCCCACATTCTTTGTTAAAAATTGGGACTCGGCGCCAGAGACAAGTCCTTGTCGTAGCTGAAGGGAAGCAGTCAGGTGGAGGGAAGGAGGAAGATCTCCTCTCTGTTAGGCTGCTTACTGGTGGACAAGAAATGTGTCTGTTTTGAACTGGAACACCCCAACAGAGGTCCAACAGCACGTCTGAGAGTGACTGAGGGCTGGAGCTGTCTCCCCATACCCCGAGTCTTCCACCCTGCCAGAATTTGCAGCAGGACAAAATGATAACACCACGTTCTGGTTTTGCTTTTTGGAGTAAAATGAGCTACTTATTGCCCATCGAATGCAACAGAAATCCAAATGTCTCTAATTGCAGAGGATGCAAATAGCCAGGATTTACTGTGTTTTCATCATGGAGTTGACAGATCCCCACAGACCTTTGATCTCCCCTCCTTTCTGGACTTCTCTCCTTCTGCACTCTGCTGTCGACCCTGTGCTAGACTAATGCAAATGTAGTTGGAATTCATTCCTTCTGGAAAGTATCAGACCAGCACTGAAACCTGTTTGGGCTCAGCCTGTGGCTCCACTCCTGACTTTCTGTGCAAGCCTGGCAGATCTCTCAGCTTTTCTTTATCAGCTTTCCCTTTATCAGATCTGTTGGCCATGATCACAAGCCCTGTGAGACAGGAGACATCTCTCACTGTGTTTCAGTCCCACGTGGGACCGAGACCCTGACAGGAAACCAGGTTTTGTAGTGCACAAAATACATTTTCTGCACCAGTGAGGGCTGGTGGCCTAAGGGTCCAGATATTCTTCTCAGCTCGAATTACTCCAGCCATTTTCCTTGGGTTGTTTATCATCTCTTTTGGAGATAACAAAGTCAGAAATAAAAAGTAATTTTGGATTTCCTCTGACACGGAGGGGGATTTGGAAGGGATTTTGGACCTGTTTCCTAACACTTTCTTGGAGGGAATATGAGGGGTGTGCATTTCCCATGAGGCCACAGATGATGTGAAATTAGGATTGTCAAGAGGGTCTATAGCATCTATGTACTCATTAAATTCCCAGCATTATTAGCTTTATGAATTCCAGGGAAATGTCTCAACTGTGTTTGAAAGACCTTGGTTTGACAGTGAGAGCTGATACTACTCACAAGGGAGCTGATACTACTCAACCTCCCCCCTCCAAGACTGAACTCTTTAGTTTTTGTTGGCTGGACCGCTGAGTTTAATTAAAACCTTGCTTTTAAGTTCCATAATTTATGAGGTTTGTCTCCTTCAATTAGTGACACGTGAAACCTGAGGATGAAGGCTGGGAGAGGTCATGGAGTAGAGGAGAGTGCAATCTAGGAAATAGCAGGGCTTTTTCTGCTGGAGACGGAACGAAACCAAAGCTAAGCCATAGTGTACAAATAATAAGGCAAACACAGAATTGCAGATCTTGGCAAGGCTGCATGTTCTTAGAGCTTCATTGAGCTGCTGATGGACACCAGCCTAAGGTGAGTTGCTCTTCTCCATTAAAATACAAAGCCTGTACTTCACATTCCTCTATTTTGCTTCCTCTCTCTGTTACAAAGTCAAATTAGCATTTTCTTTACCATTCTAAGTTTCATTCACCACTTCACGTTCAAGATATATGAGATAATTCTCTGTTGATTATATGTCTGTGCATACAGATATATATATTATTATGGGAGATTCCTATTTTTCAGCTTCACTTTGCCAGCATTAAAATCCGATGCACATTCCTCATTCCTTTATTTGCATGATTACTTGCAGTCTTACATATTTTTTATTAAAATTTACTTCCAGACCGTAGAACATTGGCCAAGCTGCTTGCACTTCATAAATCACCTCAACTTATAACTGGAGACATGTTTTTTAAGGCAGATTTTAGCCTCAGTATTGAGGTTTGTCTAATTAGCCACGCTCTCAAGTTTGTTGAGTGGAACAGAACGAAGGACAAGAGGAAAAGGCCTCAAGTTGTGCCAGGGGAGATCTAGGTTGGATATTAGGGAAAAAAGTCTTTGCTGAAAGGGCACTCAGGCATTGGAACAGGCTGCCAAGGGAAGTGGTGGAGTCAGCAACCCTGGAAGTGTTCAAAAAATGTGTAGATGTGGCACTTGGGGACAGGGTTTAGTGATGGACTTGGCAGTGCTGGGTAAGTTTGGACTCAGTGATCACAGAGATCTTTTCCAACCTAAACAATTCTTTGATTCCGTGAATGGTGAGGCTTTAAGTTTGCACTTAGGAAAGTCAGGTTTGAGCAGACCTGACCATGTCTAATCCAGAGGCTTCTTTTTTTAGGGCTGGCCCTGACATCACCCAAGACAAACTCTTTGCCCTTCACACAGCTGCACATGAGGCCTGGTCCTACACACAGGTGAGCTCTTTGCTGTGATCCTGGCAGGCTGAGGGAGCATTTTTTCAGGCATCTGTAAATTCCCTCCTGTAAAGACTTTCTTGGTTTCAATAGGTTTGTTGTAAATCTTCCCTTCCTTCTCCTGCAATGGCCAATAATCCTCTCTCACTATGGACGGAAGCTTCACATTAGGGGGCTAAAACCAGATTAATTTTAATTTTTAAAACAAATCCACCTCTGGTCTGGTGTGAGGCTGGCACGATGCAGAGGCTGCCACTCAGACCACTACCTTGAAGTTCCCATATATTTACACTTGCTCTTTTTTTTTTTAACGTGCCTGCTCTCCTGCCATTCAGTGTAAGGACCTAAGAAGGCAATACAAGGAGGAAAGCGGGTATTTAAGAGAAAATCAAATTCCAGAGCTTGCTTGAAAGGACACCCTATTGCAGAAATAATTTTTGCTAAGCAGATGCAGTTTAGATCCCTTATTATAAGGGATCACAGTTATTCCCTGCACAGTTTAACAGCCACATTTGTCCTGACCCGATATTTTGCATTTTATCCACACTGTGCTGGGAATTCACAAAAAGGGTGAGGGAGGGGGAGAAATCCCTGTACATGTTCACAGTTCATTATACATTCAAACTTCCTTTGAAAGTCTCTCACACTGAATATTAAGTTTTCCAAGCTTTCCCAGTGCTCCCTGTCTCTGAGGCCACACTACAAATCGTTTCCCAGTAATTATGGAGGGGAAAAAAAAAAAAGAAATTAATTATAGCAACTTGAAAACTCCAGAATGACCTTAAAAAAAAACTTCAAGGTCTTCCAGGATGGTCTCCTTGCTGCCCCAAACTGGATCCCACCCTTGTTTTTCCTAGGAAGAATAGCCCAGTCTCTTCCTGGGTGTTTTTTGTGAAGATGGAGCTGAAGACACTGTAATGGGAGCATGGGGGGGTTGCTGGTGAGCTTCTTAAGGAACATCTGCCACATGGATGTGCCCGTTCTATCTTCCTGACCTATAGACTTTCCTCCACCCATTGCTGCCTTCACAGCAGTGTCATGTGCCCTACTTTGGCAGAATAAAACCACCCAGGCTGGTGATGGTGATGTCAGTAGACCCCCATTGCCAGACATGAATTGTCAAATGTTTACCCAGAAAGAAAAGAAATATAACTCAGACACGTCACTCGTCTCTCGTTGTGGAGGAGTGAAGAAGAACGGTGCAAAAAAAATAACCAAAATATCAAATTCAGAAGTGAAAGAAAGGATCAATTTTCCATTTGATGAGCATGCAGATGCAGGAAACCAGTTGCAACAGGAGACACCCTGGCCAGGAATCAAGGAACACTCAAGGAGGTACAAAGATAATGTGGATATCCTGCAGTACTACAGCTACTGCAATCTTTATTTTTTTAAGATGATACAGTGAATTTGAGACTAGGGGTAGCAAGGATGTGGGCAGATTATATGATATCTGCTCATCCCAGGACAATCCCTTGGCCCTATTCATGAAACAAGTGGTGACAGTCTGAGAGAGGTTTCTGGAGATGGGAATAAAAGATCACAGCCCCAGCTGCTCAGTTCCCCCATTTTCTATTTTGTTTTTTATTTTTTTTTTCTTTAATCGCTGCAAAGGAACCCACATTTCTTATTCTGACCATCGATTTTCAAGCCTTGTGACAACTTTCGAGCACCTAAAGGAGCAAATTTTGAATTTTCAACATTTTCTCCATCAGGGTTGGGAGATGGAGGGGGACTGGAGATTACTATTTCCTACCTGTAAGCATGGAGTAGCCAAGGAAGAGCTTGCTCCCTCCTTTCCATGCTCACCTTGGCATAGCTGGGGAGAAGCAGAAAGTCTTCATGTGTGTCTGACATCTGAGAGGGCATTGGAATCCGACAGCAATTCCAGCTTTGCCTGCTGAGGCTGCTGTAGTGCCTCACTGAACCCCCAGGATTCATTTGGATATCAACCAGAGTCATTTAGGTAACAGGATCAGACCTCAGCACGAGCCTGAAGTTGCTCCTTTAGGTTCAAAACTAAACTGTCAGTCACAGGAGATGATTCAGAGGGAGGCAGATGCCCGTTGTCACATGGTGGTAGGGCACGAAAGTCAAGGCAGAGGTTGTGCCAGAGCAGATGGCAAAGGGAACATCCAGCCTGCAGGAAGGTGCAGCAGTGGGACTCTGCACCCTCCCGTTTTCCCAGGCAGCTCACACATCTAACATCCCACCTTCTCTGTTTCCCCCACCATCTCATCTTGAGCTGTTATGTATGACACCCTTTCTGACGATTTGACATCCCTCCTTGTGATTGATTTGAGCTATTCTTATCTTATCAAATTAAAGAAGACAGAAAATACAACAAGAATTAACCACTGCTCCTTGCAGAAGGGTAAAAGAGCCTTCCTGTAGAAACCTGTGAAAAATAAGTGTATAGTCTCTAAAACAGGGCATAAGACACGAGCTGATTGGCAAAGGGCTTTCATTCTCTTTGGTTCAACAAAGCATTTCATTTTTTCTCCATAGAATAGACAAATGTCTCACAAACGTCAGCAATGTCAAATGAATCTTTTGTTGTTTCCTTTCTCTTTGTAGCTGATGTTTTTTTTCAGATACAAGCACAAGTGGCTCTGCCTTTTCCCAGCTTTCAGAGAGAACATCTTAAGAATCAGTATGGATGAGGCCACTGGATTTTGGAGAGGAGGAGCAGGGTAGAGTTCGGTTTAAAGACAAAAGCTATGACATTTGTCTTCAAGGAGAAAGAACAGTCCTTGGCTCTGCTTAACTCGGATCCCCCCGTTCCAGTAGTCAGGCGGGAATTGGTCCTTGGTTCTTCCCATGGCCAAGCTCACAGCAGCCTCTGAGGTTGTTTTTTCTCTAATCACTGCAAAAGAACCCACATTTCTCATTCTGACCATCAGTTTTCAAGCCTTGTGACAAGTTTCAGAGCCCTAAAGCAGAAATTTTTGAACTTTCCAACATTTTTTCTACATCAGGGTTGGGAGATGGAGGGGGACTGGAGATTGCTAATGTGGCAGGAGAACAACTCATGACCTTCAAACTCATTTGATAGTAACCATTACTTTATTTTTTTTCTCCCCTCTGGAATGGTCTATTTTATGCAGCAAATTGCTTGAGAATACTGATTTTCCAGAAATCTTGTGAGTAAGTCTTATCTTTTAAAAGTCAGACAGGCATTTACGAATCTCAGTTCCACTGAATATCAAAAAGACACGAGACTCCCAAACCACTTCAGCACACTTTAATGTTTAAGTTTAAAGCTATACTTTATAGCATTAATTCTAACACTTAGAATCTTGGAGTTATATCTTGCTGTGGGAGCATTCACAGCAAGACACAGTTGTTACAGAGGCAGTGAGGAATTATTCTGCATGGGTAAATGGTACAAAATTGGGCTCCAGGTGCTCAGATTCATGTGCTTTTAAAAAAAATAGGAGTTGATTACTGACATCAAAGTGTTACAATAATGATCAAGCCTAGCAGGAAACACAAAAATCATAGATTGAGTGAAAAGAACCCATAAACAGCAAACTACGCACAAGCAATATTATGACATTATTTAAACATTGTAGTACCAGAGTGAAAAACTACAGCAACTGCATTTTGACTTTCATCATACAATGCAAAAGGGAACGTTACACAAAGTGTTTATGAGTTAAATTTCACTTCTCCCCAGCCATGGAAACAAAAATGCCAGCCAATAGCTCAGTAAGCTGTGCTTCCAGAGAGGAGTTTGAATGGAATAATTCATTAATTTTTCAAAGTAGAGGCTTAAATGATCTGAATTTTAGTCTTCATTTGGCTCAGTAAAAATAAATCAGATACCCAGTAAGGACAAGCGACAGGTGAGACCTGAGCAGCTCCAACAATTCTTCTATAAAGAACTACATTTTCTAAGTTTCAGCTCAGGGGATGAGCACAGAGATGCAGGATTTTCATTTTCATATTATTTATTTATTTATTTATTCATTAATTCCAACCAGCTGAAATGAAGAAGTGAACAGAAAGAGAAAAATTATTCGAGCTCATTCTGAATCATTTCATTTGACCTAAAATTAAATGTTCTATGAATTTAAGGGAATCAAAACAATTATTTCTAGGGCAATTTTTCAACTGAAAGCACTGCTTTTGAAATGAACATTTTGTTAAGCAAATCTGAGAGAAACACTTTGCTATTTATGATTTTCATGGTTTTTCAGACCAAAGTTATTTGCAAAATTTGACCAAGAGCCAGACATAGCTTTAGTATCTCCAAACTTCATTTTCCAATTCTTTTTCATTTTCCTGGTTTACTGAAATATTTGCAGGACATAAAGCCACTTGTCTCTTCCCTAATGTTGGCAATAATTATAGTTTGTACAGAGTGTTACAAAAGCACTAAGAACTTGTTTATGAAAACGTAAATGAGTTTTAAATTCAGTGAATGCAATGGCTTGGAGTGAGTGAAAGAAAAATACCAAAGCAGCTCAGTGTTAGTGCTCAGCACTCCCTGATGAATGTTAAGTCACAAGCAACGTGCTCTATCTCGTGTCTCTTCAGGCAGAAAGTGTGAGCAGACCTTTCTGCTCCTACACCTCATTTTTCTCGAGGGTTATAAAATTGCAATTTATCTCCAGAATAAACCTAATCTCTGAAAAAAAAAATAATTATTTCTTAGTCACTTCTTTATACCAGGTATTAGTGCTTCTTACAGCTGCCACCTGCAGCCTGCTGAGCAATCAATAATTACTGCTCTCTTTACGTGTTTGACTATAAGCCCCAATAATGAATGGCAGTGGCAAAGGTTGCTGTCACTTGAGAACTCCCCACAGAATTGGGTTTAAATATCGTAATTCCATCTGCTCCCTCTCCTCCTTATGCATTTCTGTGGCTCAGGGTGATGTACTCAAACCCAGGCAATGATTTTCCTGCTGCTGATGAGAGCAATCACAGAGAGGGAAAATATATTTCAATTCCTTTCTGAAATATTTTAATGAACATCAGTGCAGGCAGAAGGAGGGAGATGCCATCTTCTCTGAACGCTGCCAAGTGTTTTCATAAAGGCACAAAAGGAAATAGAAGTGGTGCCTAAATTAGACAATTGCCCATGGAGGTTTTCCTAATTAATATCAGTGATTTGTTCCGAATCAGCTCACGCAGTAATTGCTGCTGAGTCTGTAAAGCCAAAGGGGTTTCTGATGGATAAGCAATACACAGGTGATTTCAAACCTCTGTGAGGTTTGAATCATTCCTCCCCAAACTGAAATCAAATCTTTTCACAGAAAGAGGAGCACCCATTTGAAGTTCAGGGGCTGGAGAAGACACTGGGGTGCCTGGATTGATGCCATCCATCCATTCATCTTATCAGAGAGGACTGACTGCATGGACTTGCTCCGAAGACAATATCTGTCACTGAGTGACATTTTATGCCATCACAGGTCTCCTGATGCCAGCAAGTGAAAACAGACAAGTTCAACTATTAAATACAAAATCAGCTCACAACTATAGGGTGGTTAATAGTGCTGCCTGAAGTCACATTGTAATGGCTTTTCCTAAATGAGAAAAGTGTTTTGCAAAATCACATTTTTTTCTCGGTGACATTTGTTCTGAATATTTTGCAGGAGAAAAAGAGCATCTCACTTTATTTTCTATTTTGCTCAATACCACTTGTTTCCTACTTTGCTCCAAGGCAGAGGCACCTGTCTCTCACTGCCTCATGTGGGGTTTGACCAGCCAAAAGCAGACAGGGCTCCCTCAAACCGCATGGGAAAGAAAGGTCTGTCCCTTAAAAGCACCACACATCCCTATTTTTCACGTCAGATGGAGCTGGTTCTAAATTAAACTTCTGAAGATTTCTGTTCTGAGGGAGGGGAGGAATAAAGCTTGTCTGTGTCATCAGAGAGCAGCACAGACAAGTGTAGCTGCCTGGTTTGGCCTCAGAAATGGTGTACTGAAATTCCCTGCTCCAATATAAATGCTATCCAGGTTGAACCCATTCCTACCTGCAATGAGACCACGATCCTGGGAGAGAGGCAATGAAAGGAGCAACATGCTTTGCAGACAAGCCCGAGGTAAAGCAGTGAAAAACTCATTAAGACAATCTAGCAAATGGCATAATGATGGAAATGGGCATTTTCTCTCTGAACAGTGCAATTTCTCTATGGAAATAAGGGTAATGACTTTCTTATACATTTTATGAGGGTGTGTAGAGTGAGGCACCCAGCAGGGAAGGGCCCTGTTATGATCCATTAAGGTAATGCAGCTGGATAATAAAATGAAGCCAATGAATAACAGGATGAGGATCAAAATAAGAGCTCTTCCAAAGAGCTCCTCCACCTGAGTCACCTGGAATTTCCAACAGTACCAGTGCCATGGAGTCAAGGGTAGTGCCTGTAGAGTAACACCAGCATAGAAATTGGGGTGGTGGGGACAGAATCATGGAATCCTGGGATGGTTGGGTTTGGAAGAGTCTTTAAAAATCATCCAGTTCCAACCCCTTGACACAGGCAGGGACACCTTCCACTAGATCAGGTTACTCAGAGCTCCATTCAACCAGTCCTTGAAGACTTCCAGGGATGGGGAGTCCATATCTTCCCTGTATGACCTGTTCCCAGAACATCTGACCAGCACAAGGATGGATACATGAGGTCCTATAGGTCAGCCAAGCCTCAATCAAAATGATGTAGTAAGAGCTGAAACCCTCCTCACTGTCCTGCAGCAATTAAAACCCCTGTATCCAGGAGTACCTCCCACTTTTAACTGTGGCTGCAATAAGATAAGTCAGGGTAAGGAATTTCAAAGGCATATTTTGCTCACACAGCTCAGCTTGAATACATTTGCACTTTCAGAATGAAACACTTCTCATTTCTCGCCCAACTTTTAACATGATTTCTGTTGTGAATTTATGGCTGTGAGTTGCCTTAGCTGAGAATTGCTGGGAGTGAAAAGCAAAGCTCTCCATCCAGCCAGTGCCATGAATAATGTGTGCATGTGTGCTGTTGTCATTTTTGGACACTCTGAGATTTATGAAATGTAAAATGCAATCCCCAAATGCTGGCAATTCTCGCTAAGAATAAAATTCAAGAGTGAAAAATATATATGAATGTCAAAGAACAGAAAGATATTTACCAAGGAGCATGTTCAGGAATCATAAGTCATTCACCTCTTAGGAGGTTTCATTTCTTCACTCATCTGTCATCCTCATAAATTGCTTCTTTTTTTTTTTTTTCCTTGTAAGAATGGAGAGCACAAACAATCACAAAACTTCTTTAAGGGAGAATTTCC
>NW_016690331.1:809036-859052 GCF_001604755.1 Lepidothrix coronata | reverse complement strand
TTCTTCTTCTTCTTCTTCTTCTTCTTCTTCTTCTTCTTCTTTTCTTCTTCTTTTCTTCTTCTTTCTTCTTCTTTCTTCTTCTTCTTCTAATATTTTTTAAAAATAGTGGACAAAAGTTCTAGTCCTGCACCAAGACCTCCTGAGCAAACAAGGCAGAGCCCCAGAGAAGCAGCCAACACAAGCTCCAGGGACAAGCATTGGGCTTGCACTGGAAGAAGAATAATTTACTAGAAATTGAGATAACAGAGCACTCAGGGACTGTGTGCTGGGGTCTTGACTGTGACTTTTACCCCAGCAAAATCAGGGAGAGAAGAATGAAACAACTCAAGTTTTTATAACTATTGATCAAAAATCGGGTTGTTTTGCCAACAAACTTTCCAAACAGCCACAGGCAGGTTATAGAGGATGATTCAGAGCCTTGTAAACTCAGAAGAGAGGTGATCTTTAACCCTAGGAGTGCTGGGGGTGGTGAGGAATGGAGCACCACTGTGGTTGGGCTGGGAATGCAGCAGCTTCAGGCTGCTCTGTGTGAATAAATCTACATGTCCAATTAATTTAGCACCAGCCCTGCCTGCCTACACAGCTCAGAATTTTTACCAGAGATGGAAATAAATGATTCCACACACCCTATTTAATACTAACAACCTCTTGTGCTGCCAGGTTTGTAAGAACACGAGGTCCAACAAAAGGTGTGGGTGTATTGCTCCCTACAAACTCATCTCCAGAGCATGGAAATAAGAAGCCTTGGCAAAAGAGATTGAAATAGAAGGAACACATTCAGATAAATTCCACTTTAACCTCTACAAATGCTTAGAAACTGTTGATATTAACCAGAGAAAATAATACCCAAGTGAGGATCGACGTATTTCTAATATAACAGACAATTTTTTACTCTTAATAGTCCCCTTTATGCTTGACTTTAATTAGCAGAAACATTTTGCAGGCAGATGTAGGTGGAAAGGGCTTGGATTCAGCCCTCAGGTGTCACTAACAAATATCATCTTGGGGTGCCACCCACACCCATCCTGGTGCTGGTTGAAGTTCCTACTTGCAAACGAAAAAATCAAAGGACTGAGCCAAACAGTGTTTTGTTGAGGGAAGAAAAGGGCAATGAGGAGGACAAGCAGGCAAATATGTGACAACCACCAAGCATTTTCTGGAGTACAGTGGTGCTTTCTTAAAGCCCTCCTCTCACTTTTATGTGAGGCAACTGCCCTCCCACTGCCCACTCCCCACGTCCTGCAGTAACACAGCATTCCCAGTTGGCAAGTCCCTGTCTCTGATCCAGTGAACCCTGCTGCACAGAATCACAGAATATCCTGAGTTGGAAGGGACCCACAAGGACCATCAAGTCCAACTCCTGGCCCTGCACAGGACTACCCTGAGAATCAAACCACGAGCCTTGATGGCAGGAGACCTTCAGAGAAGACACAGCTGACACAACAGCACGACGTGCCCACGGTTGACACCACTGAGACCTTCCACTACCTCATTCCACTGTTTCCAGTGGGCTAAAAAGGCCCCACAGAGAGAAGACACAGCCCATCCTACCCAGTGAGGACCCTTTGAGGTTTTGAAGTCCTCTTTACTCCAAGGCACCAAACCACAGCCCTAGGTAGGTTGCCCACAGCTTGGCCTCACTTTTGCATAGTCAGTTCTCCAAACTTTTGCATCTTGCTTTACTACATTCAGTCTGTCTCCCTTTCCTAATCAAGAACACTTCCCAAATGTAACAAAAGACAACCCACAAACTGAGAGTATGTCTTCAGGTCTTCCTCTCGGGTCCTTCTCTCTGACAAGTCAAAATCAGGATTTCCACTCACATGGAACTGTCTTTCAAGGTCTGGTCTCATCACTCAGGACTCTAATTTAGAGATGCTCCACAGCTTGTGCTCTAAAAGCTCCCTTTCCCCTCCCTTCCAGCTGTAGTTTATTGTCATTGCAGAACTGACTTTTAATTACTGATTTAAGTGTCCTTCATAATTTGATGACCTTTGCCAGCTCCCCCCTTACAAAATTCCTTGAAATCTTCAGTTCTTTCCATTCCTGAGAGCTTAATATGAAACCAAATACCAGCCAGACCACATGGACTCTTTGCATCTCATCAGAATCAAATGAAGAGACTTCAAATTTGAAACCTTGTCCCAAAAGAGTCCAGTAAAGGATCACCTCTTTCCCTTCCTTACCTCAGACTACTCTGGCCAAGCAGTGACAGGTATAATCCAGGCAGTGTTGTGGCTCCCAGGTCAGATGGAGAGGTGACTGGCTGGGCAGAGAAACAAAGAATCACAGAATATCCTGAGTTGGAAGGGACCCACAAGTATCATCCAGTCCAACTCCTGGCCCTGCACAGGACACTCCAATGATCCTCCCCTGTCCCTGAGAGCATTGTCCAAACACCCCTGGAGTTCTGGCAGCCTTGGTGCTGTGCCCACTGCCCTGGGGAGCCTGTTCAGTGCCCAACCACCCTCTGGGGGAAGAACATTTTCCTAATATTGTGGCATCCTTTTTGGTCTCCAGCACAAGCCAGGATGGCTGGAGGAGAACATCTTCATTATCCTGCTCAGCCCACAAGGCTCTCCTGCAGACCTTTAGAAAACATTCCTGATGCCTTTTGTCTCCTGGGATATTCAGTCATTTTAAGGCACATTAGGCAGTGAGTTAGAAATGCATCGATTCTTTTACAAGAAAACCCCCAAAATGACCTTTACATTTAATGTTTTAGTTTGTCAAGTGCATTAGCAGCAATTTATTTCCTCTCACTGCACAACAGTCCTTGGCCCTCTAAACTATCCTTTATGCCTTCTTTAACCTCACCCTGGCAGTGCAGGGGGAAGTGCAGACACAAGAGAGCCTGACAAGCTGTCAGATTTTTAATTCATGCTGAAAAGTGGTAAGTGGAGGCTGGAAGCATTATTTCCACAGGCTGAAAGAGTGGATTTGGAATAAACCCTTGCTGATAAACCCTCCACCAGAAACTACATGAAAAGGGATTATTTTCAACCAAATATCAGGTCTGACCTTCAGCTTGGCAAATTGGGTATACTTTTCCCCTCCATCATCACTCTTCCCTCCACTCTGCATCAAAGGATGTGCATTTCAGTGTTCAAAGTACCTTCAGATCACTGCCAGAGCTCTGCCCACTGCCTTCTCAGAGACATGAGCAGTCCCATGGTGTGGAGGAGCTGCTTCTGCCTCCTGAAATCAGCTCCTGAAATCAGCAGAATTATTTCCAAGGGTTGCCACGCTGCCCTTCTGCTTCTCCAGGCAGCTCTGCTCCTCTGGCAGCCACCTGCCTCTCCGATGGGAGAAGGATTTTCCTGAGAAGGAAAATTAAAAGGTGATATCTGTGAAGCCCAAGTTCCTCCAGATTTCCAGCCTGTTTCTCTTACACCATCCCACCACAGCCCCCCCACAACCCACCAGCTGTCCCCGTCCTCCCCACCAGCCCCAACACTGCAAGGACTCTGCAGGGACACAAATGCCAACTGGAAAGCCACAGACACTGAAAATAAAGTGTTAAGCTGAGAACTTCCTTTCTGACCCTCAACCATGTGATGTGCTGATTTTCACAATACTTGAAAGAAAATCTCTGTTAAATTCCCTTATGTTCAAAAATTATTGGAAAGAAGACTGGAAGATAAGTGGACAGATGGACACAGAGCCTTAGGAGGCTGAGTTTGCTTAGGGACTCAGCTGAAATACCACTTTCACTCTGGTCACCCAGAATCTGTTGAATTTAGATAATGACAAAGTCTGAAATTTCAGCATATTCCAACAAGTCTGCTTGGAACCCGACCATTTCAAAACCATTTTGGCCTTTTTCTGACCCGTGTGCCAGTGTGAAACCCTTTGCTGCAGTAGAGAGGGGGAAGATAAATTCACTGAACCAAAAAAAAAAAAAAATGGAAGGAAAATGCCATGTGAACATTTAGATTGGACTCAGAGGAAAGTTTTCAAGGCAGGGAGGAGAACGGGAGTTTTTTCACAGTTGGGAAAACATATCAGGGATGCTCCTGATGTATTTGGCCCTGCCTCTGTGTGCAGGGGTGGGGTGACAGGACAGGGTGGTCACTGCCATCCTCCCATTTCACCTAGTCCAGGTTTCAAATGCAGCTGCTCAGCTTCTCTTTCCCAGTCCTGTGTTTCTATCAGCTCTTCTCTGTTGCTGTATCTATGTCAGCCTTGGATATCAAAAACATGCTCTGTCCTCATTTTCATGCTTCTCTGCTGCATATCCTTAATCTGTTAATACTCTTTTCTGCTGTGCCCTGATACTGGAAACATCCACTCTTCTTCCCCATAAGGCACAGCTTCTCTTTTCCTGTGTTTTTCTCCACACTTGTGATCAAAAGATTACTCACCTGATAAGATAACCTGTCATTTAAACCCTCATCTCCAGACCTGGCTGTACTAAAGTCTTTTATCTTGTCACATTCTACCCAAATAACACCTCCTGGGGTCTGATATGGTTCAGTTTTACCCTTGGTGCTTGGCTTAAGGACACACATGACACAGAGCAGATCAGTCTGTATGACCTTTCTTAGCAATCAAGGAAACCAGCAGCTTTAATGTCTTCAAGCAAAATCTAAAACTTCTTTTTGCCTTAAGTACTGTGGAAAGCCAGTTTTAAGCTTATGCCCTGAGCAAGAGGTTGGGCATATCTGGAAATATAACATGTCTGGTGTAATTAAAGTGACTGTAGTGTGAACAAAACCATGGGAAGATTGATCTCACTGAAAGAAAACTGGGAAAGTATCTTCAGCTTCACTAGAAGCAGAACCAAATCCAAGAGAAAAGAAGCCATGGAGTGATAGGACAAGGATGATGACTTTAAACTGAAAGAAGGTAGGTTTAGTTTAGATATTAGGAAGAAACTAATCCCTGTGAGGGTGGTGAGGCACTGGAACAGGTTTCCCAGAGAAGCTGTGGCTGCCCCATCCCTGGAAATGTCCAAGGCCAGGTTGGATGGGCTCAGAGCAACCTGGGCTAGTGGAAGGTCTCCCTGCCCATGGCACCAGGTTTGGAATGAGGCGGTCTTTAAGGTCCATTCCAGCCCAAAGCATTCCATGGTTCTGTGATTACATGCTGCAAAATGATCTCTGCACTAACAAAGCCCCTGAAATGTGTGTGCAGAAGTGCAAGGCAAAGCAGAGATTGTCATCCCACTATGAGAACAGTCACTTCGTTCTCTCCCCGAAGAAGTTAAATCTGCACTGACCACCTTTGCCTTCAAACACAGTCCAGAAAACACCTTCCCAAAGCCAGTCAAATTCATAAAGCATGTGCTATTCTGCCTGAAGCACTGGTTTCCACTGCTTGGATCAAATGAAGTATCATAGAGTCCTAGAATGGTTTGGGTTGGAAGTGACCTTAAAGATCATCCTGTTCCAACCCCCTGCCATGGGCAGGGACACCTTCCACTAGACCAGGTTGCTCCAAACCCCATCCAGCTTGTCCTTGAACAACTCCAGGGTTGAGGTGCCCAAAACATCTCTAGGCACCAAGAGGATTGGTGCTTCTTCTTGTTCATATTTTGGTTTGGTTTTTGTTCTTCCACATTTTAGCTCTGCTAAGCACAGCCAGCTGGGAAGAGCTTCTGTTGCTGCAGAAGTGCCCAATACCTGGAAGTGCCTGAGCTGTGGTAATTACTTTTTCTGTCACTGTTGTCTTGAATAAGGCTTTTCTCTCTTTTTTTTTTTTCACCCTGGTGCTTTTGTTGTATTCCACGTACAGCTGCAATTACTGTGCTGTTCAGCCTTGAATGGAAGACTATTAGATTCAAATCCTACTTAGAGATGATTTAAATCACAGGGTTTTAAAGCTGCAGTTTGTTCTCATGATTAAGCTGTCATCATAATTTGTAAGTCACTTTGGGCCTGAGTTTATGCAATTTGGTATAAGTAGCATGTGCAAGTGAGGGCAGGCTCACACCTTTATATCAAAAGGAGTAGCTGTCAGTGAGAACTTAGATCCCTCTAACTTGGGTGTGCTGAAAATACTATGGCAGTACTATGGAAAACAATCCTGTGAATTGAGTTTTCCTGCATAACAGCCCAGTGGGACTTTTCTGGAAGAATGAGAAGGGAATTGGGTCTGACCACTGCTTATGCACAGAGTGACACTGCCAAGCAAATACCACAGGGTTTGCAGGAAGAAAGCAAGAAAGAGAAGAGTGATATGAATGAAAAGATAATAAACCAAGACAAAGCCATTCTGCAGAGACCAGACTGCGTGTGGGGTTTCAGAAGACACAAGTTGCTGGCTAATTGCTGGGAAATGCCCCATCCAGACACGTGGCAGAGGCGAGGCTGATGCAGCTTCACATCCTCAGATCCAGCCAGTAGTGAGGCTGAGCCTGCACTTCCCACAGGAACACACCAACACAGAGATATCACCTGTGTACACACATTTACATGCACACAGCTCATCACACAGGGCAGTGCAGGCAGAAAATGCAGCACTCACACACACCATCAGCACCTGAGGTCTCACCTTGTCACTCCTCTCACTAAACTCCCCTTCAGGGCAGGTTCGAGTTAGTTGCTGGCAGCTGGCCCTGATCTGAACACAACTAATAAAGTGTTATCATAGAATCATCATATGGTTTGGGACACCTTCCACTAGACCAGGTTTCTCCAAGCCCTGTCCAACCTGGCCTTGTTATGACCATAAGATCTCACTGGTACCAGATGTTGCCAAAACTGAAAGCTGATTCTTTCTCTTTTCCTAGGACCTCCTCTCTTTTGGAGACACACTGATCTAAAAGTGTCCTGAGCAGCAATTTACACAGGAATTTTATGCCAATCCTCCAAAGCTGGCTGTCAGCCTGCATGACCTTTATTTTGGAGTCAGTTCCTGCCTTAGTTGTTCCATGATGGCACGTGAGAATCAAAAAGGTTTTTGTTTGTTCATGTCACCAAAATTTTACTGTGGGTACAGAGCCTGCTTAGGCATCTGCTGGTGGTTGGATGTAGATGTTGCCACAGCCTGAGGTGTGTAAAATTAGGTGGGTTTTCGGCTAGTCTGTGGGTGTGCTGAGCTCTGTTGGGTGGTAGACAGCTGGGATCTGAGCCAGTGAAGTTCCTTCTGCTCAAGGTGGCAGGCTCAGCCTGGAAGAGGTGCTTCCACTTGCCCAACATCTGGCTGCACAGCTGGTGATGTCAGCGGGGATTGGCTTTGGAGAGAGTGGGAACAGAGCTCGTTGTTCTGAAGGGCCAAGTCTCTTTATGCAACCTTGTGTGAGTCCCATCAGTAATTTATGGATTTTTCAGCAATCTTGCAAATTAGACCGCTATTAATCCCTAGAGATGTGCTGGGGTAAGGCTGTTATCGCTCTGAAAAGGTGAAAGTGAATGTTTGGCATTTATCTGGGTGACACAATGTCAGAGACACAGCCACCTCCTCCCCAGGGGCGCTGCAAGAATTTCCTTGACATGAGCCTGAAACGCAAATAAAAATCTCCGCAGACACCAGACATGTCACCAATCTGCTCCCTGTCCCAGACATACAAAAAGGCCAAATTCCTTGCACTCCTCATGCTGGCAGGGCTATGAGGAGCTTGCAAGGTGGAGACCTTAAATTTGAGGTCCTGCACGTAACACCACAGAAAGGCTCTGCTGATCAGAGCTTGTGCAATAGGACAGACTGTCATCTGCCCACCCCTTGCTTCCATGAAAAGGGAAGAAGAACTACCATAGGAGCCAGCAGCAAGGTGGCTGTATGGATTCTCCAGGAATTTATCAGTTGTAAGGGTGTGAGAAACACCTCCACTGCTCCACCTGCCACTAACAGCGTTTTAAGAATGTGACTGTATCCCTTATCCCAGGAAAGATATCAGAGGGGAAGTGGTTTCTGAGGTAGAAAGGTTTTAAAAGCTGTATTTTAAACAAACACAGAATGTGCAGACAGCTTAGTATTTCATGCTTGGCTTTGTGCTTGTAAGTAGCCCACCCTGGAGTGACTCTATTCCATATTGCCCATTCCTGATGATTGATGTTTAGCAGAGTTCTTCAAATCACCCTGTGCACCAGGTTTTTATTAATCCTCAATTTTCTTACTGTGACAAACACTGACAGTTCATTAAAAATAACTGGTCCATGGAGAGGAGTGGGCATTTCAAGAAGCCATGGAGGTAACTTTTATAATAAGATGCAAAAGTCTTGTCCAGAGCCCCTGTGACCATGATGTGTTAAGGCTCCTCAATATCTCCTGAAGGTTTCTTCCTGCAACATAACTTGGGAACAGTGAGAAAGTGCTTAAATTACGTGTCAGCAGCGACACAGATGGTCTCTGTCAGGCCACAAACTGCCCACAGTGCGTTTCCCTCTCACCTGCTATGTGCAGTGAGACAGTGATGGTGCAGCTACAGGGAGGCTCTTGCTTTTAATTCAGTGTAACACGTGAGCTCAGCCTCCTCACTGAACACAGCACAGATGGAAAAAGCATTCCTGCTCCAAAGGGTGTTTCCAGCCTAAGGACAGCATCCTAAACACAAATAAGCCTGCGAGAAGGGAACAGATTTTATAGAGCCAGCAAAGAAATATAAGGACACGACGAGAGGAAACGGCCTCAAGTTGTACCAGGGGATGTTTAGATTGGAAAAATTTCCTCACTGAAAGGGTGGTCAGGCATTGGAACAGACTGTCTGGGAAACTGGTGGAATTGCCATGCTTGGAAGTGTTCAAAAAGGTGTGTGACACTCGGGGACATGGTTTAGTGGTGGAATTGGAAGTGCTGGGTTAATATTTGGACTCGATGATCTTAGAGATCTTTTCCAACCTTAACGATTCCATGATTCTGTGATTAATGGAATGTCACTAAGAATGTCTAAGCTCATGTAAAGCATCTCCACCAATGACCCTGGATCCTCCCACCACGTGTGGATGCAGTTTAGGTGCAAGCAGCAACAAGATACACAGGTCTAAGCCAGACACTGAGAGATTTTACCTAAATTTCCAGTAGACCCAACACTGACCTGCTTGCTGGGGTTTCCAGAGAGGAACCCCAGGGGTGTGTCCATCCAGTTCATAACACCAGGCATATTTTTTTTTCAGTGTTTCCTCCTTCTGCATGGTTTGCAGCTGGTCACAACAAATATTCCTCACTCCTTGCCCACTTTACCAATTCCAGCCAGTCTGCAGACACGGAGCAAACCAAGGATAGCCAAACCCAAGATGTGCTGTGCATGGGTCAGGAAACCAGGACAGCACATCTGACTACAGCCCTGCTCCTGTCACAGTTTGGTCCTTTCCTCTACAACTATAGTTCTGAATACGGGAATAAACAGGGTGATTTCATATCATTTTTGCAATTCTGCTGATTTTAGAGGACTTGAATGTGGGTGCTAACACCTGTCTCATTATGCCTCTGCTTCATGATAATCCAACAGCTCTGGAGCCTCCCTATTCTCCCCCCATGCCAGCTCACGTGAGATGAAAAATATACACATTATATACAATATATATGTGTGCAGATACATGTCCCAAAGTTCTCTCACAAATGTGCCAAGATTTCTCATGGGAAGGGAACTGAACCAACACAACTTCAGAGCCAGCAGTCTGAAGTCTCCAGATTACTTTATGGGCTGGAGCTGAGGCCCTGGAATCACTAGTGACTTTTATATTAAGGATAAGGTAGGGGGAAAACCTCCAAATATGAATGGGAGTGTGCAGAAAACACATGGGCTACAAGCCCATAACCTGAAGGGTGAGCCAAGGAGTATCTGGATGGAGGCATGAGGCAGTGGCCAGAGCCCTGAACTCTGGGATTTTAGATCTGAGAGACCACATAGCCAATAAATCCAAGAGGGAAAGGAGCAAAGAGCTCCAAAAGATGTGAGCAGAACAGAGAGGATTTGGGGCACGTGGGGTCTCTCTGGGGTTTGTGCAAAATGAGGGGTTGAGCAAGGGATGATACACCAGCTGCTGACTTCAGGGAAGCACACAAATAGATCCAGATCTGCCCGGCATTAGCACCAGCCTTTACAAATGAGCAATCCAAGCACGCTGCTGAAAGCCCAGCAGCCTATGGAATTTCATTCCCTGGCTCTGCCAACAGCCTGTCTTGCCTCTGGCTATAAATGTGTAAGACTCCAGGGACCAGGTAACACATGGAAAATAAACTGTTACAGCACTGGAACAGAGAGAGCAGGCAGAGCCATTTCACCACTCGGGTGTTAAATGGTCCCAAAGGATTTCTCGTTGCATGAATCCCTCCAGTCCCTCTGGAACAGCTGCCTCCTGGGAGGATCAGGGCTGGGGATTTCACACGGAGCAGGGAATAAGCTGTGTTTGTTGGGAACGATATAAGAACAATGTGTGATGTCAGACTTGACAGACACTTTTCCACCTACATCACTGGTGTGTGACACTCCAGGTCCCACTGCAGCCATAAGGATGTTGGAAACATTCATTCCCTTGCCTTGGCAGTGGCACAGGAGAAGGAAAACGCCGTGAGGGAGGTGAGCACACTGCTGATCAAAGTGAGTTGGGAGAGCAATCAGCTCTGTTTTGACATCAACACCCTGCTGCTCTGTGACAACACGTTTTGCTGAGGTAATTTTCCATTGCCATGCAGATGCACGCCCATCGAGAGGCAGATCCTTGTTCCAGTCTCCTTCAGAGCTGCCTGAATCTGCAATTATGGTGAGCCTGAAATGACACCAAGAAAATAGCAGTGTCCTTAGGGATATAATCCAGTCTAACTCCTTCAAGGTGATGCCACATGCTGTCTTCCCTCTCATGCTCTCATAGCTTCATACTAATTACCTTTTCAAGACAAGAGGTGCCTGCTGAGGAGGTTGGACCCAAAATCAGCAGGCTGAGAAAAAACACATTGCCCACACTGTCAGAACCTAAAATATTCTGGTTTGGGTTTTATGCAATGGCACCAACAGCTTAAAAATGTGCAGCATATGCACAGTCACCACACACCACAGCAGCTTGAGGAGACATATTCATAAAGTATTGGGAAAGCCTGGTCATCTTTGGTTTTCTTGTACACAACTGAAGCCACAGGAGGCTTCTCAACTTTTCTGAAAGTTGAGAAGATGCACATCAGCTCCAGATCTTGCTGCAAATCCGATCTATAAACTGGATTTACAGGATAACCTGGAATACTAAAAGAAGTAGTAGGGAACAGAGTTGGAAGCTTGACCCGGTTTTATTTGGTGTCATGGTGTTGATGAGGTAGATCCACCTCAGTGGATAAAGGGCCAGGAAAGGACTCAGAGGCTCAGAGTCCTCTCCTGGGTGCTCTGCCCTGGATGCCCCTCTACAATCCCAGATCCACACTTGAAAACTGTGAACGAGAAATGTCCTGCGAGTAGGGTTTTCTTGGAACCATTATGCCTGCTCCATCATTCATTTTTTTTAATCTCCATTCAGATTTGAAGAGTAAAATTGTAAGTTTTTTTCCAAAGTGAAACAGGGATTCCAAAAAACACGTGTCTCACCACTGCAACCGCTGCCCTTGGAATGCACATTGCTGCACCACTTTCACCAGGCTAAATCCCTGCTCCACTCTGCGTTTGGTATTTGATGGGTAAGGCCCAAGACTCCTCTCTCCAGAATTCCTTCATGTGCCAGTGAAGGAAGAGGAGTTCCCCCAAGAGGTAGTTTAGAGCTGGTACCCCACAGAAGCTGAAGTGGCAGGTTAAGGAGATGGACTTTCCACTCTTCACGATCAACTACCACGTTACTGTCTCCCACTGTGATATTCTCATCAGAGTATCACAAGTGGATTCAAACAGTTCATCTCTATCACTGCATCACATCTGAATTTAAAGACAGATGTATTTTTGCCAGAAAACTCTATATTTTTTTTTTTGGAACATGCCTTTTCTAATTAATTTTTATTTCATCATCCCTCACTGAGATCCAGTTTAATTGCTTTATGATGCTGACACTTTGCACAGACATTTTGAAAGTGGATAAATCTCTTGCAGTTGGCTCTGAGACTGGAAGAAACAAGCAATAATTTCAAGTCAGTTTTAGATTTGGACAACTTTAAAAATGAGTGATAACTACGGATATGAGTTTTATTGTGGAGGAGATGATTTGTGATCTCAGAGGGTACTTACTGTTTCTTCCTTGAATATATATATATACAACCTTCAATGGTATTTTTATGACTCCATATTTGCTGAAAGAGAATCAACTGACACAGTTACACGTGTTACAAAGGGTCTTGTTTGAACACATTCCTTCTCCACACGATTTCAATGGTAGTATAACCACGGTATTTATCTGTTGTAACCATGAAATCTGGATTAGGAACAGCATTTTCTGGAATTCCATTGGGGAGTTTTTGTGGAAATCAGTTCTGCTTAATGGGACTGGCAGGAAGACAAAGCTGACAGACAGAGAGACTGGAAGCAACCAAACTTTGGAGAGAAGTTACTGATGTTGAAGCCGGGGCAGGATATTGGTTGTGTCCATCCCCTCCTGACTCCACAGCCATCCTCAGTGCTGAGAAATGGGAATTCATGATTAAAAGAAGTTTTCATGCAGAAATCCTGCTCAGGTTATCCTAAATGTGCCCACGCTGATGGAACAGGAGGGGAAAATCCCCGAGCACACACAACACACTTTTATCACCTCACTGGAGTCCAAGGAGACTGGGGTCTGTGTAAGGAAACTGGGTATTCCTTGGATGAAGGCACATCCTATACTAACAGACAGGATCGGGGATAGCTTCCCCCAGTTCCCCATGTGAAAAAAAAAGTTGTCCTGACTCTTATTTGCTGTTTTAATTGTTTATATGAGGGCAAATGGCAGAAGGGAGACGCGGCCACTGCCGCTGTTTCAGAGACAGCACTCCAGACTCTCAAGCTAAAATTCACCTTTGGGTAATCAAAATACTCCTCTCCTACCTATATGACACAACAAAATGGAAAGAGTTGAAATGGAAATACCTTTAATAGGGTTTGCTTCCCCCTGTTTGGAGAATGGAAGATGAACATGGGCATTTTGCCAGCCTTTTGCAGGGGCAAATGTCCCCTGTGGAGCTCTGCCCAGAGAGCACATTTCTTCCACAATATTTGGGAATTCATGCCAGACACCCAGGAGCAAGATTTAACACATGATTCCTAGAAGGTGGGATGTGGACAGCTATCTGGGACTGGTGTGATCACTGCCACAGGCTGACACTTCTCTCAAGTGCCAGGAGCAGGCACGTTGCCCAAAACATTATTAATTTTACAGCCAATCAGTTTTCAATGGAATTCTTTCCCGCTGAACTGTAAATTTATTTGTGATAACAACAACTTCATTTCACTGAATGGCTTTTTAATACTTCTAACTATAAAAAAAAAATAAAATTAATTTTATCACATGTCACCCCTCATTATCAGCTCAGCAGTGGATTATCCTAATTTGGATTGAGGCCTCCAGGGGCTAAGTGTGGATATGTGATAATCACCAGATGGTTTACCTGAACAATGGAGATTTACTAAAATAAAGGAAGAGAATTACATCCCCGTATGTTTTCAGTTATCTGCAGAATTGAGGCCTTTTTTTGTCACAGCATCCATCACTGACAAGCACCAGAGAGCTGGAAATTAAGCATGGAGTAATAATAATCACAGTGTAATGGCCTCCTGGCTGGGCTGAGCATCTGTTTTGCCTCCAGCTCAGCCAGTGAAAACTCTCTGCTCTTAAACAGGAATTCATCTGACTAAATATAGGCATCTCTGAGGAAGCAGGGCGTCTGAATTTGTTCTCCTGGGCTTCCCAAACTGCAGAATCTAGGAGCTGGTCATGGATCTGTGTGTCCAGGGACGTTTCCTGCATGTCTTTTGGCATATTCCCAGATCTCCTAGAATTCCCCCTCAGTGAGGCAGCTCCTAGCCTGGCCCCAGGAAGGGTAAGCAAGGGCTCCTCTGGACTCCTGTCCCAGTCCAGATGTCCCAGTGATGTGACTGTGCTCTCTGGTGTCACTCATATGCCTGTGGCAAATCTTTCTCCATGCCAGAGCCTGTGCTGTAGTGGGATAAAGCCAGAACAGGCAGCCTACACCTGGAAATCACAGGTAAGAGGAGTAACCTCAAAGACCTGCTCACCCTTGCTGCAGATAGTCTGCTCCTTCCCAGACTAACTCATTCATCCACACCATTTTATCCCAGTTCCTCTGCCAGAATTACTCTTTATTTACTGTAGTTCTCATGTCAGGTAAATGATGTCCCAGGAGCAATTTTCCCACGGTTTCCAGTCCCAGCGATGGGGAAAAAGCATTGTCCACTGCTCCTTCTCCCCCATTTTGGTAGTGGAGTACTCATGTATAACCACTGCAGGGTAACTGGCTGTATCTGCCAAGTGCAAGCTGATGGACAAAGTGGCCAAGAACATCAGGAATAGAAAAATTAACCTGGATTTACCACCACGTGGGCAGATCACTTCCCAAGGTGCTCCTAAAGGACTGTTTACCAGAAGGCCTTCTGTGTGCCACAGGTCTGGTGGCTGTTCCACCAGGGGTACAGGGAAAGCAAAGGACAGCTTTGTGCTCCCTCTGATCCGTCATGGACACCCCATGGCACACTGATGGAGGTCACAGCCTGGGAAGGGGGGGAAGTTTTTGCCATTAGGCTGAGTTGACAAGTTGAAGCCCAAAAATTTAGGAAGGCCAAGGACATCTGAAATGCTCCTCCAAGAGAGAAGAGGAAGATTGAACTGACAGGAGCCTCTGGGTCTGTGGCACAAGGAGTCACAGAGAGACTCTGGAGAGAGGGAAGCAACAGCACCAGTGCAACCCCCCATAGCTTGCCTGGATTTAAGGAGAGGAGGCAATAAAACCTTGTGCACCTACTCCCCCCTCACTTTAACAATTGCCTCACATTGCTTTATAGCTCAGATCAACCAAATTAGCTCCTGGTCTTGGAGAAATTTCTTTTGGGTCAAATCAGCATGTTGGCAAATGAGATCCAAGAGAGGAAAAACAGTCGAGTAATGGAAGGGCAGTGCTGAGAGATGGATAGAGGGGATCTCTGAGGGAAGGTTTAGCCTGTCCTTGTAGACAAAGCCTTACACAGCTTTTGCTAGGGAAGATCATGTACACTCAGGTGATCTCAAGCACTGCAAATCTACCCCAACAAGCCCAGTTCTTCTTTTTCTAACAGGAAAACATCTCCCTTACATGTTTATTACAGACACTCCTGTCTGAGATGTGTACAATTAAAACCACAGTCATCAACACAAACATCTGCTTTGGTATTGCCCTGAGCAGCAAAGCATTAGGTGTAATTAAACATTAATGCCTTTCTTCTATATCCCTCTATATAAAAATTAATTTACTTAACGGCAAGATTAGAAGCTTCAGTAAAGAACAGGCTGTTATTAGCCCTGATTCCTGTCTTTCCCTTATCTTCTCTTTACACAGAGGATGAAAATGGCTGAAAATTACCCTTCTGAGGCTTGTCTGGTTCTTCCCAGGCCAAGAGATTGCCTTTCATTTTGGTTCCAGGCATGGAGCCAGAGTGTGATCATTTTTAAAGGCTGTTTAGCTGAGATAAGTCGTGCTTCTGAGTGGCAACATTTTCAAGAGTTATGTCTTATAAGACCTTCAATCAAATTTTTACTTGTGACTTATGAACGTGGGTGTGGAACATCAATTTGCAACAATGTCCCAGGTCCCCAGAATCAAATTCTGTCAGTAGGAGTCAAGTCCCTTTGAAGATCTGGGTCCTGCATTTATTGATATTCCAGGGGTTTGACCCACCAGCAATATCCTGCACGTCGTCTGCTCTGTGGTAGTTGTTTATGTTCTTGGGCACAGGATTGGGATGTAAACAGAAGGCAGTTTATCCCTTAGGAAAAGAGAAATTCAAATTATCTCTAATTTACCATCAGTGTCTTCTGAAAGGTAAAGGCAAGAACACAGACAGTCTGGAGCAGTTGATGAAGAAGTTTATTTACATAGGAGCCCGAAGGCTCCTAAGTGAGAGTGTCACAATGAAAAACAAGATGCTTGCTCTTCCTCAAAATTATTTAACCAAGGTTTAAATCACACTGATTTAATGTGAATGGTCTTAAAATGCTTAACAAATAGTAGATGTTAACTGTGGGCCAGATTAATTTCTGTGTTATGGCAATTTACTCTGGGAAAACTTTCTCAGCAAACTTTGCTGCGCTTTGTTTCAATATTGTTTCTCTTTGGCCCGTTTGAGGAAACTAAATCACATCTTTAAAAAACTGTAGGTGAGAAATGTATAGAATGACTCACTTGAGGAGACAAATTAGTTAATTCAAATATTTTTGGTCAGTTTGAGGGTCCAGAGTCAGGAAGGATTAGGTAATTCATTTTTGTGGTCCAGGTCTTCCATGATGGGACTGACCTAAATATTATTGCTGCTCTGTGCAGTCTCAGTCACCCTTTTCCTTTGTTTACATGGCAAAACTTTGATTATAAAGTCCCAAGTTGTTCCTGCTGATGGGAATAAATAAGTCCCATCATGCATAATAATCAGGACAGTGGGTGGAAATCCTCAACAAGTTATTGACAATTACACAAAGATGCTGCATCAGCAATGCAGCAACACCAGACTATCAGGAGGATGAAATGACATCAGGTGACTTATACCAAAGTAATTTTTCATACTCCTCTGTGGGGATAGTGGGCTAATTGAGAATGTAATTAGGCCAGATGTGAAAAACTGTAGTGGTTTTTAGTGCTTCACATTCCTGTTTTAATCTTAGAATCATAAAATGGTTTGGGTTGGAAGGGATCTTGAAGATTACCCAGTTCCAACCCCCTGCCATGGGCAGAGACACTTTCCACTAGCCCAGGTTGCTCCAAGCCCCATCCAACCTGGCCTTGGACACTTCCAGGGATGGGATCTCTGCGTGACCTGTGCCAGTGTCTCACTAATTAACTCCAGAAATATGGGGTAGAAGGAGTTCCAACTTATTAACCAGGGGGATGCTGGAAGGAACACTTGTTTAGGAAGGGATGAGCTTGTTTGAAGCAGCACCAGAAAGCTCAGCAGCAGCAGCCCTTCATCTTACTGCTGAGGAGGCAAAGCCCCCTGCAGAACTGAGCCCAAAGGCCCAGCACCACTGAGCTGTTTTAGGCATTAATCTGCAGAATCTGACCTAGTAGCACAATTCAGCTGCTTGCACAGCCACTTTAGTGTCATCAGAAATAACCTGGACTACCCTAACAGTTGCTAAAGATGGGTTCAAATCTCCTACATGTCCTCTTTAATGCCTGGTAGCTCAATGCAATGTTTCAGAGGTCTCAAATATTAGGTATCCTTTCAGGTCTCCATGTAGAACCCTGGGGTCCACTGACAAAAATGGTGGAGGGTTCTTCATTTTATTTCTGAGAAGAATTAACATGAAAGTTAAAAATGTGGGGATTTCTGATGTGTTACTGGTGTAAGGCTTGAGGCAGTAGCAGAGTCAGACCATGAGAATGGTGTTTGTGGCCTTTCTCTGCAGAACAGCAGGAAAAATCCAGATCCCTTTTTATATCTTTCTTGTATGTTTTACATTTATTCTCATAAACTGAGCCACGGTCTTTAAAAAGTTTCTCTCTTGTCCTGCCAGCACTTGCAAAACAGAGACCAATTCTACATCAGGAATTGCAATTTTGGCCCTACTGGATGACAAACAAAGATATGTCCCTCTGTACACCTTCTCTCACATATCTATGAGATATAATGGCTGAGAGATTAGAACTTTTTTAATCATGCTTTTGGTCTTGTCTCAAATCACAGACACTTTGGGAAAAGCAAGTGAAACACTTTTCAAGGCAGGGACTGGGAAAAAAACTCAATAACTCTCCTTCCTCTTCAAAACCACAAAGAAACCACCCAGGCAAAGCTGAAAATTTTGTTTGTTTGTTTGTTTGTTTGCTTTTGCCTAAAAAGGAAAAGCCAGAGTGTCTCTGAGGTCCAGTAAAGACTTTTATATGGAGCAGATGAGAGCCAGAGAGGAGTGATGCAATGGGAGCTGGAAGGATCAGCAGCTGGTAGCACCAACACCTCTGGTGACTGGCAAGGCAAATGTAAATCTGATTGCCCTGACCCCTGACTTTCTGAGACATGACAAGGCAGTGTGTAATGCAGGAGCCTCTCTTCATTAGAAGACTGAGAGACTTGCTTTTTTCTGGGTTATCACAATTAAACTGACTGCTCCCAAGGCAGTACCCCCAGGCATCCTGGCTTTGGGATTTATTGCTCGAGACAACGCTTGCCAGATTGGGAAAAAAAGGTTTTTCCAAATCTCTGTGTGACTCCTCATTTTATAGAGCTGAAGTAAAGCTGCTCCAGCTTCAGTTGCTTCGTGTTTTAGATATCATTGGGTTTTATGACTGCAGAATGTTTTCCCATTTATTAGGTGCTCTGCCTGGAATGCAGTGATGGATTATTTATTGAGCACAACAACAGCCCCCTCTGCTACTGCTGATGTGGTGTTTGTCCAGTGATGAAGGACTGGGAGTGAATGAGGTCCAGCTGTGTCCCTGGATCCAAAGCAGCCCCAGCCCTTGGAGTGGTTGTTCTCTTTCCTGGGATATGCAGAATTTCTATCAGAGCTGACCTTTGCGCTTTTACTTCTCCGATAGGAAAGAGTTGCCCATTTCAATTGCTCAGATTTTGGAAGGCAGCTTACAGGGTAATGGCTGAACACTCACAGAATCATAGAAACATTAAGGTTGGAAAAGACCTCCAAGACCATCAAGTCCAGCCTTTGAACCAAAACCACTGTGTCCATTAAACCAGATCACAAAGTGCCACGTCCACCCATTTATTCAACACTTCCAGGGACTGTGACTCCACCACTTCCCTGGGGACCTTGTTCCAATGCTTAACCACTCTTTCAGTGAAGAAAGTCTACAGTATTAAGCCCTCTAAAGGCAAATCAGAAGACTCAGCTCCTGTTTCCATGCACTTCTTCAATCATCTGTGTCACAACCTTTTCAAACTGACTAACATTTTGGCATTATTTCAAAATCCAATTAACTCAGCCAAGTCCTGGGGTACATTTATCCACATGGCCAAGGGATCTTTCTTCCCCAGCTGTTCCCAGAGCTGTCACTGACTGGCACCAGGATCTCCAGCTGAGGGATGAAACTTGGCTGGGAGCAAGGCAGGACGATTCCCCTGTCGCTCCCTCCTGCTGCAATTCCAGGGGGACCAAAGTTTCCTTTCAACAAAAGGGCATTGTTCTAAGCCAGTTCCAGTGCAACCATCAACTTCCAAATATTAGATGGTGCTGAAGTCCTTTTTTAAGCAACCCTTCCCCAGCTATAACAACATAAGCACAGCCTTTGCTGTTGAATTGTCTTTTTTCCCTTTAATTGGCCTATCTAGGGATTGAATATTCTGCCATTTCATATTTTCTGTGCTCAGATTTTGCTGGGGGTGGCAGGCAAGTATTTTAAAATGCATTCTGTCTTGCTTCTGGAATAGCTGGGAAGATTTTTGAAGATCCTCAAGCACGCTGGGGAGCCAGCTCACCTTGCACGATGACAAAAAAGAGCAATTATCTCCAATGGAAGCTGCAGGCACAAAGGAAAAATAAACACAGACTACAGAAAACATGCCAGAGACCCCACAGAGCTCATGGAAAACTTCTTTTTAAAGGAGCAGATTGGTTCTGGAGTGTCATCTCCCTCCAGTCCTAAAGAGAAAGAGAGAGGGCAGGGTGAGGTTTGTAATTCCTTTGGGGGAAAAACTCGTGGGATAATTGGGATAATATAGCATGGCACACCATGGGTTTCTGCTCTGTGAGTGCTGCAAGAGAAATGGTGAAGAAGTCACCCCCATGCCTGATCCCAGCACAGCCTCTCCTTGCACACAGACCATGTGGAGGAATGGGAAAGATGCACTGCTTTCTTGTGGGATGGAAACCTGCCCAAGCAGGGAAATGGCTGAGCCAGGAACAACCTGGGCTTTTCAGAGCTACCAATTCACCTGCTGAAAAATGAGTCCTTACCCAAGAGGAAGGACTTTTGTTATGGTATAGCTCAACACAGCTCCTAGGATGGAGGTTGTTGGTTTTTCCATACTTCTTTTTCCCAGCAGTATCAGAAAACAGTAAAACTCTCCCAGGACAGAAATGCCCCAGAGACCCCACAGAGCAGACTCCTGACAGGCTCCTTTCTTGGCACAGTTGTGTTTCTGCTGGCAGCTCCCTTGGGATCATGCTCCATTCCAGGGTGAATTGGCTTCCAGTAGCCCTTCAAACATCAGACAAAAGCAAAGGCCACAGCCCTAAAAAAGCTGAATGAGATATTAATACTCCTTTAGGAGGAAATCAGAACAGTTTTTTCCCTTGGAAATTAGATGTGTCTACAAAGCACAGCCAGGTGGAAGTCATTCTCTTCTCCCAGGTAACAAATTACAGGATGAGAGGAAATGGCCTCCAGTTGTGCCATGAGAGGTTTAGATTGGATAATTGGAAAATTTTCCTCACTGAAAGGGTGGTCAGACATTGGAACAGGCTGCCCAGGGAAATGGTGGAATTGTCATCCCTGGAAGTGTTCAAAAAACGTGTAGATGTGGCACATGGGGACACGGTTTAGCAATGGACTTGGCAGTGCTGGGTTAATGGTTGGACTTGATGGTCTTAGAGGTCTTTTCCAATCCTAGTGGTTCTACTGTTTTAAGATTTTGAGGGCGGACATCCAGCAGAGCTGAGTGCTGGTATATGGGACCTCACAAACACACCGCCACACAAATAAATTACAATGAGGCCAACACAGTCTACAGAACATTTGCTGGGAGGTTCCTGACCTCTCTGCCCAGGTGTTGCCTACTTGGATGACATCTCAGGAGAGCAAAGTTTAAACTGGTGACGTGGACAGATCTGGGCTCCCTTACCCTGCAAGCATGACCTGTCTTTCGTCCACCAACACCTACTATAGAATTAAACATACTGAAATGCAACATTTGCTTGCTGTCTCCTCTTTTTCTGAGAAACCAGCAAGGCTGGCTGCATTTTTATGGCCATTTGCCACCCAGGTGAGATCAGGGTAACATCTCTCAGTCTCTGGAGTTCAAGAAGCGCTTGGACAAAGTGTGATTCTGGGGTTGTTCTGTGCAAGGCCAGGAGTTGCACTCAGTGATCCCTGTTGGTCCCTTCCAATTCAGGATATTCTATGATTCTCTACCTCTCTCACCACATGCAGGTTAAACAGAATGGATTCTGTTAAACGTACCTGGAAAATTCATTCACGGTCCCATAGACTGACACTGACAGAGGTGTTGCTGTACCTGCAGTCTCAAGGTGTGCTCTCAGAGCAGCAGATGAAGAACCAGGCTGACTTGGTGCCACAAGGCAGCAGAAGGAAGTTGCTTGCCTTTAAGCAGTGTGAAATCAGGTTTCCTGAGCTGTTTCACACCCAGCAAAGCGCAGTGCAGATGGCAGGTCTGCAGCTCTCACGGCAGATCTATAAATTATGGCCTCCTGGCTCATTAAAGTTGCCTTTAATTCTGCTGCCCTCTTAATCCATGCCAAGGGAAAGAGAAGTTAGGGATGCAAAACACTTACCCTCTCTGCAATTGCTGAGCAATAAATATTTTATCTGCTGGAGGGGAAAGAAAGGTAGGAAGAAACCTGCAGAATTCCCCTGTTTTCAGAGGTTATGCTCAGGCTTCTTGTGTTCTTTGTCAGATTTCTGGATGCTTACTCTGAACACATTCTCTTCAGGAGCTCAGATACAGAAAACAGAAGGGGATGAGTTTGTTTTTAGGTATTTTTTATTTGACAGACACAAAATGTCTTACACCCTACCTCTGGGCAGGGTTCCCAGATAACATCAACCAGCCCAACTGGGTGCCACAAAAGAAAATTAAGCCTGTTAATTCGCTTTGTGTTGGCAAAAAATATAAGTGTGTACCTCACTGCATAATTATTCTGATTTAGTATCTGTAGGTTCATGGTAGAGGAGCAGCAAAGTGATCCGTTCTCAAAAAGGTAGATTTCTTTTATACAATAAAGAAAGCCTTTTACTGAAGAAATTTACTTATGGGCTAATCCTTTCCAGCAGCTTGAGGACAAAGTGGAAAGAGATTCCCATTGGTAAGAAGTCACAGGAGTTCACCAGCATTAAAGGAGCTCCACGGGCAAGACAGAGGATGTGGGTCTCCTATAAATAGTGTGGGACGTAGGACTGAACTTGCCATTTCCTGCAGTGGAAAGAACTATTCTTTCTCAATACACCACTGAGAACAGTTCAGCCCACTAAATTTAATGAGAGGGGAAATTAGAGGCAATGTTAGGTCTAACATGAAATCCTGGCCCCACTGGAGTCAGTGGGAATTTTGCCACTCATTGCACAAAGATTTTGCTCCGTGTCTTTGTGCAGGGACAAAGACCTTCACTGGGAAAGTGAAAAGCAGGAGAGAAAATTAGCGAAGTCTTGTCAGGCTTTATGGGAATTTAGCTTGGTAATTGAGCCTGAGTGAGCAGGAACTGGGGACAGTTCTTAAAGCAGGGAGAAATTTCTTTACTGAAAGGGTTGTCAAGCGTTGGAACAGACTGCCCAGAGCAGTGGTGGAGTCACCACCCATGGAATTGTTTAAAACACGTGGATGTGGCACCTGTGGACATGGTTTAGTGGTGAACATGGTGGTGCTGGGTTAATGGTTGGACCCAATGATCTAGGAGGTCTTTTCCAACCCTAATGATTCTACAATTCTAAATGGTCCCTAAGCCTTCTGCCTGCTCCTCACCATCCCTCCCAAGAGAGAGGAATGTCAGAAGCTGGAATAGCCTTTGTTAATATTTAGGTCCAGAGAAAATGCTTCTAAACCCTGGTTATGGCTCTACTGATCAAAGTCTTACCGTGTGGTAATTTCAGTGATGTTCAGAGGGGCACAGAAGGTCCCACTCTGCCAACTCTCTCTCTAAGGAGACAAGAAACGAGACTGTCTTTGCAAACTCTGTTCTTGTCACAGAGGAGAAACAAAGATTTTATTTTTACTTCCCTGCAGGGAAGCTCTGATCTAAATAAATTATAGGTGTACACTAAAAGAAAGAACACTCCATCCCCTTCTGCACCTACAGAAAATTCTCTTAAATAACAAATCTGCATAGAAATAGGAGATGCTGTCATGCCTGATAGATGACCATGGAACAGGCCAATTGCATTACCAGGAAGACAGTAAACATTCTTGCTCTCCTTTTTAAAATAAATTATGGCCTGTTAATACGTGTTTTGCTGCCACAATAATGCCAAAAATGAAATTACTGGTCCTGCATCAAACACATCAAAGCTAAACGCGCTCGTTTTCCGTTGCAGCTGTTGGATGCTCCCAGCTCTTCAAAGACCATTTCATGGGACTTCTTGAGAGTCTCCTCTCAGTGAGTCACCAAAAGTAATCTCCCTTCCCTTGAGATGACTGCTAGAAAGCAGAATTTCAGGGAAGCTGCCGAGCTGAGGGAAGTTTTCACAGCTTCCTTACAGACCTACTGCTGTTATTCCCTCTGAGGCACCACAAAGACCATGAGAAGACGTGGCCACCAAAGCTGCTCTGTGGCCTCTCTGAGCTCAGCAGAAATCATGGAAAATCAAATAACTGAGCAGTCATACATTTTAAAGATGCCTTAACGTTAACAGGTCAAATTCCCCGAGTTTTTCTCTGTGCAGCCCAACAGCTCGAGGCTGAAGAGGAGCCTGGCGTGTGGAACCCCTCGCAGTGAGAAAACCCTACAGAAGCTGTTCATGTACCTGCTGTATCTGGTGACCGAAGAGCGCTTTGGGGCTGTAACGACCAAAAATCCATTTCACGACTATTTTAAGGCCATTGAACAAAAATTCTCCAGGCCCAAAAGCCCACAGAGAGATGAACATCGATGCTGATCATCCGGCAATGCTACAGGAGAGAGCCAAGGTCGGCGTGCAGGTGTCCGGGGGAGGCCAGAAGAAGTTTGTGCAACCACAAATAACAGGTCACTTCTTTAACTTCTGTTCTCTTCAGTGTGGCAGCTCAAAAGTACAAGTCAGGCTTCATGGATGTAAAAAAAAAAAAACATAGTAAAAATATATTTAAGAAAGGAACTAACCCCTTCTGTGGAAGATGGACAGGGTTGAATAACTGGAGCTGGCAGCTTTATGGTCACCCTGGTCTTTTCTTTGTTACAGGGGAAGCATGTAAACAAAAGGTGATTTCAATGACTGAGTCAACTCAGGAAAACTGGGAGGGGTTTGAGGACATTTTAACAATATTACAACCATTACCAAGTCACGGTGTGAGCAGGACTCATTATCTGCAATACTGGATCACAAATCGAACCACAAATCAAAGATTGCAAAGGCCCACACAAGAACAGTCCAATGCAACCAAAAAATAATCAACCCTTGAACAAAAAAGCAATCTGGAACATATTTCTATGATACAGTAGGAGCCTTGGAGGCTAAGCAGTGGGAATAAATAAAATAAATCGATAAAAAATGAGACCTCCAGTCATTCTCTTCTGGCCCACTTCAGAGTTGCATTACTAGCAGAGGGAGTGTGAGTGAGAGAGAAGAAGTGATTATGTAAACCCTTCCTAAATTTTCTGAGCCACTCCACGAAAGGGACAAAGTGGAACCACTTCTGAAATTAAACCAGAAGCCATTTGATGACAGTGTTGTGTTGTTGTATGGTACCTCCTAATTATTGTGGTCCCAGTGGTACATTAATTGTGATGGTAACCAGCTGGAATTTCCCTCCTTTCAGACACCTTCCATTGCATATTGCTGCAGCCTTTCCCACTCAACAGGAAATATGATTACAGGATGCCTGGTTCTTTGCCCATAAAACATTTGATTTCTTCCCAAATACACTGTAAGAGCAGGTGAAGAACTATGCACAACACCAGCCCAGAGCAGGGGTGAGGAGAAAACACTGCAAGGTCATTGCAAGATTGGAGGAGCAATTTCAGGTGCATAGAGCAGTTATTTGGGATTTTTAGCTGTCCCTATGGGTTAATATTTGAAAATCAGTAGATTACATGTATTAGCATTTTTGCATCCAATGGCATGATTTACCAATCTCCTTAATTAAGTTGAAACCAATAAGATGAACTGGGAAATTAAGACCACGTTGTATCTCAGACTCAGTGGTGTGGCTCAGATTTGCCCTGTGCAGGAGGTGAGGCGGTTTGGAGCTGCAGACACTGGCAGTGGACAATTTCTGGATCTTTCTACACAGGTCGATTCAGGATCATGAAAAAACAAGGTTAATGGGAAGATATCACAAGGTCAAGGGCTGTGCAAAAAAAAAGGTCTTCTGTTTCTGATTCAACATATTCCAACATTAAAAAAAAAAAAAATCAATTCCCTAGGGAAGCACTGTCCCCTCACTGGGGACACGGATCTGTCCAGGTGTCCCACTTCATGCAGAGCACGCAGGGGTGGTGGCAGCTCATTTCCTTCCCAGGGAATGCTCCTGGCTGCATTTTATTGCTGTCCCTGCACCTGAAGCATTTGCAAATGCATGAGTGGCTCAGGAAACTGCCTGCCCCGGGGCAGGTGAACCCATTTCACCCAGACATCAGGAAGCAATAAGGGTGGGTATCTCTGTGCACAGGAACACGTTTCTTTCAGCAGAAAGGCATCACCCCCTCTAGAGAGAGATGCCTTCATTAGCTGGCTTTGCTCAGCTTCACACTCAAACTGCTAATAGCCAGAGAAAGCCAGAACAGGGAGCCTCCAGCTAAAGGATCAGGTCTCAGTTGGTATTTGACACTCAAAGCATGTAAGTAATAATCATGCTGTGCTAATCTCTAGCAGCCAAAAATTTGACCTTATCAAGGCATTTTTTAAGACTTTTTGCTCTTTTTCATCTGGACAGGACTCTGCCTGATGGCCTTGAACTGCAATTAGGTCATTCTCGGTTACAAGTGGTGGGAATTTGGACTGGACATGATTAAATCTTGGTTACTGACTGTGCAAAGCCTCTGTAGAACTTCAAGTCAGAGAAAGAAAACTTGGAAAAATCCCTCCAGGAACCTACAAATGTTCAGGGCAACACCTCCCAAGCAACTTCCAGACTAGTTCACAGTTCACTTTCTCCAATGGAACCCACAGCATTGTAACTCTTTCTATAGGACTGGGAAGAGAGAGGTTGCAAAAGGAAGGACTTGATGATCTTGGAGGTCTTTTCCAACATTAATGATAGATGTTGGATTAGATAGATTAGATAGATTAATGACTCTAGATATTTAAGCCTGAAGGAATAGCAGTAATTTAATTAGTAATTTAAGCACAAAACAGAGCCCCTCTTCCTCCAGGGTAGCTCTTACTGGCTCACCTCACAGTATCACTCCCAAACCTAGGCACTGAGGAATATAGGGCAGTGAGCTGATCACTTTAAAATCTACCAGGTATTAGAGGCTTGTTTCCCACGGCAGTGCCATGGCTGGTGAAATACAAGTTAGTCCTGTGGAGTGATGGGTCTTGGCTGCACAGTGATACAACTGCAACCAGAGGCACAGAAGTGCTGCACCAGGCATGACCATGCCACCTAGCTTGTCCTACTGTGAGAGGTGATGGGATACAGGTCCAAAAACTCCTCCCCTGGGAGGGATTTTGGCCCACTTCCTGCATTTTTAAAACATAGGGTGGCCCTGGGAATGGTCAGGAGAGGTGTGGGAGCCTGGAGGCAAACCAGGGGCTGACCCTCTCAGTGGCAGTGCTGGGTGACACAGAGATTGCCAGGGCAGAGTTTGCAAACCCTTCATGGGACTGCAATGGATTTCACTGGGAGCGAGTCACCCAGCCTGCCTGCACACCTCACACTGCTTGAGTCCCAGGAATGTAAGTCCCAGGGATAGGACAAGAGAGAATAGCTTTAAACTGAAAGAGGGCAGGTTTAGATAAGATATTAGGAAGAAATTAGGGTGGTGAGCCACTGACACAGGTTGCCCATAGAAGATGTGGATGCTCCATCCCTGGAAGTGTCCAAGGATGGGGTTCTGAGCAACCTGGTCTAGTGGAAGATGTCCCTGCCTATGGCAGGGGACTGGAAGTGGATGCTCTTTAAGGTCCCTTCTAATCCAAACTATCCTGTGATTCTATGATTCCATGTAAATCACTTTGGAAATCGAGCCTAGAGTTATGAGTGAAAAGGGAATTCACTGTTATCCCATATCCAACCCTTGACAAGTTGAACTGGGCTGTAGGGCCAGCCTGGGAAAAAGGCAGCAAGTAATAAAAACGATCCCTTTTCCTTTGATGAACATTGATGAATCACCTTAACATCGACTCTTGCTTAAGCAGCCCTGGTTTAGAGGGTGTGAATGTTACCTTTGAGGAACGAGGTGATAACTCAGCCTGTTTAAATGGAAAGACTCAGCCCAGCAATGAGTCTGAGTGCACAAATATCGGTGCTAATCACATCTTCTGCAGTGCCTGACTATGACTCGTGCTTTCTGAATTAGTTATGTGTTTGAGATTAACAACAGGATCCTTTACTCAATTACAGCAACACTCCTGATGAGTTTGTTTTCATATTTGTTAATTTTCCCATGACAGCGTGTTTTGGAGAGTGCACATCCATTATTAATGAACTGAAACTGCCTTGTATTTGATTAGTTATCTTTTACCCAGATGTTGATATCACCTAGAATCAGACTCCATTCCTGAATGGAATCCCTCTCTTTGTTTTGCCACTGACTTGTTTCCATTACATGATCCTGGCATTTTACATCAATTAATTAATTAACTAATTAACCCCCACACACACCTCCTGTCTGATTTTCGCTCTCCAGACAAAAACTGCCATGGGAAAGATATCTCTTAGAGTCTTGATCATGCTGTATGTACAAGTTAGGCTGATTTCAAGCCAAACGGATGATAAAGTACATTGGGTTGCAGGAGGCACAAGTTTCACTCCTTCCTCTGCCACTGACCCCCTGGAAAACCCTGATCAAGTCACTTAGAGGACATTTCTTTACCCTAAGTTTAGACTCTGGCTCAAATGAGCTTCCCAGGCAATGGAAACCAAGGAATGGTTCAGCTGATGCTAAAATGAGAGGGGGAAAAATTAATCATCCTCTGGAAGAGTCTCTCTGCCTCTAATTAACTATCACAACATATAAAAGAAATCGGGGAAACTAGCTGGGTGAGCTAGAATAGGTGGCAGAGCTGCCACCTCACTTGTTCTGAACTTCCAGAGAATTACACGAGTCACACAATTACGAGTGAAAACCATGTTTGTCAATTTTTAACCATCATATATCCCCATTCTGGGGTTTGGTTTGATCCAACTGACAATTTAAGAAAACAAAACCAAAAACAAACCTGAAAAAAACCCTTCAGTGTAAAGCTGCTCCCAAGCATCTTTGTTCCCAGCCAGATCTAGTCACAGGCTCTGAAAATAAATCTCACCCTTACAGGATACATGAAAGAAACTTTGGCTGCACAAGCTCTGCATGAACAAACGAAGAGAAAAGATGAGATGGGAGGGAAAGGACCTTTAAAAAAATGTTTTAACAAGCAAATGTGGCAAGAACTGAAATGCACAGCCCTATTCAACTCCCAGTTCGGCCGCCTAGACATCTCAGCACCCGTTGTAATCTCGGGCACTGTGGGTGGATCCTGCCCAGCCTCTGGAGCCTCTGCTGCTTCTCCTAAATCCTGTCTCCTCTCTGGAGCCACCCACAGATCCCCATGGAGGGTTGTGGCATCAGATGCCTCTGTTCAGGCAATTGAATTGTGCCCTGGAGTCCTCTGGAGCTCACGGAAATCTGCTCTTTGGGTTAAAGAGGGATTATTTAAGGACTATCTGAGCATTCTGGGATGCTCAGATTTCGACAAACTTTCAGCAAGTTGCGAGTGTCTGTGGGAACATGGGGAGTATTTTAAGCAGCAGAAGGAATTCACGGTGCCAAAGGCAGGGGAAGCATCTGGGCCCCGAAGCAGATTGTGAGTTTTCACTCAGAGCTGAATTGAGGTTGAGAGTTGTGCAAATCTCACAACATTTTAGTCCAAAACGATGGAAATAGGTATTGCAACACTATCTCTAATTGACACTCTGATAACTTGTTAAATCTTTCCCTGAGCTCAAATGCATGTTAAATGCAGCCCAGCTGGAATAGACCAAATTAGGTCAGAGCCTCTAATTCTGTGCATCTCTGCAGCACATTGAAGACACTGATCAGACTAAGCAGAGATAAGCCCATCAGCTCTAACAGAACTTGGCCAGACTTCAGCATTTATCATATTCTCCACAGAGTGACTAATAAAAATCAGATTCCATTGTGGCATTCAAATAAATTCATGGTCACCAGGTAAACTGAGATTTTGTATGTGGGGCTTGCTGCAACATTCTCATTTTCATGCAAGTTATTATTAAAAAACTATGGATGAGATCGCTGAAAATTAGAATTTTCATCCTAAGGGAAACATTTTAAAATGTCTTTTCAGGCTGCACTGGTGCCAGGTATTTCACTCTGACAAAACAGAATGTTATTGTTTGGAGTTTGCTGTTACTGAGCAGGAAATGTCAGTGTGAGAGTCAGAGAAAAGCTGTTAATTTATTTTTGAAGGGCTTCATTGAAGAGATACACTTCTGCTGGATACCAGATTCCACCAAATCAACATAGTTAGCTTAACTAATATTGTCTCAGGTTTAAAACACACATATTATGGGTAACAAGCCACCTTCAGCAGAGTGGGCACACTCATTATCACCTCTTGGCATCAGCCCACTTACTGTGTGCTTGTAAACAGTCAGAGTGCATCCAAATTGGGGATTTAAACTGCAGCAGAAATTCACTTTGGTGTCACTTTGCCTTGTACCCACATTTTGAGCTGGGCAGCTCATTTCCACCTGACTCAGGTGAAATTCAGTCTTTTTCTCTAAGTGGACCCGAGGCCAAAGCTGCACATCATGGCACTGGGTAGGGCAGCCCATCTGCAGTGTGGGTTCATGGTAGCTCCTTTAGGAGAAAACATGAGGTCTTGCTCTTAAAAACCTTATTAGAGAGAGGGCTGAACACCTCTGGAAAGGCCATGCAGCAAGATAACAAGATGCAAGGATCACTTGTTAGCTGGACAATCCAGGTTTCCATGGAGAAACAATGCCATGCAAAATACACAAAATGGCTCTAAAGAGAGTGAATTTCATCATCTTATAAAGGACAAAAACTGGATTTCAGGAGCTGTCTGGCCATCACTACCTGCCTTTTTTCCAGCTGGCTGAAGCTTTTTGGATCAGTGGACACAGCAAGGTGTGGAGCTTGCCTTGACCTCTTCTGTTTTGGACAAGGGTTTGAGACAGCTCTGAAGCACCTGTGACCACTGCCAGAATGGGGATGGCCACGGCAAGACCTCTGTAACAGAGACAACATTATCCCAAAAGAATTCAGAATTCAGTAGTTTGTGTCAGTATCCATGGTAAATTCATAATTCCAACAAAACCAGATTTTTGATTCTACAGAATCATAGAATGGTTGAAAGGGACCTTAAGAATCATCTAGTTCCAATCCCCCTGCCACGGTGTGGTCTTCCACTAGACCAGGTTGCTCAGGGCCCCATCCAGCCTGGCCTATTCCAAAATTAATATTAACAACAGCAATTCAGTTTTGATGGAGCTCTAATTTCCAGTTCCATTCAAGCTCCATCATTATGTGTCTGTTGAGTGATTTCTTCATTGCAAGCACTTCGAGGTGGTACTGACCCACACCTTTTGTGATACATTTGCAGTTTCTCTGTTACCAGAATCAACACAGGACAGTTTGTTCAAGCACTTTGATCTCACGTTGGGTTCCACATCTATAAAATGTGATTGTAATAAATTGACTGAAAGATGCACGTGCAAAGCATAGAGCTTCAGAGGGGTCACAAAGTCAGGAAGGACACATATGGCATCTTTTCATGCCTCTATAATGCACAGATTTCAGGTATAATGAGTGCTGGATTAAATCAGTACTTGCTTATCTGTTGGTCAGGTCGGTGGAATAATAAAGGGAAAAAGAACAAATGGGATCAGGTCACCATTTGTCACTTTGTGTGTTAATTCCAGAAGGCCACAGTGCCTCCAGCCTCAGTTTGGATGCACTAATCCCTCAAGATAATACCTTTAAGTGCAAATCTTTTGTTTCTCTGGCATCCAACACACAATTACACTGTAGTTACCCAGGTGGGAAATCCACTTGTCATAAGCTCCCTGAAAACAACTTGTCTTTTTTCTCTCAGGTGTCTCTTGCAGGAAAACAGCATTTTGTACTTACATGAACCACAAAAAATTGTCCCTGTCAGGTCAAAAGTGAGTAAATGGCTGAATTTCTTTGGGAATGCTCTTTGTTTGGCAGGACACCTCAGTATCACATATCTCTTGTGAAAATGAAGAGTGCTACAGAAAGGGGCGTTGGGTGTGAATTCACAATTGCTCCAGCTCAAGCTGTATTTTCTTACTCCTTCCTGAAATATTCTCCATACCAAAGGTCTGCTACACTGAGATACCTCAACATCTGTCAGATCTAAAAATCCTGGGACCAATAGAAATACCAGCTCATGGTGTATGAGTCTCTCTCTCCCCATTAGCACTTTATCCATGGTGTTAAAACTTCCAGTCTTTCTCTTTCCTTTCAAGCAAAGCTGATTTCTTCCGTGTCCTGTACACATTACACGAGTTTCACTTTATCAAAGCTCTGGGTGTAAGGGTGACTTGCATTTTGCCTCATCCTCCTTGGAAGGTGGACTGTCAGCTGCAATGACAGACTGAAGCCACCATTACCATATACAAGGACACTATAAGCTACTAAATGTCACAGGAAAACACACAGTGAGAAAAAGTCACAGGGCAAGCCCTTGGAATGGATGTATTTATGAATGCAAAATGCACCTCTATCTTTTGAGAAGCTGCTGATCAAGGAGAGACCCACAGATTTCAGGGCTTCGCTTCCAAGACCTCACCTCTCCCAGTTTTGCCTAAGCTTCAAGGATTCCATTATATATTCCAATAACACCACTACTGCTGCTGAAATGGTAAGAAACCAACTAAACAATACAAATGGAAGAGTATATGAGAGAGAAACAGCTTTTAGATCATGAACAAAACACTGCACAGCCCCTTCAGTCCAGGGACAAAGCCAGCATCGTACCAGGTAACCATCAAAGAGCACTGTAAGGGATGTTATAGGGCATTGCTTAGCTGCTTCCTACTGCCAGTGCTTTCACAGAGTTTTGGCACACAGTGGGTGAGAAAGAGCAGAGCATCAATTTTTGTGTGCAGTGAGAGTGCAGGGAATTCAGGAGTGGCAGTGCTGAGACGTGAAAAAATCAATCCCTGAACCAAGTGCAGTTCAGCTCACTGTCACTGCTTAGATGCTCAAGTTTTCACTTGGATAAGCACAGAACTGCCTCACTCACATCTCACTTTCCCCCTCTAAGTGAAAGGTGATGCTCTGCAAATGGCCACTTGTATGAGAGCTGGACCAGAAGCACCAAGTGAGCTCAGATTGAATTTCCCATGTGTTGATTGTACAACTCCTAAAAGGGAGCCCTGATCCTCAAGTGGTCCTTACTCAGTCCCTTGAAATCCCTTAAGGAGATTTACTTTAGGATGAAAGGATATTAGGGACAGGTGCTTGATCCGGTTCCTGTTTATTGCCACTTCACTCCTAAAGATTTTTGGTGCCAGTCAGGTTGCACCAACTCAAAGCTGGGCTCTGGTTGTATTGACTGTAGCGGAGTTGCTCTCACTGCAGCCTGCAGACCTGCTCAGCTCACCCCAAATTAGATCTTTAAATCTGACCAGCTGAACTGCCAAGCCATGGCAGGGGGGTTGGGACTAGATGATCTTTAAGGTCCCTTCCAACCCAACCCATTCTGTGATTCTCTGACATCCTTTGCAGCATTATTATGGATTCTGGAGCTTGGCCTGTCATACTGTAACGGGGAAAGGTTCTGCTGCAGCCTTCAGGCACAGCACTCCTGGAAGGGCCAGGAACAGAACAAAGCCATCAGAGGCTGCCTGCTTTGCTGGTGTGAAGTCAAGAACTCTGTTTTTGTAGCTGCCTGCCAATCTCTAACATTGCTGAGAGACACAAGAGCACTGTGTAAGAGGATAAGGCTGCTGTGTTTGTCTGTGAGAGCTGAACTTCCACCTCAGAGGGAGAAGAGCCAGGACCAGGCAAAGAGCTGTTTAAAAACACAGCACAAAACCAATTAACGAGAAGAGTCCCAACTGATCAGTCCTTGAAGTATCTCAGCACTGTTGAGTGCTCTGACAGCTTCAAGCACTTGGAATTGCAGCATCCACTGGCACCAGCCGGTGATTCAGCAAGGAGCAGTCATGGATGAGATGCCTGAATGTGGCTAATACTGCCCCATCACTGATCCTGTGTGACATCTTGATGCCTTTGCTTTAGCAAATAAAGACACTCAAGGTGTGATGGGGCCACAATCCAGCCCAGGTTTCATTGGAGATGCCCTGAGTTTCTTCTTGGGCTTTTTGACTGAGTGGAATTTGAGGTCTTATTACCCCTGTGGATTTGCTGATGCTTAGTCTGTGGCTGCTGCACCACCAGAAATGTTGGATCTACCTACACCAGGTGAGAATTAAGCCCAATCCTTCCTGAAAATGTCAGACTTTCCACATTGTAGGCAGTGACAACAAACCTACATGTTGGCCTTCCTGCAAACACTCAAGATGACAACAACCCAGTGGATTTAACACACCAGACTAGGACATAATTCCCAAATCTAACTCAGGTTTTTCTGTGAGATCCTGTGAGACTTCACTTCATCTCGGTGTATCCTCTATCTCGACAGAGGAAATGCCAGATCTTTTGCCTTGAACCATCTGGAAATTGTTGTCAACTCTCTGTATTGCCCAGAATAGGAATATAGTTTGCTTGAACTTTTAAAGACACGTTACTGCAGTATTCAAACTTCACTAAAAACCTTTGGATCCCAAAGTTAAAAGCAGGAAGTCTGGAACATGTAAGTTATAGTTATACTCACCCGGTTTCGGCGTTGCCATTTTCTTTGATTTTTAGCACAAAAAGTTTACTAGAATTTCCTTTAGAGATAGGTTCCCTTTTGGGGACTGTTAGTAAGAATCAATGAACTTTCTGTTGAGCTGTGCTCCAGTTTCTTGAAAACCTGTTGAACAGTGCAGGTTTGCTTCAAATTGGATGCAGATTTCTCAGGAAAGGTCATGAACCTTGGTAATACCTTATAACCATTCCAGCTTTAGAAAGATTTCTGGGGAAAATTAAGCACCTAAAGGCTAAACTGCATCCTGTTTCAGAGCTCCCATTTTAAGGTCATATTTATAGGGTATAAATTAGCTTTGTCTGTTAGTAGTTCTCTGACCTTTAAGCCTTCAATGTAAAATCCTGTAGTTTCTGGCTTAAAGTAAATTAAAAAAAGACAAACCAGGTAGTTAAAAGGATAAAATGATATAGCAGCAAAGGCACACAGATGTTGTTATGTTCCTGCAAAGAATGTCCTTTGCAACTTCCAACCTGTCTATTCTACTCGTTCTCCAAAATGTGCATTATATTTAACATTAAAATGAGAGCTTGTAGTGATGGGCATCTTTGCCCATCTGTTTCTGCTCTGAAGTGCTCAGTATTTTAGGAAACCAATAAAAAAAAAAAACAGAGTGGTAAGAGCCAAGTTTTTGCCGAAGAGACTCGTTGTTTTGGATCCGTTCTGGGAGAACTGGCCCTTTCCCAACAAGGTGCACATAAAAGTCCACCCTGTTCTGGGTTATAACAATATCCAGCCTTGCCTGTGAGCCTATAGAGGCAATAAAGCTGCTGGATCACACTGCAAAGCGCTTGGGGCCAAAGCTGTGCCTAATGTGCCCCTCCTAAATGCTCCTTTTGAAGTCTTTGCATCTGATGCCTCTCTAAAGCTGCCTTTGGGCTTGATTCACTGAAATCACTCAGAGCTTTTTCCATTTCCTCCATCCTCTTTTTAAGCTGTAAACACATGCCCCAGTGTCTCCTTGGGGGATGGAGGGAATGACTGGCCTTTTCTGAACTTTTACTCTCCTCTTACCTCCACACATGAAGGTGACTGTGACAGACACTTCACACACTGTGAGGCTCCTGAACATTCCCAGCTGTGGTCCTTCTCTCTGGCTCCTCCCAAACCTCTTGGCTCTGCTGTTTCCCTACCCTCCCCATTCCCCTTCTCTCCCCCCAAGGCTGTGGTATCACCTCACTGGCTTCTTCCCAACCCCGGAAAACTTGTCCTCTAAGCATCAAGAGGAGGAGAGCTGATGGAGAAGATGAAGGTGATGACACAATGGCATCAACTGACTCCCCGGATGGGGGGAAACAGGCATCATCAAGGATGTCCTGCTTACTGTCCCCCTGCAATTCTCTCCAAACTCATGTTTAAGACCTTGATCCTCACCCCTGTCTACAACTTCCTCATGAGGAGAAGCAGAGGGGCAGGCACTGATCTCTTCTTTCCCTAACCAGTGATAGGAGTCGAGGAAATGGCATGAAGCCATGTGGGAGGTTTATGTTGGATATTAGGAAAAGGTTCCTCACCTTTGGTGGTTGGGCACTGGAACAGGGGAAGAGGTCACAGGGGAAGTGGTCGCAGCACCAAGCCTGCCAGAGTTCAAGAAGTGTTTGGACAACACTCTCAGGTACATGGTGAGATTCTGGGGGTTGTCTTGTGCAGGGCCAGGAGTTGGACTCAATGATCCTTGTTGGTCCCTTCCAACTTCGGTCCCATCAGATTCCATGACCTGGAGTGGGTTACACTTGACACAGGGTGTCATTCCCAGTGGTCTTCCAGGGGAGCAGATGTGCCCTTGAGTGGATGTCTCCAAATACATGATTTACCTGAAAGAATTTAGGGCTCAACCTCAGTACAAAAAGTCTCATCCAAAGGCCACCAGAGTGACTGAAAAGTCTCTGACCTGAACCCCAGCTGGGGGAGGTTTGCCAAAAGCCCGAGTGCTGCTTATTTCTGACACTCCCATCCTACTGCTGCTGTTAACACTATTTTCTCCCTTCCTTTCCTCACTCCTTCCTCTCTTCTTTCAGCACAAAAATGGGTCTGCCAGACAATGCATTCACAAGTTAACACAGTGCAACAGACTGTGACTGCATTAAGAGCAACTAACAGGCAGGTTTTATATCCGAGCTCGGGGGAATGAGTAATGAAATAGAAGGATGGAGCTTGGCACTGCTGTGAAGCTGAGCAGCTTTAGCTATAAAAAGAATCCTTTTACACAGATATATGAAATGAAATACTGTCTGAAAGCCTCTCTGCCTGGAGAGAAGCATTAAGCAGCACATAAACACCAAACTGATGAGAGAGCACCTGGATTGGACATGTGCAGAAGGAAGGTGTCCACAGGCCAGGGCTGTGGTGTTCCTCCTAAAAGCAGCATTCCAAAGGGTGCATCCAGGCACGATGGAGCCAAGGGGGGGTTACCGGTCTGGCTTGCTCCATGTGGGCAGGTGCTTGACACATGGCTTTCCTCCTCTATAGGTTTGGAAGCTGGTTTAGGATGTCACAGGATGAATTGTGATCATGTAACTGTTGTTGCCCTCCTCTAAGCAATTTTAATGAACTGTGGAAACCCTTTGTACAAGCTACTGCTCCAGCAGTGGTGACATTGCCCAAAACACTCCTGTTGCTTTGTGATCCTGGGCCAGGACTTCGAGCAGGGCTTGAAGTGCAAAGGCTCTGTAAGTGTGAACAGAAGGAAGGCTTTGTCACCCATCACTTCTGAGCATCTGTCATTTCACTGCTACCCTGGGTCAAAGCCCAGCGACTCCTGGGAACAGCATTTCTCACAGGGAGTATCTGGAGTTTGTTTTGAGACATTAAGAGTCTAGTCCCTCATCTCCTTGGTTGCAATGACTACTTCTTCTGGGGTAAAAAAACAGGGGCCTTGCTGCCTGAGTTTTCCTTTGCCATCCAGCATTGGCTCTTGCTGTTTTGCTGTTAGTTTAAACAACTTCTTAACTACTTTGCCCTTTCTTGTGGAACATGTACTTCTGGGGTGCAATCAAGTCACCTCTCAATCATCTTTCTGACAAGCTGAAGAGTCTGAGCTCATTAAATCACTTATCAAAAGTGGTTTCCCCAGCACTCAAATAATTTTATATATTGCTTCTCCTCCTTAATTAGTTTATCCACATCCCAACATCAAAAGATACCAGTGTAGGTCTGACCAGTGCTCTCAGTTAAGGTGTTTTTTTACTCAATTGCTCCTCTCCCAAAACACCTGAAAGGTTTATCAGACACCCCCCTCCAAACCACACAAACAATTCCCAGTCTGTGCTACCAGGGCAGACTGAATTGCTCAGATTTACACCCACGGGATCGTCTTCAGAGTCGGTGTTTTCCAAACGCTCTCATCTATTCTCTGAGAATTACCTGCATTCTCAGAGGCAGCAGATTGCATTTGCCTGCAATAAAAAGACCATTTGCACAGGCCTCCCTGACAAGCAGTCAAAATTGCCCTCTCTAAATGTCTTGTCTTCATTATTATTTATAGCTGCTTCATCATTTTGACACCCACAAATTTTATCGGCCGTGATTGCATATTTACTTTTGGATCATTAATGACACCGTTGATAGTGCTGGGCTCAGTGCCAATCTTGTAAAATGCCACTAAAGCATCTCAAAAAGTCGTTTCATTAGCTACAGGAATGCTGTCACCCTTGTTCTTAATCATTTGAAACTGTTTCTACAGACAAGAATATCTATTCATATGATCTATTGCTCATTATTGTCCAAAATGTTTGTCAATATTAATTAAAAGCATTTGAAAGATGCTTTAGTGTATTTATGCACAAAGCTTTCCAAGTTCCCTTGTTCAAATATCCAACAGACCTGTGTTCACTAAAGGCACACTGACACACAGGATAATTGCATTGTGTCTTCACTAATCAAATCCCATATCAGCTTTTCCATAATTCTGCCCCGGGCTGGAAATCCAATAAAGCTGGCATGTAGTTAACTGGATTATTTGATACTTAAACATCTAAAATTAGTTACTTGCTGAGTTCTCAAAAATGCTATGACACAACCCACTGAATCCAGAAAAGACAAAATGCCCAAACATTTCCAATTGTTTGGGTTTAATCCACTTTCAAAGATGCGACACAGGGGCTGTGGCAGATTGAGCTGCAGTGGAGCTGCTGGGGTTGAATAAAAAACGTTCTCAGCTGCTCAGCCACTTACCCACCTCAACACAAACCCAATTTTGTTTATCTATCCACATAATTGTATAGCCTGCTCATCACCACAGTAACCAGAATACTATACAGAATACGGCAAGTAACTGCATTTGGAAGGAATCTTTCATCTATAAATGTCTCTGCTTAGCTCTGCAGTAATCCCAAGGCTACTCACTTCACACCAACGTTGCAAGCTCAAGTGAGCACAAATGTGTGAACTCATAGCCACGAAATACATTTCAAGAAATATCTGAAGCTCACCACTTGAATTTATGGATGAGTTGTTCTGCTCCTTTCACTGTGAACAGTTTTGTCTCACAGCTTTGTGGAACTCAGGGCTTACACACTCCCTCTCATGAGAGTAGAAACACTTCTTGGGAAATTAAAAGTGTTTGTGACCTCCTTTCTCAGTTGTTTTCTGAATTTTTATTTATTTTTTTTTAACAGAAAAAGTTTCAGATCTCTAGATACAGTCCAGATCTAGAGACAGTAAAAAAAAGAGTTATACCATGATAGCTGAATTCTGCTGTCCTTAAATCCAGGGTTTGGGTTGGAAGGGACCTGAAAGAGTATCCTGTTCTAACCCCCTGCCATGGGCAGGGACACCTTCCACTAGCCCAGGTTGCTCCAAGCCCTGTCCAACCTGGCCTTGAGCACTTCCAGGGATGGGGCAGCCTCTAACAGCTTCTCTAACCCATGCCAGGGCCTCACCACTCTCACAGTAAAGAACTTATTTCTAATTTCTAATCTAAATCTAAATCTTTTAGTTTATAACCATTGACCTTTGTCCACCTGTGTGAAAAGTCAGGCTCTTTCTTTTTAATAAGCCCCCTTTAGGCACTGGAAGGGGCTGTAAGATCTCCTGGGAACCTTCTCTTCTCCAGGCTGAACAACACCAGCACTCCCAGCCTGTCTCCATAGTAGAGGTGCTCCAGCCCTTGGATCATCTTGGCCTCCTCTGGACCTGCTCTACATAGATTTTCATAGCCTCAAGTATTCATGGCTCAAAACCGAAGGACTTCATATGTTCAGAAGACATTCCCTGCAAAACCCAGATGAAAATGAAGAGCAGCCAAACCCAACCACAAGGCTTAGGAAAAAGCAGGCAAAGAAAATAAAAATGTGTGTAACATATTGTTTCTAAACTCCCTGATTTAAGTTGAAGCCAGTGGAATTTTTAATGTGGCCTCTGGCTAATTAAAAAGGAAAGTCCAACAATCAGTTGAAACTTCTCAATAACTCTGAAGAGAACAGACACATCACTGGAGTCACAGCAAGGATTAGAATCAAAGGAAGGTTCAGAGATTCCATGCATTTTGTGTTCTACATTCCTCTCCATCAAACATTACAAAATTTCCTTGCTCCTACATAAACAGGCAAACCTGAAAGTCCTCCCCTCATCTCTCCTTCACAGCTGGCACACCCACACCCACCACAAGGAGAAGACAAATCCTCAGCTAAGCCAAGCCTATTCTGTACCCGGAGTTCTCATGGCAGGAAGTATTTGGAACTCAAATTCTGAATATCTGTAAAATATGGATAAAGAAAACAAACAACCTCCAAGGGTTAGGCGAGCTCTGAGCCATGCCCTGCACACACCATGCTCTTCCTCTAAAGCTCATTGTGCACAGCCTTTGATCCTGGTTTCAGTAACACTTGAGATAGAAGTTACCTAAATAAATGTCAGCTTATGTGACTGTATAATTATACTGAGGAGGGAGCAGACACAAAAGCCCTTAGTAAAAGGAACAGACACTTGAAATAATTTGTATCAGTTTGACTGCAGTGAAATGTTAAACTGGAAGAAATGGCCTTTAAAAGCTGTAAACTGGCCCTTTTTATCAGACCCTGTGGGTAAGGACACACTGTACCTTGGTCTGGATTTTGACTTCTGGGTAAACTGCTGGTTCTCCAACCCAGTGACTTTTTGTCAAAGGTGATCTTGGAAAATCAGCAAGTCCTGGAAACCGCAAGTCCTGGAAAAGAGCAGATCTTTCTGCAGTTCAGAAATGCAGATTAACAGCTTTGGTTTGGTTTGGTTAAAGCTTAAGGTTTGGTTCAGAGAATCAAGGACTGGTTGGGGTTGGAAGGGACCTTAAAGATCATCTTGTTCCAACCCCCCCCAAACTGAACATGTGAATCCAACATTGGTTTGCATGTTCTGAACCACTGCAACCATGAACTAGAGCTCTGAGCACTGTAACTATGGCCAAAATGAGACATCCAGCACCATCTGCCATCATTAGGTCAGGATAGATACTCCAGGTCCTTCTTTCTGAGCTTGGGAAGAGTTCCACAACAGGTTTATTGTGATCCTATTTCTTCCAGTACATGTTTTTCCTCAACAACATCTCTAATTAGTCGCTGTTACAATAGCCCTACAATAAAAATAGCATTACGAAGGGGAACAATGGGGAAATAAGAGAAGTATAGGGAATAAAAAATTAAAAAGAGGGTTTTTAAAGGATGCAGGCATACTGCAAGAACGATTCCAGATGAAATATGCACAGAAAACAGAGGGATAAGATGAGGGCAGGAGGTCAGAGTGGCTTAGGAGAGGAGACCAGCTGAAGCCAGGCCACAATGACTGCTGACATGTGTCAGCATTAACAACCATCTTCTAGAACAGAAAAAAAATAGGGCATCTTTTGGGTTTTGGCCTGTTCATTCCCACCAGAAGGGCACTTTTCATATCAGTGTTTCTGTCCAAAATAGCAAAACCCTCCTGCTTAATTAGCTCCACACTCCACCACCATGGACAGAGCCACCTGCCCCTGGCAAGGCCCAGCTGGTTCAGAGCTCATTTCCCTGTGGGCACACTTCCATGCCAGCAATGACACCCTCCTCCAACACCATTTTCACCCCCACCCTGAGTCCTGCCAGTGGTCATTCCCAGTTCCATCACCACCAGCCATGGGCAAAGTCCTCCCAGCAGCTGAGGGCCCATCTCACTCCCTCTGGACAGATGGTGGGATCAGAGTAGCTCTCAGTTCCTAAACAGCACAGAGCTCCTTGGTGGTGGTGGGAGAAGGCTGGCACAGGGGGCACTGGTGGCTGTCCTTTGAAGCTGATGGCCTCTGTGCACTCCCACAAACCTCCTCCTGCAGACAGCCAGCCATCCCCGTTCCAAAACACCGCCCAGGCAGGTCGGATGCTGTCCCTGACAGTGCCATTGCATCACGCATAGCTGGGATGGCTGAGCTCCTCTTCCCCCCTGTAGCAACAGCAGGGTCTGTTTTGTGTTTATTTCCTGGCTCAAATCTTTCCGTTTGTTACGTTTGGCTCCATTCCCTGCACAGCTGAGGAGCCAAAAAGCCAAGGGCAGAGGGCTGATATTTCACCTCTGATAGATGGGAACTAAAGTTACTCTTGGCAGCTGAGTTGAAGCTGCTATAAAGAAAAAATTGGGGCTTGGGTCACCACGGGGCCGTGCTCTGTGGTTCTGATAACAGGGCTAATTAGGGTTAATTAGGATTACCTGAGCTTGGCTTTAAGTCAACACGAGGATTATTTTGCTGGAGTGCATTTAGAAATGTCATGGTGGGTTTAGGTTATGGTCTGAGCAACTGCAGGTTCCATAAACAAACAAATAAAAATACCCAAACAACAATTAAACAAACCCTCATTTGATCTCTTCAATATCATCTCAATTTTGCACTGTCAGTAAGTCCAGAACTGCACAAAATACACAGTCTGATGCGAGAAGAGAGTCTGATGAAGTCCGAGATCTTACATCTTCTGGAGTTTTTTTAATTACAAGAGCTCTAGTCCTTAAAATTTTCCAGTCTTTTTTCACCTTTAGTATAAATTTTAGAAGTACAGCAAGTGTTTAAGGTACACATATAATATTTATAAAGAGCAAAGTGAAGCTTTGTAGAAATCCACACGGTATGGGAAACGGATTAAATGTCATTTAGTTTTTGTATTCTGTCTTTTTATCAGGAGAACTCAAAGACAAGTCTTAAGCAGAGTACCATCTTTTGATTTACACAGATAAGAAACTGCAGCACTATTGGTTTGTGCAGGACCTCCCAATTTGCTCTTGGAAGAGCCAAGATTGGAATGGATGAGTGTAGGGTTGAGTCTATTCTTTATCCATCAACCACTGTGGCCTCTCAGACACCTACTGGCTACAAACCCCTGTATCCCAGGCTCTTTCAAACCTGATTTGGCTCTTAGCTGATGGAAGCATCTCCCCAAAACCCAATGGAGCTCTCTCTAGGTTTGTCAGCTGAATATCAGGTCCTCTATATTTCATGTTAATGTATCCCTGCAGTGTCTATTCTAAGTATTTCTTAATCTTTCATTATTTCTACATCAAGGACTGCAGAATTTTCTAGCTTTATATAATTTAGACATCTGAGAACACCATACCATTCCATTTTAATTCCTCTCTCTAATGGATAAGTACTCAAACCCATTCCTAATCAGTTAGCCCTACTTTCAGGGCTGATCTCTGAATAAATAAGCTGTGACAGAAACGAGCTCTGCAATGTAAGTGCCATAGATGCCTCTGGGCAGATCTGGACTTAATGACAGACAAACCCAGCTCCAGCCAAATCCATAGGAGCCTGTTCTCCTGTTAGCAGTTGGCAGGAATGAAATACCATTGGAATCTGGGGGGGTTTGAGGCTGGATTTTTTCGCTCTTGAAGAACAAAGAAGTGACATGGAAGCCAAGGTCTGCCTTCTTTGCAGGCATCTTTGATGATCTTTCTCTCACAAGCTTGAGGTCTAAAACTGATGCATGGAGGTGGCAGACCCTGAAATGAGTGTTAGGAACTTGTGGAGGTGTGGGGGGAAATAAATACATCTTTAGTCCTCTAGATACCTTGTTGGTATGGGCCTTGTTGGAAATGGGTCAATGACCCCAGCAGGTGTTAGAAAATCCTTGTGTGACCCCAAAAGCCTGACCTTACAGGCAGCCCTTTGAGGAATCTGCTTTCCCAGAAGTCCAGCCTGTCACTAGCTCAGGGGTTTTGTTTTCTGTGTCATCTTTTGCAATGCTGCTCTAGTATATTGGCCCAGTGGGATGATCCAGCATCTCCTCCTGAGGGGACAGACAGAAAAAAAGCTTGTAAACACTATTTTCTATGTTGGGAAGAATGTTCAGCTTTTCTCAGCAAGGCCCCCATAACCACTGCATGTGGTAAATAATGCAATATTGAATGCATTACTTCCATTTCAAAATTCAATGAATTCAATGAATTTTAAAATAGTTGACCTTCTCATCACTGTGATTTATGATTAATGGCTTTAAGCTGAAAGAAGGTAGACTTAGATTGCATATTAGGAAGAAATTCTTTTCTGTAAGGGTGGTGAGGCCCTGGCACAGGTTGCCCAGAGAAGCTGTGGCTGCCCCATCCCTGGAAGTGTCCAAGGCCAGGTTGGATGCAGCTTGGAGCAACCTGGGCTAGTGGAAGGTGACCCTGCCCACGGCAGGGGGGCTGAAACTAAATTCTCTTTACGGTCTCTTCTGACCAAAACCATTCTGGGATTTTGTGATTTCAGGAAGAAAACCACAAAACTAATTTCATTCTCCTTTTCCAGCTCTGGATGAGGACAACTAACTTCTCTGTCTGAGCAATGGAGCCAGTGACTTTGCAGCCACCTGTAGATAAAGCCCCTCAGTTAAAAAACAACACTCCTAGGCAGTGGGAATGCACAAAATTCCACCCTGGCTAAAAAAAAAAAAAAGTACCATGATCTGCTGGCCTTTAGTATCTCTGACTTCTCTTCAGGTTGGTTTGATCACTCCACAGGCCCCGTGTTCAGTCAAGTCACCAGAGGAAGCCTGTGCTGGTGAGCTCATTCCTGCAGGAACTCAGCAGCTATTCTTCCCAGCTGGAAAAATCTGAATTGTTTCCAAACGTTTTCCCTCCTGAAATATCAGAACTGATATAAAGAGCTTACTTTGCCTGGCAAGTTTGGCCTTCTCAAATCGAGCTATTTCCTCTCTGCAGGTCTTCCCTCTCTCTCACAAACACCTCCCTCTTTTGGAGCAGGACAAGGAAGCTTAACCCAGAAATCAGAAGCACCCCAGGCAAAATGGGCTGTAGGAACAACTGTGAGGTGCAGTTAAAAAACAATGAGTGGTTCTGGTGTGCAGAGTATAAATGAACACTGTGACACAGCCAAATAAGTGGTAGTAATAGTAGAAATAACAATAACAATAAAATAACTCAATAAATTGCTCTTTCTTCTCCCTCAGATGTTTTACAAATGGCCTTGCCTGTAACTGGAAGCAATTTCCCTCTATCTGAGGGAACATTATATCCCAGTTTCCTGCATATATCAGATTTTTTACAGGACATCAGCAGGACTTTGCTTTGGGCTGCACACCCAGAAAGATGACAAAGTGATTAAGGAGAAACTGGACCCAGTGCAGCACCAATTATTCCTTTTAAGATGTAGATGGAGATTAATTTCACCTCACTCCAACCACCTTTGATCTTGCATCTTAGACTGTTGGCAAGATTTGACAGGTGTGCTGACAGCAAATGATCAGGTAAAATATTGGCTGTTTTGGGAAGGCCGTGGAAAATTATTCTTTCTTTCCATGTGGCACTTGTGAGGGCACATCTGGGATGTTGTGTGGGTCTTCCTGCACAAGTAAGATGTTGACAAATTTGAGTGAGGCCAGTGGAGGGCCAAGAAGGTGATTTTGGGGTCTGCCAAATCAAGAAACATGATGCATGAGGAGAGCCTGAAGGAGCTTGTTCAGCCTGGAGAAGGCCAAGGGGGACCTGACTGACTTCTCTTAACTATTAAGAATGGAAAAACAGAGATGAGGAGTGAGAAGGACATGAAACAGCAGCTACAAGGAAGAGAAATTCCCACCTGAAAAATAAAAACTGATTTTACCATGGCAGTGGTGAAGTGTGGGAACAGGGCTCTGAGAGGCTCATGGGATCACAGACTGACTGGGATTGGCAGGGACTTCTCCATATCTTCCCTGTGTTTAAGCAGGGTCAGTGAGACCAGGCTGTACAGGACCATGTCCAGACAGGTTTTGAACAATTCCAAGGATAGAGACTCCACAACCTCTTGTTGCAGCCTGTTTCAATGTTCAACCACAGATCCACGGTTGGAGATTTTCAGAACTGCACTAAAACCTTGAGCAGCCTGGTCTGGGACAGAAACCAGAACTTCTCTGGCCAAGATTTGGGAACAGAGGTTGTAGAGGTCACTTCCAACCTAAATAGTTTTATGATTTTGCCAATGATAACCACAGATATGCCAAGGCTGCAGCATTCTGGGGAAGCTTAAGCTTTATGAACACAAAAGTACATTAATAAGACATACTTCAGCTAAAAGATGTGCCATCTCTATTGCTCTGAAAACCACAAAACACAGAGTTAGGGGATTCCTCTACACTCATTCCTGGCTTTATTAGATCAAGAATTAGCTTGCTTTCCCAGATTTCACTCCAGTAACTTTCCTGTCACCCTCTAGATTCTCAACTTTCCCTCCTACTTTTTGCATCAGTTTAAGTTCATGAACTCCAACTTCACATATGCCTTCAGCTGTAAGTGCACAGTATTACTTTTTAAAAACAGAAATGGATGAGAAACATGTGCAAAATAAAAGCCTAATGCACAGTAGACAGCTGAGGTCCTGTATCTGACATAAGTGTCACACTGTGAGGAGCCACCTGGAGGTTTACATGGCCTTAAAGTTGTGCACAGAATTAGGGTAAGGTTGAGTGAACATCTGGGTGTGGACTCACCACGACCCAAAAGCACTGTATAATGGGACTGCTGTGAAAGACTGTGGCAAGTCTCAATCCTGAGGAAGCTTAACTTCAAGTCAAAAGCTCCTAATTTTGTAACTGCAGCTGGCTGCTCTTGGAAGAGGGGCTCAAGTGATCCACATCTGTCCAGTCCTCTGCTTCAGCACCAGTGCATTTTCCTGGCAATGATGCTAAAACCAGTCTGGCTTGGCTTTTGAATTTTTAACTCTTTCCTTGCTAGGATGGCTTGGGTTGAAGGGCACTTTGAAGATTATCTCATTCTTACCCCCTGCCATGGGCAGGGACACCTTCCACTAGCCCAGGTTGCTCCAAGCCCCATCCAACCTGGCCTTGGACACTTCCAGGGATGGGGCAGCCACAGCTTCTCTGGGCAACCTGTGCCAGGGCCTCACCACACTCACAGGAAATAATTTCTTCCTAATATCTCAGCTAAATCTCTCCTTTTTTTAGTTTGAAGCCATTCCTCCTTGTCCCATCACTCCAGGCCCTTGTCCAAAGTCCTTTCCCAGCTCTGCTGAAGCCCCTTTAGGCCCTGGAAAGGGCTCTAAGGTCTCCTTGGAGCAGTCTGTTCTCCAGGCTGAAAAACCCCAGCCCCCTCAGCCTGTCCTTGTAGAAGAGGTGGATTTAATTTTCCTCTTTCTGAGTAATTTTTAGGTAAGGACAAGAAATTATACCGGCCCTGCATGTTGTTGGAGCCATGAATACATTTATTCCCAGAGAATAAGGAATTTTTTAAATGTGTATTTGGGTGCCTACTTGAGAGAGCATAGAAATGAAATTCAGAGCAGCCCAGTATCAACAAGTATTCTTACTATTAAGGCAAAATTATATGTATCTATTGAAGACAAAGTCACTGCAGTGATTTTTATCCCATTTTCTGGGTATTTAGCTGGGTATTATATTTTCTGGGTATTTAACCTTCCTTGCTGAGATGATGTTACCTGGAATTTGCATTACTTCTTCTGTGTCTGTCCAGCACAGTTCATGGTAAAAGGGCTGATTTATCAGCACCAAGAGCACGGAGGTAACATTGGTCCTTCAAAAAGTGCTTCAACAACTGCTGGTAGAAATTTCTGTGCAATAAATTGCACATTTCCCCTGAAAGCAAAAGATTCCCCATTTCCATGCTCATTCAACAAAAACCTGAAGGGTTTTCACCCTTGCTGGTCAGTTTTACACCCAGTACTGGTGCCCCAAGTCACATGGCTCAATAAAACCTCTTTTAAGGCAAAAAATTTGGTCACAACAGGCACAATTAGCAAAAAGATTAAAAAAAAAAGGAACCACCGCTGCCAGTGCCTCTGGCTGAAGGTCCTCTCCAAAGTGCTCTGCAAAATTAAACACTTCCAGGGAAGGATGGAAATAGCAATTAATTCTATTAATTATGTCAGCGCCAGGGGTCTTGATGAAATGGGGCTTTGTTGCTCAAGCTGCTGTAGCATCCTTTGGAGAACAGCTTGGTGCCAAAAGCTTGCAAACTGAGTGGAGAAGAGTCAAGGAGAGCAAGACAAGGGCAGTTATTCTTGTTTATACTGGAAGACTTGAGGGGCAAAATGACTAAAAGGCTTCTGCAGAGGGTCACACAAAAAAAATTTATCTTCAAGCTGAGAACAGAGCCCAGACGTCTTTGGTCTCTTTGGAGCAGAGCTCAAGGCTGTTCGTCCTTCATACCAATCTGGGAAAGCTCTTTAGACTATTTTTGCTCAAGTCAGACAGAAAATTCCCTCTCCTACAGCCTGAAGGCTTCATGTGAGACATGAAAGTGTCTGACAGAAGCACCTCAGCCCCAACACACAGACTGCTCCTCACCAGGATGTTGTTACACCAGCGCTACTCACACACTGGCCACAGCCCCATCCCAAAGTCTTCTGCAGGAAGGAACAGCTTCACGTCCACTGAGTGATCCTCTTGAGTTCTCAGGAGGCCTGGAATAGCAGAGAAAGGGTTTATATCAGATTCAGTGCTAATCCTGCCTGTAAATGTGCACTGCAATCTCATTAGTACTGGTAATTTTGTCTCCTCTTTGTAGTCATTGTTCTCAGAGCAGCCTGAAATTTGGTCTTCCATATCTGATCAGAAATTGGCCACAAATTCATCCTTGCAAGAATTATATTTTTTTCCTGCTTATTTTTTTTTTCTTTTAATACAACCTAAGAGCCATCTCCTCTCACAGTGGTAAAATTTTACTGAGATTTGAGTTATAACAGCCTGTTTCCTCAGAACTATACTGAAAATCTGATTGTTATCTCCCATATCAGAATGGTTTAAGCAACTACACTCAGGGTCTCTAGAGGAAAATATTAAATCTGCCCCCTGATGCAAATCCATTCATTTACTACATCTGCATTTTCTGTATCTACTCAAAAGTGACTCACCAGCAGAATGAAGGTTCACATGGCATCAAGAAAACTCTGCTTGGCCAAACATTAACATCTCACTTGACCACATCCCACCATAAACATAATTAAAGTGTCCAGCTGTTTTAAACTAATACCACAGGTAGTTCATATGGATAATGTGAGCATGATAACACTCATATTAAATCAAGATACAAAATATGCAGGAAAAAGTGCATTTCCCAAACAGAAATGTCACTCTTGGGGATGAAGCAATTTACCACTGGCAGCTAAAGAGAGTCACTTCTCTCCTCAGTGTCATTAAGTCGTTGCTGCTGATGCTGCCATAGATGAATCCTGAGGATGTCTTTTGCCTCTGCAAACACACAGGCAGATTTTGGGCTTTAAAAAAAAATGCGAATTTAATTTTTTTTTAAGAATTTTTTTTTAAGTTATTGATACTGCAAAGCTGTTAGGAGCTTGTCTCTGCCAGGACATGGCAGAGAGCCTTTCCCCAAAATCTTACATTTCGGGGGGGGGGGGAGAACAACAAAAGGGTGAGTGAGAAAATGGAAACCCAGAGAGAGAACAGGCCAGACAGTCCCAGTGTGACATCAGATGCTTAACTGGGATCATCTTTCCTTCTAAGCAACACAGAAATGCTGGTTCCCCCTGAGGGCCTGGGTACCCTTCTGCTGACCACACGGGCACAATTTCGGTTTCCAGCTTAGGTGTCTTTCCCAACTAGCAGAAAACAGGGCCAAATAAGTTCCCCATGTGCATAAAGAGAAGTCTTGGCATCCTGACAAGACCCTCAATCCAGTGGATTGTAAACTGCCTGAGTTACCAAACTCCAAGGGTTTTAATCCATGGCATGAGCCCACCTGGAGACCAGACACTAGTGTTATATCCCAGGGAGTTGATCCTGGGGCCAATACAGTTTAATCTATTAATTAGTGATTGTGGGGTGAGACAGAGGGTACCTTCAGCAGGTTCACAGACAATACAGAACTGGGAGGAGCCACTGATACACCAGATGATGGTTGTGCTGCTGTTCAGAGGGTCCTCCACAGGCTGGAGAAACAGGCAGAGAGGAATCTCATGAACTTCAGCCAAGGTAAATGCAAAATCCTACAGCTGGAGAGGAACAGCTTCATGTACTGGGATGGGCTGGGGACTCAGCAGCCGGAAAGGAGCTTTGCAGGAAATGCCCTGGAGGTCCTGGAGGACACCAAACTCAAGGAGTTCCAGCAATGTGCCCTTGCAGCATCACGGGCTACATTAGGAGAAGTATCACCAGCAGGTCAAAGGAGGTGACCCTTCTCCTCTGCTCAGTGTCGTGGGAGGTTTACACTGGATATTAGGAAAAATTTCCCCACTGAAAGGGTCATCAAGCATTGGAACAGGCTACCCAGAGAAGTGGTGGAATCACCATCCCTGGAAGTGCTGAAAAACTGTGTAGATGTGGCACTGAGGGACGTGGTTTAGTGGTGGACCTGGCAGTGCTGGGTTAATGGTTGGACTCAGTGATCTCAGAGGTCTTTTCCAACCTTAAGGATTTCATGATTCCATTGGTGAGACACATCTGGATTTCTGTGTCCAGCTCACCTCAGTGTCTCCAGGTGACTTCCCAGCTCCAAGAGCTTTCCACTGGCCATTGCTCTGCATAGTTTTCAGTCACTTATACTTACACCCAATTAGATTTTTGCTTTTGTCTGCTGTGCTGATGAGACACGTCAAGAAACCTCACACAAAAAAACATCTCCCTTATTCAAAAAGGCTTTTTTCCCTCTTAAAAAAGGCCATGCATTGTTGTGCATAAGAGA
>NW_016690331.1:782863-808024 GCF_001604755.1 Lepidothrix coronata | reverse complement strand
GAGATATTGACAGAAAAAACTTCCCAGCCAAAGAAAATTGCTACAACTGTGATGAAGCTGATGTTTCAAAACATTAAAAAATGTGATTTCCATAATTCGTAAGTACCAAGGAACACATTATTTTTTGTGTTTACAACAAAAATGACGGTAGTTTTGCCTCACAAAAGAAATAATTGGTATGATGAAATGGTTGTGCTCCAGGAGGTTGCTTTCAGTGGAGTGCTTGAAAATGAGATGAGATCCATGAGAATGGCAACGAAAGCAGCTGTTTACTATCAAAACCTTCAATACTAATAACAGAATAGAAGGAAAAAATTAAATTTTGTGTGAGAGGCTTTCCGCACTCTACAAGAGCATTCCCGCTCTGAGGGGTGGGTCAACACCTTGCTATTTTCATGTTCCTAGGATGGGATTTCTCCAGGGGGAACAGCAAAAGGAGAGCTCCAACCTCCCACAGAACTCTGCCAGGACACTGTTGGAGACACCTCCGAGGGCGCAGCTCTCGTCTCACAGCCCTCCCAAGCCTTCCCTTGTGGCAGGAACATCCCAAAGAGCATAACCCAGGGAGACAATTGCTCCAGCCACAAAACCACCCAGGGCCCATCACGACAAGTGACAAGTGGAATATGAGGACCACGACAGGGTAACCCACCTAGTTGATATAGGGGAGCCAGCAGATGGAATCTTTTTGGACTTCAGCAAAGCCTTTGATACCATCTCTCACAGGATCCTTCCGGGTAAAATGCCTGGCACACAGCTGGAAAACTGTGTTATGTGATGGGGGAGCAACTGGCTCAGGGGTCAGGGCACAAAGGGCTACAGTGAATGGGGTGACATCAGGCTGGCACCTGCCACCAGTGGGGTTCCACAGGGCCCATCTTAGGCCCCGTGCTCTTCAACATCTTCATCAATGACTTGGTTGCAGGACTTGAGGGAATACTAAGTGAGTTTGTGGACAACACTAAACTGGGAGGAGCTGTTGACTCCCTCGAGGGCAGAGAGTTCTCAACAAACCAGAGGGATGGGAAATCCCCAACCATGGGAAGTTCAACAAGGGGAAGTGCCGGATTCTGTACCTGGGATGGGGCAACCCTGGATGTATGGACAGATTGGGAATGAAAGGCTGGAACACAGTGCCAGGAAAGGGCCCTGGGGGTCCATGTGGGTGGCCAGTTGGCCATGAGTCAGCAGTGCCCTGGCAGCCAGGAGAGCCAACCCTGTCCTGGGGGCATCAGGGAGGGGATTGTCCTGCTCTGCTCTGCCCTGGGGCGGCCTCACCTGCAGTATTGGGGCAGTTTGGGGCACTGCAATATAAGGAAGATATGAAGCCATTACAGAGCATCCAAAGGAGGCAATGGAGATGGTGAAGGGCCTTGATTTGAAGCCGTGTGAGGACATTGAGGGCACCTGGTGTGTTCAGCTGGAGGAGACTGAGGGGAGACATCATTAGGGTCTTCAACATCCTTGTGAGGGGAAGAGGAGGGGCAGGCACTGATCTTTTGACTCTTGTGACCAGTGACAGGACTCAAGGAAACAGCAAGAAGTTGTGCCAAGGGAGGTTTAGGCTGGATATCAGGAAAAGGTTTTTCACCCAGAGGGTGGTTGGGCACTGGAACAGGCTCCCCAGAGAAGTGGTCACAGCACCAAGCCTGACAGAGCTCAAGAAGAATTTGGACAATGATCTCAAGCACATGGTGGGATTCCTGGGCTGTTCTGTGCAGGGCCAGGAGTTGGACTCACTGATCCTGATGGGTGCCTTCCAAGTCAGTGTATTCTGTGATTCTGTGACTGTTTATTTTGAGCACAGGGCACATGGAGGCAGATGAGATGACCAATTCTTCTCCCCCACTGCCCCTGCACAGGGATGCATTCACACTCCAGTGAGTGTGAAAAACAATGTCATACTGCCGTTTGAGTGAAAAGATATTTTCTGAAGCCTCCTGTGGCCTTCCCAGCTTCCCAGAGACTGAACAGTGCAGAAAACTGTTGGATTTTGGAAAATGGAGGCACATGTCACCCAAGTGACGCCTGACCTAGAGCAGAGCAGAGTGGAAGGGGTCAAACAATCCCTGTGCTAGGGTGAAATGGCAAGTGGTGAGAGAAAGAGGCCAACAGACTGTGCTTGGATTGCCTGTGATCCTTGCAGGTCCTCAACAGGGCTAAGGAGCATCTTTCTGTCTCCTGCCCAAGCTCCAGGGAATGACATGGTGCAGTGTCCATTCTGCTCTGCTCCAGCAAGCTGCAGGTTAGTAGAAGCTTCATTTAACAGCTTTTTCCTTCTGCACCTGCCTTTTCCTCTTTGTTCTCACTGAAAAGTCATCAGAAGGGCAAGGGAGGGTAATCCACAGTACCACGTTCTCATGCAGCCCTGAGAACTGTTCCACCAGGGAAACCAAACCTTACAATTTCTAGTCCACTGTGCCACAGTTTGAGAGGGTGATCAAGAAAGGTCTCAAGGGGAGAGTTACTTTGTATTTAAGTCGGTGCATCTGAGGCTGGTTCATTCTTGCTTTTACTTTTTCTTGTCAATTGACTCACTTCCACCTCCTCCAGCTCCCCTTGTGGTCTCCGTGCTCAGCTGCAATTCCACGGGGCAGGCAGCTCCCAGTCTGGGCAGTTTTCACACCAAATAAAAACACATCAAGAATGAGAGCACAGTTCCTGAGGTAGAGACTCTTTTCTGTGTCAGGCGCCCCTGGAGCTTCTCACCAGGGCAGAGATTGGAAATTCTCCATTGTCCCAGTCTCAATTATTATGAAAAAGTAGCAGAGAGAGGAAGGCAACTTCTGATAACTGAGTCAGGAGAGCAGAGAAATTAGCTGCTCTGAGTGATTCATCATCTCAGACCGCTGACATAATCCTTTCTAAATTCAATTACAGCTAATTAAAAATAATTCTTTCCTCTGAGTTGATCACTTGAGGTTCCAAGTTACTGTTAAATCCTACTGAGACAACAACCATAAAAATGAACACTAAGGGAAGCTGCAAGGTCTGCTACTGATGTAACCAAGGTTACACCACAGTACACTTAGCTGGTGGCCTTCTGGCACATGGGTTGCTTTTGAGTAAATCAAGATGGAATTACAGTCCTGAGTATCCCAATCTCCCTCCTTTTGCTCTCCCTGTCCCCTCCTTGAGGTCAGATTTCCTGGGAGAAGCAGCACTGGAGAAACTGCTGTTGCACTTCATACACAAGTGCATGTGGAATTGCATTATCTCATTTGTAAAGGAGTGGTGCTCTGGCTCCTGGCCACGATTTCTTTTTTTTTTTTGTCCAGCACCAGCAGACATTAATATTTTATTATAAGCACACACTTAGTCTGAAGTCAAGTTCTGGTGACCAGCTCCAGCATTTGGTCAGGATAAAAATGCCCTGTCCAGTCATTGATTTTCCTCTGGCACTTGGGATGCAGCTAAAGCTGCTTGTAGTAGTAGTAGCAGCAAAATAATAATAATAATAATAATAATAATAATAATAATAATAATAATAATAATAATAATAATAATGCTACAAATGCAATAAAAACAATAATAAATGAGAGGCAGCAACTTGGAGCCATAGGCTTCATTCTGGAAAGGGGTTTAAAAGTCAAGCATCCCTCTTCCTTGCATCCAGTAGGATTAGATCTCGTCCAATTTAGGAGTTAAATGCTTGTATTCTTCTATCACTCACTGCAAAAACATGGACTCAGGAAGCAGCTACAAGTCATAAAACACCTTCCTCTGCTTCCTGCCCCGTGGCAATAGATGTTTAGCTCCTGGGACTCTGTGTTAGCAATTCTTTTATCGTGTTATCTGGGTAATAAACCAACTACTTACACGGCTTTTACTGACAAGATCAACTACGGCACTTGCAGCAGCAAAACAAAGTTGCTGTTTGCTTTCAAGCTGCCAAGGTCAACACAAAACAGAGCAGCAGTCACAGGAAATATATCACACACAGGAAGGACACAGTTCCAGAGGGAAAACAATGTTCTGGTAATTCATCCTCAACTAAAGCAAGACTCACCAATGACTGATCCTATTACAATATTGGAAAATTGATCTTTCATCATGTTGGTTTCCAACAGAGGCTGGTGATCATTTTCTGAGTGTATCAGGGCACTGAAATGCTTCTCAAAAACATGATTTTCCCAGGAGGAGTCATTGCTCTCTGATCCATCACCTCTTGAAGGTATTAGAACATGAGACTCTGAAGGAAAACAGAATACCTGACTGGATCTCCAGTCCAAGGAAATAACACTTCACTCGGCAAATTTCCTCTGGCTCTTGCAGAGAACAATTAAGTCATGTTGCACATGATGTAATTATCTACATTTTTACTGCCTTTTGTGTCTTAATTACTATTACAGTATGCTTGGCAAGCCATCACCAACAGCTTACAACCACAGCCTTTGACTACATTATTTCATTCATTACATTATAAAAGCAGCCAAAAAAAAAAAAAGAGCTGCAACACAGGCCTTGGTTTCTGTCCAGCCACAGCCCTCCAAGGTCCCCCAGCTGATTGTATGGGCAGGACTATTTACTCATTTTAAATGAATTGCCCTCAATTAGGCTGCACAGCATCTTTTTGGCACATTTTTACAACAGCTGAAAACGGCAAGTATCAGCCCCTGGGTAGATGCTGCTCTCTCCATTTTTATGGGGTGAGGTTTTTTTCTCTGTTGTGAGGATGGGAAGAGCAAGTTCCTGCACACTCTCAACGTGCTGTGTCGACTTCATCCCAAAGGAGAACCTGAAGTAGTTTGTATGTGGAAGGTTATAAGAAAAAAAAAAAAGCATATTCAATATGATTTTTGTTTCTTCTGTTCATGTTGTCCTCCTCCAAGGAAGGCTCAACTCTGAGAAAAGCTCTTCTGCTGTCAGAGCACCTGTAGTGTTCCCCTCTCATGCAGGACCTCTGGAAGCTGGAAATGGGGCTGGTCTTCTGCACCAGCACGGGGGACAGCAATTTTCACAGATTTTCCCAGAACTTGCAGGAATGTTAAAGGTTTCAGATGTCTTTCCTGCACTGTGTTCCAAATAATCTAATCCTATTAAGGATATTAAGGATAAATGGATTGGAAAAGGAAAGAAAATGAAGAGGGACTTTTTACAAGGACATTTAGTGATAGAACAAAGGGGAACGGCATCAAACTGACAGAGGGCAGGTTTAGACTGGATATTAGGAAGAAATTCTCCCCTGTGAGGGTGGGGAGGCCCTGGCACAGGTTGCCCAGAGAAGCTGTGGCTGCCCCATCCCTGCAAGTGTCCAAGGCCAGGTTAGGCAGGGCTTGGAGCAACCTGGGCTACTGGAAGGTGTCCCTGCCCGTGGCAGGGGGTTGAAACTGGATGATCTTGAAGGTCCCATCCAACACAAACCATTCTGTGATTAACAAAACATTACTTTTTCCAAATTACATTAAAAATATTGTTGTATAAATCGTAGAATAGAATGGAATATTCAGTTGGAAGGGACCCACAATGACCATCTAACCCAACTGCATGACCAATTCAGGGTCAACCAACAGTCACAGTAAGGGCATTGTCCAGATGCCTCTTAAACACTGACAGTCTTGGAGCATCAACCACCTCTCTAGGAAGACTGTTCCAGTATTTGACTCCCATCTAAGCCTCCCCTGGCACAACTTTGAACTGCTTTTTAAATTGCTGCTTTTTCACTAAAATATTCATAATTCTCTCAAACACTTGACAGTCTCTGGCACATATGGCCAGATTAGCTTTTCTCTTGGAATCATACTCATTCATCCATCTTCAGATTACTGTCAATTTATTGTGGTGATGAAAAAAGCAATGGAAAGAAATTCAGTTAATGCCAGTGCAATACAAAAACCATCCAAAAAATGAGCTTGAGCCAGAAATGTCCTATGTCTGGAGCACCACAAAACAGAAGATGGTACCTGGTTGCATCTGGCCTACAAACTAGACATAATCATCTCACCAAGTGCCCCAGCAATGCTGAGGTTAGAGGAGATAGAACCAGAATTTTGCAACATATTAAGATTCTATGGCTAAACCTTTCACCAGGTTAGCGACATCAAGAATATCAAAATGACATATTTTCATGTTTTAGGGAACAACTTCAGCTGACACCTGATATACAACCCAGGAAAAGGAAATTAAAAAAGAGCCCGCGCTTTGTGTCAGTTTTTTACACCTCTCCACTGTCTTGGTGACTCAGTAGTTTCACCTTTCCCTCTTTCTGGATCATTCAACCAGGGAAAAGAAGGAAAGGGCAGGTTAAAGCCTTTCAGTTACACTGGGGCAATGCAGCCAGGGACAGATGGGACTGGGGAGTCCCCAGCCTGCACTGGCCCATGACTGTGACATAGTTATCACATATAGGGATGATCCAACTGCCTTCAGGCCACAGCACCCCAGTTAACCCACTTGAGGTTGTGCAGAAGGTGGGAAGCCAATTGAATAATTCATTAGAAGTTACTAACTATTGACATCTTTCAAAGACAGAGAGAAACCAAGAACCACGGTCAATGAACAGACCAGCATCTCCAAATAGCCCAGCCAGGTGCAGTGATGCTGCAGGCAGAACAGGTGGGATATTTGCTGCCATGAATATATCAGTGATTTATTTTTTATTCATTTCCATTGCTCCATGCAGGAATGTTCTTTCAGTGGACTTGTCAGAAACCCAACAGGATGATGAAGAAACGCTCACTCAGGACACTCTATTGAGGAAGTTGCTGAACTTGGGCTTCTATAAATGCCCTTTTGTATTAATGAACTTGTTAAAAAGTCGTTCTTTTCTGTTTGATGGAGCTTTACCACAAGCACAGTGAAATGCAGTTGATATTGCCCTTTAGATTATAACACTCCTTGATGAGCATATCAAATTTGGATGGAGGGGTCATGTCATTTTACATTGGACCCCAAAACCAGCTGCTTCTTTCACTCTACACCTCTTCAAAGCTTCATGGAAAGCTTCCTCTGTTCCTCCCAGAAGATATTTTCACAGCAGAAAATCAAGTCACGTAATTATTCCATTCTTTGTTCCAAAGTGTGTTTAAGTATGGCATAAATCCACTTTCCAGTAAATACAGAGGCCACCATCACTGCTCTATGACTGGCCTGTAAATTACAAACATTTAGACTCAGATTAATTTCTGAGATTCATTGTTAGAACAGAGAGTTGCTCGTAAACAGGGAAATTTAACAAGTGTTCTTTAATAAATAATTGGGGGAAAAAAAATCTGCAGTTACTGGTCTGTTCATACACCAGAAGTGATTGATTATGGACTTATGATAATGGTAGTTCATTTTAAGAGCTTCCACGGGGATGTAAATCAGCTTTAATTAAAAGATAATACGAAAAATCACTTGTTGAAATATGAGTTTTTGAATAAAAGAGTGATAAATTACATGGCTGATTTAATTGGAAAGGAAGCGCTCTACCGCGCTTAATTCAGCTCTATCTATTTTCACCCAAATGTATGCACTGAAAGCATCTTAAAGATAACTCTGGTAACATTTTTTAAGCAAAAAGAAGCCTCAGCCTGTGATTCAGTAGTGGCATTCAGGCAATATGGGGCGATTTACAGGACTCAGAGTAGTGCGGAGGAAGCACATCTAAAATATAGCAGCGTATTTTGGAGGATCCTCATTTCAGCAGCAGCACAGAATTTCTACAGGGCAACTCTTCTGTTTAAACATTTGGACTTTAAGAAGTCCGAACACACCAAAAGGTGTTTTGGGTGGGTTTTGATTGTTTTTGTTTTTTTTAACTCTTAATGCTACTCCTAAGCTAAATGCAGGTACACCAGGGAGCAGCCCCAGGCTCTGAGAAGCTCCTGCAGAATGGGCAGCTGAGCAGAGCTTTTTAAGATGTAAATTGGAGGACACACGATACAGAGGCCAGCCTATACCTGCAGAAATCCTGGAACGGACCAAATCCAAGCTTCAATCAGAAAGGAGCTGATTTTTGCCTCCTCTAAAGGTCTTGGGAATTAACTAATACAGTCAATCACAGACCATAGAAAACAGGGAGCCAAGTTGATTGAGGGTAGACTTGTCCTACATTTGTATCTTGGGCTCCAGAGTGATCTGTTTCCCAAAAAAGGGACTGAGTGGCCTGTTGTCACTGGAAGGATCCTTAGTTTCTGAAATAAGTAGAATACCTGCTTTCTGCAAGTCAATCCCCATGGGATGACTGGGCATCTAGGACCTGTCATTTTGTCATCCATATATTTCATACTGAATGCAATTTTTCAGCTTGTTCTGTTCTGAGACAGACACCCCAAAAATATTCCTGAGAAAGTATGCAGTCGAGTAATGTGGGTAAATAAATCTTTACATGCTTGGGAAGGACTATTTCTGTGCTGGATTTCTATTGCCATAGCAATTTGCAGTGGGAGGGCTGGTACTGAAAAAACACTGGTTGAGTAGAGGAACCACAACAGAAAATAGTAATAAAAGAGCTGCAATGTCAATATCTTGAAGTCTGGATGTATCAGCACCTTGTATCAGAGTGATCCTCTTTTACAGGAGGCTGAGGCTTCGAATTCACTGGAAAATAGTAAAAAATATGCTATAAACAGATATTACAGGCCTTTGTATCTCTGAGAGTTTTGTCACTCTGAGTGCTACTGATCACCACTTCAACATAAAGACAATCTCTTCCATGAGTAAGACAGGAGAGCAGCTGTTACTCCAGTTTGACAAGGGGAAGTGCCGGATCCTGCACCTGGAATGGGAAAACCCTGGTTGTGTGTAGGAATGAGAGGCTGGAGAGAAGCTGCAGAAAGGACCCTGGGGGTCCTGGTTGGTGGCCAGTTGGCCATGAGCCAGCAGTGCCCTGGCAGCCAGGAGGGCCAACCCTGTCCTGGGGGCACCAGAGAAGGGATTGTCCTGCTCTGCTCTGACCTGAGGTGCCCTCACCTGCAATATTGGGGCAGTTTGGGGCACTGCAATATAAGGAAGATATAATGAAGCCATTACAGAGCATCCAAAGGACGCAACGAGGATGGTGAAGGGCCTTGACTTGAAGCCGTGTGAGGACACTGAGGGCACCTGGTGTGTTCAGCTGGAGAAGAGGAGACTGAGGGGAGACCTCATCGGGGTCTTCAACATCCTCATGAGCTGAAGAGAAGGGGCAGACACTGAGCTCTTCACTCTCATGACCAGTGACAGGACTCAAGGAAACAGCACGAAGCTGAGTCAGGGCAGGTTTAGACTGGATATCAGGAAAAGAGGGTATCACCACCCAGAAGGTGGCTGGGCACTGGAATAGGGTCCCCAGGGAGGTGGTTACAGCACCAAACCTGTCTGAGTTCAAGAAGCATTTGGACAATGTCCTCAGGCACATGGTGTGATTCTTGGGGTGTTCTGTGCACGGCCAGGAGTTGGACTTGATGATCCTGATGAGCATATTCTGTGATTCTTACATCTGTGACATGCTTAGGTTCTTCCTTTACATTATCCAGAGAAGCTGCGGCTGCCCCATCCCTGCAAGTGTCCAAGGCCAGGTTAGATGAAGCTTGGAGCAACCTGGGATAGTGGAAGGTGCCCCTGCCCATGGCAGGGGGTTGGAACTAGATGATCTTTAAGGTGCCTTACAACCCAAATCATTCTATGATTCCTTTAACTTTCAGTGCAATATACTCTTTGTTTAGTTGTTTTATTGTTTGGTCTGACCAAAGTTTGCTAAATAAACTAAAATATGACCAAAGAACGATTCTATTGATTTTTCATTCCTCTGAAGGTGGACAGTACACTTCAGCTGCTCAGCTGGCTCAGTGTATCTGGCTATGGGGTCCCAATTATTCTTGTAGAATTCCATTACCAGGAAATGGGGAGACTGGCACGTCCAGGGGGTGTCTTATCCCACCTATTTGAGATACTACTCTGAAACAGAGGGCACAAATCACTCACTAAATGCCACTCTCCTCATGAACTGGCAAGGCAACCCAGCTCAGCCACCCATAAATTCAGCACCTTGTTCAAAGTCAGATGACCCCTGTTCCAGGGAGAAATCCACCCAGCTCCCTAAGTTACCTGATGTATTGTGGTGTTCAATCAGTTGGATTCCCTTTGCAGAGAAAATGCAGCATTTGCACAGTTAATACATGATCTTACCTTCAGGGTAGAAGTTCTCAGTATAAAAATCTCTTATTTTGGAGGCAGGTTGGTTTTTGTACAGATTTATTGGACATGCAGAAAAGCCTATTATTACTTCTCCCAGCACCTCCATGAAAAGGGGACTCTGAAGTGATTAAACACAATAAAATTATAACTCTGACTCAAAGGTAAAACCACCTGCCTCACATCCATTTTGATGTGCTGAAGCAGTACTAAAGACAGTTAGAAATTTAACTGGGGGCTAATTTGGCTTGGTGTCCTCACAAGGGGACAAAATGCCACATGTAGAGAGTAACTGGGACTTCTCACTTGCACATCAGGTGTCCCAAGAAGGGACAGATAAGCCAAAAACCTACTGTTTGATTTACAACAGCCATGATGACATTTTACAGTTGTGAGGAGAGTCAGAAAAACGCTCGAGCAGAGTGTGACAGTGGCAAGAGAAAAACTTCCTTTAATTTTGTATTTTACTATTTTTTTTTCAAGTATAGGCACTTCTTCTAGACTACCTAAGGGCTTTAATCATCAAAAAGTGCTGTCAGTCAAAAAGAGAGAGGATGGAGTGCCTTGCACCAGCTACAGTGGATCGAATTCATCTCGGGGTCCATAGTGCTGGAACGAGCCGTTGTTTTGAATGACTAGAAGTGGAGAGAAAAATAGAGAAAATAAGAAGTCTGTTGGAAATTGAACTCAGCTCGCTGACTAGCATGAAGGGTTCATCAAGGCCTTTAAATCAAACACTATTCTGGATCTCCTTACTTGTGTCCTCTCGGTTGCCCTCCACTTCCTTTCCTTTTCTGTGTATCGAGGGGTCTCATGTTTCGTGCATCTCCAGTTCTCTGGGATTACTCCCAGGAGCTGGCTTGGTCAGGTGCTAAACTGGTTCTTCCCCAGTGACCTGCTGGACTTTAGGTAGTGTATTTCTCAGGTGTTATTATTATTATTCAAGCACTTTCAGCAAGACTTTCCTTTTCAAGACGTGATTTAGATCAAGTAATCTTTGTTTTCAATAGTGCTGCATCATAAAATTAGGCAATTACTCTTGTAAATCTGTCAGGGCTCTAAGCAATTATCTAATTTAGAACAGTTAAAATAAAAAAAAAAGGCAGGAAAATTCCACACTCTCGAGTGCATTGCTTAGAGGAATTAACCTGGGGGATATGGGTGTGCTAATGAAATCTGTTCTGTTGGGTCAGCAGCCAGAAATGTCCATGAATATATGGGCAACTCGAGTGTTCCTTTGGCTGCATTCATCCTCCTTTTCTGTTCCAATGGCACCAAATTAGAAAGGTTATAGCAAGGAATCAAATTTCTGCCCCCAGCTATCCAGTGGAAGGTTATAGGGAAGACAAAACCAGACCATCCTCAGAGGTGAACGCCAAAAGGACAAGAGGCAACGGACACAAACTGCACCAAGGGGATTTTGGGAGGATATAAGGAACAGCTGTTTTCAACATGAGACTGGTGCAGCACTGGGACAGGTGCCTGTGGAATCTCTATCCTTGGGGATTTCAGCACTCAGCTTATAAAAACCTCAAGCCTCATGATATGACTCGGAAGTGAATCCTGCTTGGAACCAGGGTTGGACTAGAAACCCCCAGAGATCCCTTCCAACCTAAATGGCTCTATAATTCGAACAAGCAGAGACACAGTTCTATAATTCTGCGTTTCCTACAACCTTGTGAAGTAGAGGCAAGGTTGACACAAGCAAGACCCTTCATCTTGTCAAGCTGAAGCCATGTGAAGAGGGTCTTCAGTGCCAGAACCATGGAAGTTCCTTCAGTGTGAAGAAACCGAGATGTGTAACTGAGATGAAGTTAAGGTTGGATCAGAATTTATTAAAAACCTGGGTACAGGAGTTCTTCAGGGACATTTTCATAGAATCATAGAATGGTTTGGGTTTGAAGGTATCTTAAGGCTCATCCAGTTCCACCCCTCCTGCCATGGGCAGGAACACCTTCCACTATTCCAAGCCCCGTCCAACCTGGTCTTGAACACTTCCAGGGATGGGGCAGCCACAGCTTCTCTGGGCAACCTGTGCCAGGGCCTCCCCACCCTCACAGGGGAGAATTTCTTCCTAATATTCCATCTAAACCTACACTCCTTCAGCTTAAGGCCATGTCCCCTTGTCCTATCACTACACACACTCATGAAATTTTAGGCTAAAAGTATTATTCCCTCAAAATGCTAAAAAATAAGGAAGACTAACTAAAAAAGCTTTAAAGCAAATTGCACATGCAAGCACACTTTTCCTTATCTCCCCCCCTCCCAGTGTTCTGTCACTCTGAGACAACAACTCCTGGGCTCAGATCTCGCTCCAAACACAGCATCTGACATCACTGTGAGTTTATCTGTGACAGTGAAACCTGCTGTTGTGGGAAAGCTGCTTTCTCCCCCCAGTCCATCATGGAAGCACCATGCCCAGCTCCACACAAGCATCCACACGTATTCCAAGACGTCCCTATTTTTCACAAAGCAGATGTACTGTTTCCCAGCCAGTTCTACTTGAGAGAGTCCCTACATCTTCCTCCATCTGCTCCCCAGGCCTACACAGGCAACAAACTGTGCAACCTTGCAATGATGATCTTGGCTTTGTGCCTCCATCGAAAAAAAAAATTGAAAAAAATCTATAATTAGCTTCTCTCAAAAAACATGAACATAAGACCGTAGATATTTTTGATAAAGTTTGAGTGATGATCCTAAAGACAGCACAGGAATATTTTAGAGACACAAATGTTTTAAAGCTTCCTTCTGGACATTTGTAATTTATAACAGGCTTTTTAATATTGAAGGCATGACTTCAGTAAGAATGGAAACAGGATGAGAAATGCTTGCTAGGGTTGCTGGAAAGGCAGGATAAAATTTCCATTGGAATTTTACCTTGCCCTTCCCCCCAGTGAAAAATTTCAATGTTTCTTCAGAAGAGCAAATTCCAATACCTTTGATGGTTGGACAGATCTCAAGGTCTTCATTCAGATTAGATGGACATGTGAAGTAGGAACAACCCCTGAGGCACAAAACACTTAAAATCCAAATTTTAAATACCTCTGAATTTTGAAAGGGGTTCAAGGGTCAAGGATTGTCCCTTACAGGAGGGAAGAACAAAACTGACACTGAAGTCAAAATACAAGTTTGATATCATAGAAGATGAATGGTCTTAACACCTGAATGTTTTAATTGTAGGTTAACTGTAAATCACAGACTGTCTGAAGTGGAAAGACTTGGCCTTACCTTTTCTCCAGAATCACAATTAAAAATAATTCTTACTTCCCTCACATTCTCCTGAATTTAGCTGTACCTAATTTCAATTGAATGTTCCTGTTGTAATCAATTATTTAATCCCCACTTCACTTCCCAATTCAATGCCACTCCTATTAATGTTTTCACTGAACAATCCCGTACCACAAACAAAACCTCCCCACGCATCTGGATGAACACTGGGGGAGGCAGAGGCTATAACAATTAGACATTATCATTAAAGAACATAACACTAATGAGAACAGTTGTTCAAAAAAGGAACAGCATTGTTAGAGGGGAATAAACACCCTGAAAAACAGAGCAATCAAAAGAAATGACATTCACGTCAGCAGCAACTGTGACCTTACAGCCTCTTATCCACGCTGGAGTAAATAGATATTTGCTCATGCATAAACATGAGAAAGGGAACATGTCTCAAAAAATAAAGGACTAAACTTTGAGAACATCCACAAACAACGAAAGAAAATCAAGAGGCTACAGACACCTCTTTGGAAGCAAGTACAATGCTGTGCTCCGACCTCCTGCACTTACAGCCCACTCCTGGGAAGCCTTTCTCCCTCAGCCTGATCCAAAACACAGGGAAAGCTGTTGGCAAAATGGTAGAATACAAACTAATCATCTCTTCTCGAGGCTCACCTGGGCACCAAAACCTGCGTGACCCAGGCTGATGTGCGAGAGATTCACGAGCTGTGAATTCTTCTCAAACCCAAACCCTTTATGGACCTCAGTGAACTCACTCAATTTCTGTGAATCTTTGGTTTTAAACTCTTTCGGGTATGGATGGATGCCCTCACCATCGGAACTGCTGTTAATGTAAGACAGAATCCAATCAAAACAAGGTCTGCTGGGTGGCATTAAAAGTATATTTAAGAACAGAGGCAAAGTTTAGTCAGACTTGTCCACTGCAGATTGTCTTTCACCTTCTTGTAAAATATCCAGTATCACAGAAATATAGAACTGTAGAATGGTTTGGGTTGGAAGGGACTTTAAAGATCATCTAGTTCCAATTCCCCTGCTGTGGGCAGGGAGGCCTTTCATTAGACCAACCTGGATAGATCTAGTCTACAAAAAAACAGGATTTCATCCTCTTGGTGCTCCAAATCACGGAATTACCTGCAAAGGTTGGACTCCAAACCCTGCAGTAGTTTCTGGATCAATTCATCCAATTCTGAGTCAAATGTATTTTAAAAGACCATGTGGGAACTTGGCATATTCCAGGGCTGGGGTGTAAATACAGAGCACAGTTGCCTTGTTTTTGATGGTAGCAATGCTGGGGGCTGAAAAAATGGCCAGGAAAGCAACCACAGAAACCATATGGTTGTTCTTAACATACACAAGGCCTGAAAACCAACTTCAGCCTGAAAACCAACTTCAGCCTTATTTCTCGATCCAAATATTAACCATTTTTAATTGTTGTGTAGCTTCTGCAGCTCTTAATAAAATTAAATTGGTCACACAGCCTGGGCAGAAAACCCAAACAAGTTTGTGAATTGTGGGCTAGAACTGATTCCAGCTTCTGTGTAACAATTCCAACAGGGCTTGGATTCCTGCAGGAGCCTGGGACAGACAGCCTTTGGATTGCAAATATCCAAGCATTCCTTTTTTTAGCAGAAATACTCACAAGAAATGAGTTTGGAGATCTCAGGGGTGCATATTTGAGGCTCCAGAGACTCTCTGTACACACACAAGTATGTTGTTCATGCCAGAGCTGCTCATCCAATCAAGGAACGGAAATGCTGCTCCTGCTTGTGGTTCATTTACCCAAATGCTCCCAAAAACCACAGCGGAAATTTAGAATAGTTGGGACCACTATGACAGGGAAGATATTCCAAAAATGCATGATAAAAATTCTAACATTACACTCAAAAGCCTGTGCTGCTCCCAGAAGGGGAAAAAGGGAAAAAAAAAAAAGCTGTGTTAAATGGGTTCCCAACACCTGGAACAGCTACTGGGAAGAAAAAAAAATAGTATTTTGAATAAGCAGCAGATGAGATCCGGAAAAACCAGCATTTTGTTAATTCATTATTGAGAAGAGCATTGAAGTCTTGCATTAAATTACATTTCAACTTTATTAGCCAAAGAATTTGCTATAGTATGGAGTAAAAGGCAACATTTAATTGAAAGTTTCCCTTTTATTTATGGTTAGGAGAACATGAGGAGGCTCAGCTCTCTAAATAAGCCTCTGGAAATAAGAAACCATGAATCATGAGCTCTCTCTAGTGTTTTAATGTCACACTGCAGTGAGGAACCAAAAAACCCTTCATGTTTTACTTAGCATATTCATAAATCATTTCAGTTGTCCACCTTTTCTATATTGAAGCCAATAATCACTTGCTTAAACTCTAATTTCTTTTTTTAGTATTTAACAAATAATTACTCATCTGGCTCTCCCATTTTACAACAAACTGAACATACTGCAATGTTTTGATGTGCATTCTGATGTCAATTAATATCAGAACAGTAAATTTCTGTTTATTTTGCAGACTCCAAGCATGGCAGCATTTATCATGGAAAATCCACAGCAAATTATTAGTGAGGATTTTACTCATTACCTCCAGCTTAAAACACAAGACAGAGGAAAGGAGAGGGGAAAAAAAGCAACAGCTAAAAATCCGAAGCATTTCATGGGGGATTTATAAGAAATTCTCAATTCATTCATGACCTGGTTTTCAGAAACAAATCTATTTACATAAATATAGTCTGCATGAAGATGCCTTTCTAATTTTTCTTCCTCTTTCTGCCTTTATTAACTTTCATTCCCGATAAAATAACACATTTCAGGCATTCAAGTTGATTCCAGGGTATGGAGTGACAGGACAAGGTCACTCCAGAGGGCAGGGTTGGATTGGATATTAGGAAGAAATTCTTCCCTGTGAGGGTGGTGAGGCCCTGGCACAGGTTGCCCAGAGAAGCTGTGGCTGCCCCATCCCTGGAAGTGTCCAAAGCCAGGTTAGGCAGGGCTTGGAGCCACCTGGGCTAGTGGAAGGTGTCCCTGCCCATGGCAGGGGGGTGGAACTGGATGGTCTTTATGGTCCCTTTTAGGTCCCAACCTAAACCATTCTGGGATTCTCTGAATCCATGATGATGCACTCTAGAAAAGCAAGGAAGGAAAAGAAGATGTCAAGCCTTTGAAAACCACAAAAAGAGCCTTTGAAAACTACAGTAGGAAAAGCTTTTCAAGGACAGATGTAAAACCTTCTGCAGTTTGCTCATTGCTGAAAAGAACAAAAAAAAAGCCACTGGGCATGTTGTCCACAGCAGGTGAATTCCTTAATGGATAAAAGGTGGTTGCACATTCTGAGGGAAGAAAAGAGTGTCTTGCAGCCTGCAGAGCACTGAACAGCCACCCTGCAGAGACAGGAGAAGGGACATTGTTATTTACCTGAGACAAAACTGCTCCAAAGACATGCAGGTATTTATACTTTAGAAAAGGGGCAATAGGATGGCACCAAGGAAACTGCCAATCACGCAGTGTAACTGGCTGTAAAACAAACAGATCAGCTACAATTTGGCCTGAGATGACAGTGATCAATTCATACCTGAATTCAAAACCCAGAGGAGGAGGAAAAGCTTGAGATGGACTGAGAAATTTGAGGGCAAAAGTTGAGCAAGTAGAGCACTTTGATTTAGTCTTAACAGCTTTAAAGGTGTCTGAAAGGATGTTAAGGTGGGGTCTTGTGGTTGCTCCATCTTCTTAAGCCCTTCCTAAAAACCTCTCCCGAAGGAAAAAAAAAAGAAAGGGGATCTTAATCTCAATTCAAAATTTCTTATTTATATCTCAATCAGAACAACTGGATTCTGCAAGAAGTGATGTTTGAGGGTAAGGTTTTAAAAGGAGATATAAGAGCAAGGCTAGTCTGGAACAGGAGCCCTACAAAATCCATCAAAGCCAGCAAAAGTGTGATAGGGACAAGGTAACAATTTATTTTACTGGCAGTGATATGCACAGAAAAATAAAACATCTCCTGCATTCTTCTGATTCATATTCTTGTATTAAACACATGTTGTATCCTAAGGGAAAAAAAATCTTAAAAGAGAAAAAGGACGTTTGAAAATCGACTTGACAGTCAGAGCATGTGTTTTGTTCCCGTAATTTATTCTGCATTTTGTTTATTCCTCAGTCTATGATCCAAAGAATGCTATTGTTCAGTACTGGTTTGGAGTTAATTATTTTCCTGGCAACAGTGCCAATTCCTATTTAAACAGCAAAATATACTCTTGATTTTCCACACAGCCATATTGCAGGTACTGGAGACCATGCAGAAGATGTGAAATCTTCCCATGGACTTTATCAGTTTCTCTGGATCTCTGAGAGGGAAAAAACAGTTACGTGACCACCAAACTGACAGTGCTTTTGTTAGGGTCTGTAAGAAGATGTCTGGGCCCTGGGCTGGGGTTTATTAACTGAATAGACCATGAAAAACTACTGGACACAACATAAGAAACTGCTGAACATAAATAACAGAGTGAAAAAGTGAAGAAAATTATGCTGTGAAGGATGGGTGGATTTAACACACGATCAAGGGGGAGTTATGTGAGGGATGGGAAAATTCCAGAGGTACCATTTAAGGACCAGGATCTTTCAAGACCACCAGGAGCCAGGTAATGCCAGACTCAGGTAATGCCAGACCCAGGTAATGCCATCCACATAAGGCTTGAATGACCTGGGTAACTTTCAGAAATACTAAATTTGGATGCAGATACACTAAACCCATGGGGGAAAGGTAATTAGGGATGGCTTGTTCATTTAGGAGGATGCAGGAGTGGAGAAAGGAAGAGATCAAAGTGTCTGGGGAAAGGGGGAAATAAGCAGGATTTGCCACATGTGAACAGGTCACCACCCTCGCCTGACTGACCCTGTGCCTCACCACCACAGTCTGCCCTGTGTTAAAGCCTAATCTTTTATATTTTGTGTGAGATCTCCTCTGTTCTGTGTGTCTGAGGGTCACTTAAGTGTTGGTCTGCTGAAGAGCAGACCACCAACCACAGGCATCTGTAGGTCTCAGTGCAAGCAATGGAGGCACCAGGACGGTGGGTGCTTCACCAGGAAATGTCAGCTCTGAGTTTTGCTACTAAACTTTAAGCTGGACCAGCTGCTGAGCAAAACATCCACATCTGGTAAAGCCCAAGGTCTCAGCTGACAACTTTTTAAAGTCCCTGGACAAAGACCAGGCATGGACATGAGATGAAAGAGCCTATTAGATGAAGAAGAATGATGATATTAGATGAACATTTGAGAGATCTGCCATTGTGGTGTGCTTGTGAATTTAGAGACTCAAGGCATGGAAATGTCTTTTCACTAAAGAACTTCAATTCAGATCAAGAGTGTCATAATTTCAGCATTCTAAGCAAGACAACCAAGTTACCACAGATTCAAGCCAATGAAGCTTGTTTCCATGGTATTACGGTCTCAGGAAGCACAACTGCTCTAGAAAACCAAAAATGCAGATCACAGACTGGAAAAAAAAGTTTGATTTTAGCATAGTCATCTAAAATAGGCTGCAGGGAAGAGAGGTTGGCATCCATCCATATCCTGTGTTCTCTTCTGCTCTAAACACAGTAGGACAATAGAGTTCTGTAAGAATCTCAGGAGACATCAGGACACTCATCCAGAAGGACAGGATGGAAAAAAAAAGGGAGAATACAGGAAAAATAGGATATCAGCTGCCATGTAAGGGTTGCACAAACAGTGAGCAACAAAGCCTGCTCTTATCAGGTGTTGTGTGAATGCCCCAAGTACAGTCCTGCTCTTCAGCTGTATTGATTCCATATTTCCAACAGGATAATGACAAACATTTGTCCATAACTATTTTCCAAGTATTAAGGTGAGACAACGGTCTCTGACTCCTGCTTCTCAACATTTGCATTAGCAAACAGTCCCAGAGATTTTGATTAAATTAGTTTTTAGCTGTTTAAAGTGCAATATTCACTGGAATACGATAACCTGATATTAGGAAACTAATAACAACACTGTACAAAAAAGACACAGATGTAATTACACACAGGAGTGCAGTTAACAGTGAGGTCTGCTTCAGGATTCCAGCAGTTCCTTAACAACAGGGCTCAGGAAGAACAAGGCATCCATCATATTCCTACATGAAATATTACAGCAATATTATAAATTACACAGCTCCTTCCTCTCAAGACCTTAGGTGCAATTATAAAACTCAGTGGGTAGACAAGCACATATTGTTGGCTTTCACTCGTGTGCTTCTAAGAAATTTAATTCCTACCTGGGTTTCGTACCTTTTCTGTAGCAGAAAGCTGAGGTTCCCATTAAACCAGGACTGCTTTACCAGGAGAGAGAGAGACAAAAAGATGGATGAAGTTCCAGACTGAAACAATGCCATAACTCACAGTTTATGACTTATACAAAGGATTGCGACACTGTATTTCAAACTGGGTCTGGCAACTCTGTGATTACTTGCTTGTTGTTTGTAACTCTGAAATACTATGCAAACCTTTAGAAAAACAGCCAAGGCTATCAGGCAGTATAGAAGTGAAGGGTTTTTGAAGCCCTGTCCTTTGTTCCCAATTCTCCTTCACTTGATTGAGAGTGAAGAATGTGGAGGAAAAAAAAAAAGCACGGTGCCATGCCTTTTCTTTTTACAAAATGAAACAGCTTTTTAATCCAACATCAAAACAGTTCTTAAAAAAATATTAGCCAAACCACAATGGAGGAATCCAAACCATCTCCAACATGTCACTTATTAAAACAAGTCTTTTGATTTGTTCTAATAACAGGGGCTGTAACAACAGGGGCCATAATAATAAGGGCTTTGAACTAAAGTTGGTGGGAGAGAGGAACTTCAATCCATCCCATTCCTACCAGTTTGATGCCAGGGCCAATAATAGATGGTCAGCACCTGGAGAGGTCAGCAGGAGAGCACCTGAAGAGCAGGAAAAAGGAATTCCAGCCACTCCAGCCAGTAAGTTGGCTTCATCAGGGGTCCTACTTAGTGGCTGCCCCATCCCTGAAAGTGTTCAAGGCCAGGTTGGATGGGGCTTGGAGCAACCTGGTCTAGTGGAAGGTGTCCCTGCTCATAGCAGGGGGTTAGAATTAGATGATCTTTAAGGTCCCTTCCAACCCAAACCATTCTGTGTTTTTGTGATTCTAATTTAATAATACACTTAATGAGCAATACACAGCAAGATAAACACAATCCACTTGTGGATTCTGCTGGTTTCAGTCAACACACCAGTAGAAAGTTACCTTGATACTGAAATATTCAGAGGGGGGGTGGTATTCTAGTGTATTTTTCCTTAAGAGTGCTTTCTTCATGTATAATTTTGAGAGGTTAATTTTTGCAGCAGTGATTTACAGCAGCAGTCCTGAGCAGAAAAGCACTGTAATAGCTTTTAAGCACCTGTTAACATCTCATCCTTGAAAAAGCTTTACGAAATTTCTTGCTGTTATTGTTTTTACTCTTCCAGTCACTTCTCCCTCTGATTTCTAACAGTTAAATGAAGATAGGTCTGACAAACACAGACAACAAGACGATACCTGCAAGTCTCCTCTTTAAATGACAGATTCTCTGGAGGGAGATGGCACAGCAGGCTCCCATCAGACCTGTTACCTACTTTACACCCACAAACATTAAACGCCAGGGTGTGCAAACAGGGACAAACTGGCTGGCACAGCAGGTGGCCCAGAGGAAGGTGAATGAGTGCCATGGTGATGTTCTACATGAATTGAAGAGGTTTTGACCTAGAATGGAGACACGAGGAAAGATGTGGCTGCATGGAGCACTGGGTCCACCTTCCTGAACCCAGGGCTGGGACTGCAGCAGCCTCAAACAGGCAAATTGTGCTCCAGTCAAACAACGGGATCTGGAGAATTTGCAGTGTAACAGCATGAAGATGTTACAGGAAAAGGGAAGCGTGGAAGAATCCTTGGGGTTAGGAATCCCATAGTCTAATTCCAGTTTAGCAGTGCTGATCCCCATCAGGGCAATGACAGTGATCATGAAATGCTGAGCACAGAAAGTGTAAATATTGGAATACTGGACTGGTAGCAATAAGGAATTAAATCACCTACACACAGAGTGGATGGGTGATTCATCAGCAAGAGCTGCAAACAAAAAACTTCTAGGAGAACCTATATAGGAATCCACATGAAAGATGCTGTCTTGGATTTAGACTCAAGTGGTGCTTGAAACCAGTTCAAGTGGAATCACTGGAAGAGCTGCTCTTTAGTGGTGTTCACAACACAATTAGGTTGTTACAGAAAAGAGTGGGTGAGTGAAAAAAGCACTAGATAAAAAAATGTGAAGAAATGGAACAACGTAAAAACAATGCTATTAGGCAAGAAAAAAAGATGAAAAGAACAGCCCCAAAGGTAGGAACTATCACATCTACAAACAACTGAAGGACTACACAGAATTCTGGGTTAGAAGGTCAAATAAAACATGGACCAAAAGGAAAGAAAGAAGAAAAAAAATCCCAATTAATTCTTGCTTGGCTCAACGGGGAGTTAAGAAGTCTGTCAGAAGGAAAAGGTCAGCATTTAAAAAAGTGGAAAGCTTGCCCACATGCAGAGAACAGAAGAGCATCAAACATGGCAGGTCAAATCTAAACAAGAAATTAAGAGGATGGAAATTAACTTGAACAGCACCTTACAATGGATACTCAACTTCATAGTAAGAAGCTCTTGAAAAACATTAAAAGCATGAGGCCAGCTAGGGAATCAACAGGATTGCTTGATGGAGAAATTGTAACAGGAGCACTTGGGAGTAGGCAAAAAACACTCAGTGAATTTCTTGACCTGGGTTTTTCTGATGAAAGACCTTGGGAAGATTCCCACACCTCTGACATCCTTTATAGTGAATCAACTTCAGTACATAAGAAATACTGGCCCCAAGTGATAACGCTAATGAAACCATCAGAACTGGGCTGCATTCTCTCAAATTTGAATCTGCAAAGCTGCTGGCAAAGGCAGGTCACCCACCCTACAAACTGCTGCCCCCCAGAGCCCTGCAGTGCTGCCAACACAATTCCCAGCTCCAGAAGGGCTCCAGAGGTATTTTAGAATTACAGGCTTGTGAGTGACCTCCTTGGCAGTGACAGAGTCCATAATTCCAGTAAAGAATAAGAAGATATTTCAAGCACACACACAAATACATTCTGTTTGGAAAGAACTGGTACGTATTTTCAAGGGGAAATCCAGCCCCACCAGGCTGCTGGATTTGTGTGAGGGTGTCAGTCAGTGTTTGGGGAAAGGGAATCCCATGGACATGGTTTATCTGCATTTTGAAATAATCTCCCATTAATAAGCCACGTTGCCTCGGGGTTGGAAAGGAGCTACCACATCCAGGAGGTGAGCAGGGAGCACCCATGCTCAGAAACACAGCAATGCCACCTCCAGGTGATGATCAAAGCACAGGACTGAGCTTCCTACAGCAACAACCTGGGGACGTTTCCAAACCCTTTCAAGTTGCCTTGAGCAATACTCTTTCCTAGTATGTATTTTCATACTTTTTTTTTTCAATGTCTCAATAGTAATTTCCTATATTCCTGTTCACAGTCAATAGAAACTGGTTTACATTTTTAAATAAAATGTACAATCGCAGAACTGAAATGGAATTACTTCTAATGAACGCCTGCACTAATGAGCCAAGTTCAAGCTAAATGCATCATTTTGCTCAATCCCAAATGCTATAAATTGAAGTGGGTGTCACAGCCTTCAAAAGAGCTTGAGCACTGCTTTAAAAGAATCTGTCAATTATTTAATAGAAATTCTCTCCTAGTAGAGTGTTGCTGATCTATGTTTCATATCCAAGGTTAATTTAATGTTTAAAATGTAGCACTTCAAGTACTGTTGCATGAAATAATTTATCTTGGAAAAAAAAACGTAGAGAACAAGGAAGGAATTAGTCATGTGAGTAGCAGAACATGAATCACAAAGGAGAGAAAATTATATCTATATAATACAGACATGCAAAGATCAATCCTTTATAAGAGGCAACACAAAGAAAGGAGATTTAAATTGTAGAGTAAAATTATAGCCACATAGAGTAATTTTTTTTTCTTTTCTTTTTTTCTTTTTTTTTTTAAAAGCAGAAAATAATCTAGTTCAGCACAGATTCAAGTCAATCAAGATGCTACCACACCATTCAGAAAACCTCTTTAAATGCACTCAGGTACATCTGTACTGTCAATACACACTCTTAGACTTACAGAATTGAGTTGGAAGGCACCAGCAAGGCAAAGCTTAGTCTGAGGCAATTCCAAGGAAGACAAGTGTCATAGAGTCAGAGAACAGTTTCAGTTGGAAGGGACTTTTAAAGGCCATCCAGTCCAACCCTCAGCAATGAGCAGGGACATTTTCAACCAGACTAGGTTGCTCAGAGCCCTATCCAGCCTGACCTCGAATGTTTACAAGGATGGGGCATCCACCACCTCTCTGGGCAACCTGTTCCAGCCTCTTTGTGAAGTCTCAAAGGCCAGTTTCATCCTGTTTCCAAAGACATTTCAGTAAGCGGCCAAAAATCAAACCACTCCTCTAGAGCAGGATGGTATATCTGCCCACATTAGTTGTGATCAGGGCTCCAAATAATTTTAGAGCCTCTCCCTTGGGTTCTGGCACCTTAATGTGGAGAGCTCAGAGCCAGGTGACGAGGAAAAGAACCACTCCCTGTCCAGGCAGATTTGTTACTTCCCCCGGGCTTGGATCGGGGATGCTGAGGAGAGACTGCCAAGGCTCATCCAGTCTTTGGGCACTTGCTGCTCATTCACATGGGTTAAGGGAGACCATGAGCACATCAGCACAAGAGGCTTCTATGACTAGAGCTCTGTGAGAGAACACAGGTTACGATGGAGGAGCTCAGAAACACTGCCAAGGCATGTGGAGGTGGTGTCAGAAAAGCCAGAGCTCACTCAGAGTTCATGCTTGTAGAAGACTTTAAGGGCTAAAAGAAGTGCTGCTTCTCTCACATACATGACTGGTATGACAGCAAGGCTGCTCTGTCATCTTTGTACACTTGTGGAGTTCCAGGGAGGTGGAAGACAAGTGCTGCACCCGTCTTCAAAAAGAGGGCAAAAGTTCTACCCAGGGCTCAACAAGCTGGTCAGCTTTCCCACAGTTTATGGGGAAATGATGAGTCCTACTGGAACACGCTTCTGAGTGCATGAAGGAGATGGTGATTATTTGGAATAGTCTGTGGAAAACGACGTGGAGGTCTTGGTAGCCAGCAACCTGCCCACTAGTCAGCACTGTGCCCTGGCAGCAAAGGCTGCTCACGGCATCCTGGGCTCTATTAAATGGAGCATTGCCTATTAATCAAGGAAAAAATGCCTGAGGGGAATTATTAACCCCCTTGGCTCTGGGGAGTTTAGATCACATTAGATCACACGCCCCTGGTTTGCGTATGTGAAATGTCACACAAGTTTTTGGTACCCCCGGTACAAGGAACACACTGACCAACTGGGTTGAGTTCAGTAGGGGGTCACCAACATGGGCAGGGGCTGGAGTATGTGTCCTGTCAGAGTTTCCTGAGGGGACAGGGCTTGTTCAGCCTGGAGAAGAGAAAGCTGCAGGGAGGAAGAGCAGTCAGGTTGTGTGAGAAAAGGTTCATCTTCACTAAGAAGCCCAGAGAGAGAGCGGCAAATGGGAAAAACCTGAGCAATACCATGCCCTGGTTACTCTGAGTTACCACAGGAGTCTTCAGCTTGAAGGAGCAAAGCTGAACAGGCAAGGGGACCCCAATAACTTACCTGGAGAGGAAGAGCCCCAACAGCATCTCCTTCCAGGGTTGCCACAGGAGAAACATCAACAATACAACAAAAGGGCTCTCCTGAGCACCCTTTGGA
>NW_016690331.1:777728-780115 GCF_001604755.1 Lepidothrix coronata | reverse complement strand
GATAGTTCCAAGGATAGAACCAAAGACAGGAGAAGGTAAGGATCAAGGTATTTTTGGAAAGATTACCTACATATAAATAGAAAGGTAAAGAGTTAGAAGGGGCTTGATGTGTGCAGCCAGGGCTTGTCAGTATATTTGTCTTTCTGCACATGGTCAGTGCAGTCTGTCCTGTCTCCTCATTAAACTTTATTTCCAACTACTGTCCTGGGAAGTTACTCTCTATTTTGTGGCTCTGTGTGTGTTCAGAGCTCTGAGTCATCTGTATCTTTCTCATGTTTTCCACTCATTCCCCCCTACCACCCCACTCCTCTGATTGAGCCAAGAGCTGAAAAAAAGACAAGCAACAGAAAAATAAACACGGTGGACCTAAAAAATGCTTTGGCAACAAGGAGCTCAATCAGCTTTTTACTCAGCACCCCAAATACCAGTGAAGTTCTTTTCTGTGCAAATCAGTCACTCACCAATCCCCTTATTTACAAAAATGCCTTATGATCAGAAAAAGTTGCTGCACTTTTATGCATTTCACTTTCTTTTTTGTACAATGAAATGTTCTGCATTTTTGCAAAAAATGCCAGAGCATGAAGTAGAGAAATAAAGGCCACCTTAACCAGCATATAAACCATCAGGTTTAAGTGCCATTATGTTTTCCAGAGCACAGAGCAGAGAACAAGGGGAGTCAACAAACTGCAGCACACACATCACTGTGTGCAATTATACAAGCAATATGTAATGTGTTCTAATTACTTTGTACTGATACCAGACTTTATTGTATTCCAAATTCTCTACCAAAGAGTTGTCAGCCCACTCCAGGTGCCTTTTAAAAGCCAGAGCTATTCCACTCCATTAAGTGTTACCCCCTCTGGAAGATAATGGTATTTACAGATACCACAATGTTCAAAGAAAACTTTAAGAAGTCTTTCCAGACCTCACATTTGCTGGATGGCTGGAAGTGCCACGGTACTGGCAGCATCTCCCTTAGCCCTGAACCAGAAGAATGTTTCTAGACTGCATATGATCAGTAGCTATTGATGCTGAACCATCCAAATTACACTGCACACCGTGCTGCCCCAGCTGTGGGTGAGCAATGATTGTCACCAACAGGGACCCTGAAGCTGGGGCAGTGACATTTGTGACTAATTAAAACCAGAAGGCAGCCCCAGTTGCTGTTGATTATTGGACCCACACAGACAGGAGTGCCATGTCCCCAGAGTGTGACCATTCAGCAGCTCTTTGATCAGGCAGAGATCAAGGATATGTGGGAAATTTGCAGTTAAATTAGCCTTAGGAATCCATCTGCAGCAGCTGTGGAGATGCTGGGAAACTGGAGTGGGAGGGATGCAGCTGATGGGTTAAGTAAAAAGTAATTAGGTGCACAAGGGTGGGTGCTGCCACACTGGACTTGCTGCACTAAGGGAAGGGGCTTCCACTGACCTGGCAGCTGATGAGGATAATCAAGTTGATGGGATATATGGATCAGGTGGGTAGGTACCCCTGTACCTCAACAGCATCACACCTTGGCAGACACTGTCACTCGGTGCAACCAAAAATCATTCTGAAGACCTTGGGGAAAGGGAATCTCAAGGAATGGGAATCTCCTCTCCAACAAACTGTGCAGTTGGTTAACACAAAACACCTGGACTTGTTTAGGGAACTCTGAAGGGGAAAGAACACAGAACCCTGGGTCAGGTGTGCTGCTGGGAGAGCTCCAGCCTGTACCTGACCTGATGCTGGAAGAATTCATCAGAGGAATTTTGATGGAGTCCATGTATCACGTGGTGAAAATAAGGGAATATAAGACTTGGAAAGTCTTTACATGCTGTAAACAACTATTAAATGTTGGTTAAAGCAAAGACAAAGCCAGACTCACCTCAGAGGGCACAGTTAAAGGGGTAAGACAGAACAGACAGAAGCTGTAGCAAGGGAAATTTTAGTGCAATAAGGAAAACAGTTTACCCATTCAAGAGTGGTCAAGTTTTGGAAGAGGCTGGCCAGGCTGTGGAATCTCCATTCTGGGTCAATACCCCGGGCCAGAGTGTACCCCCATCAGATCCCCAAGCCCAAAGTGTCACTCACCACAATCCCTGCCTTGATCGTATTATTGACTCAAGTAGGTGTAACCTGAAAGATTCGGCTGATGAATCTCCCACCCCAGACACAGCCAGTGTGGGAGATTAAGCTTAGTTTGTACCAGTGACAGTGTGTCCAGCAGGACCAGGGAAGTGATGATTCTTCCCTGGTACTTGGCACTGGGGAGGCCTCGAGTGCTGTGTCCAGTTCTGGGCCCCTCAATTCAGGAAGGACATGGAGGGGCTGGAGCGGGTCCAGAGAAGGACAACAAAGCTGGGGAGGGGTCTGGAGCACATGTCCTTTGAGGAGCTGCTGAGGGA
>NW_016690331.1:732650-777718 GCF_001604755.1 Lepidothrix coronata | reverse complement strand
CTTTTTTCTTTTTTCTTTTTTTCTTTTTTTCTTTTTTTCTTTTTTCTTTTTTCTTTTTTCTTTTTTTCCTTTTTTCTTTTTTTCTTTTTTTCTTTTTTCTTTTTTTCTTTTTTCTTTTTTTCTTTTTTTGTTTTTTCTTTTTTTTGTTTTTTCTTTTTTTGTTTGTTTGTTTGGGTTTTTGTTCTTTTTTTTTTTTTTCCATTAACTGTCTATTTTGTCCTTATCCTCGTGTTTACAAGAGGCATACAAAGCCTCCCAGGACAAATATTTAGGTGGTGGTGGGGGGAAAAAGGCAAAAGGTAACAGTTCTAGAGAAACTGGTAACCTGTGACTTTCCCCCAGTTTTCAGTAGTAACTCGTCAGAAAGCAGATTTACTTGGGGGGGAAGGAGACAGGGAGAAGGGGAGGAAAGAGGCCGTTGTACTTTTCTTAATGCTGTAAAGGAAACTTTGGACCACACGTGAGTGTGGGGAGTGTGGGACTGAGCAGATGAAAAGGCACCTTCACCTTTCCAGGTGCCAGTACCTACTGTATTTATGTTCAGTCCTAAGGAAATATTGCTGATATCAGACCCCCAGTGGCAGGAATGAGTTAGCTTGTGTCAGAAATTAAAACAGCCACTGTCTTATTAAGTGCTACACAAACCTCAGTCTCACGTTTTGCATCCCATCTCAAAATTCGTATTTTCAACCCTGGAGTCAAAACAAGGGGCACTGCTTCCCTCCAAACCTCTCCTACACATCAGAGCCAGCTGTGATAATGATCCTTTATTTGCCACAACTTGTCCTTAGTTCCCTAAATCTGAGCCAGACACTCCATCTGCAGAAAAACAAAATCCTTTTCTTGTAACAATAACCCTTCATGGGAGGAACTGGGGCTTTCTCTCTCAAAATAGTAGTCTTGTGTTGTACCACTTAAATTAGTTGGGTTAAGGCACAGGTTCTCAGGGTTACCTGGTTACTGATTACTGCCATGCACAAGCTTCATGTTACATCCAACAAAATCCAGAATAAAAGGTTCGGTAACTGACACTTTTCCTTCTCAGGGTTTGAAGAAAACCATCACCATCATGGACCGGGAGCTTCCACGTTCTGAGCTCAGCATCAATAACAGGAATGAGCTTCGGAATGTCCTACATCTGCACTCCTTGTACAAGCAGAACAAGGTAAGGGAGTGTACATGGTGCTTCCCAAAATGTGGAAGTACCTTTACATGCCCATTTCTATTAGTAACTTTATATACAACACAGCAGATAAAAATTAAACTTCTAGCGTTTATTATCCTTTGAAATGTAATGTAGACAGCGATAGCTGATGGCAGGGACATCAGTGGGTAATATCCACCCCCAGTTCACTCATGACTGAAGGTACCACGATGCCTTTGATGAGCAGCATGAGGCAGTCCTGTTATAAGTCACCTCAAAAAATCATCCCAGTGTAGAAGAGAAGTGTTCTGACACAGTTACCACCCTTTGCAGTGTTTAGCTAAAGTGAGGGTAAGAAATGACTGTAACACATTGTTTTTTGTTGTATCATGCTTAATTCATTTAACACAGCAGGACCTTCAAGCTCTTAACCTTCTCTAGCTGACATCTTCCATTTTCCTGGGTTGTTTGTACTGTCACATCTGGGGTACACACATGGAAATAGTTAATATGTTCAGTTACTGCACAGGTTAAAAAGGATATCCCGTCTTAGGCTGCAGTAAGACTAACAAAGCATTTCAATAGTCACCAAGAACTCCGTTTTTCTTTTGGGAAAGGCAAAGGAGAACCCACTGAAAACACTTCTTGAAATTATTACTAATTACTTCCTCGAACACCGTGGGACTTCCAGGAGCACTGGTTCCAGTTCTGCTCTGTCAGCTCCTCAAAGTAAGAGCTCGACATCCCATCCACCCGACCTCTTGGATGAGGATCATGTGCATGGTAATGCCATTACACTCGATGAAAGCAAAACTCAAGCTTCCAGGTACAGTCTGATTTATTTCTCTTTGTCCTGTGTCTTCACTTATTTTTAAATTAAGGGAAATAGTGTTAAAAATTTTATCATTTATGCCTTCACCTACATTACCTTTTATTAATTATCCTAGTAGCACAAAGCTTAAGTATACAGATTATTAAAATCTCCTGTGCAAGCCACCCTTCAAAAATGGTCTTTTATGTTCCCTACCAATTATGAAGATTGATAATCTCAATTACATCTTTTAGTCACTGAAGGACATAGAAATGTGAGCTTTTATGCCTTATAAATTGGAAATACATTGAAGCATGTTTGGATGTGAAACAAAGCACCTACGCTCAAACTGCAGGTATATTCATGCCTTACATAGAAGCAAGGCTTAATGTTTTAAATTCACTGTTGTTACAGATAGTGTAGGTTGTTTTCATCTTGCAGAATACCTGAAAACAGTATGTAACCAAGTTTTTCATGTATTAGTGCCTCAAGGAGGACTAACAGCCCCGTGCTTCCACAGAGAGCTTTTAAAATTGGCACAAAAGTGTAATTTACCTTCCCAGCTTGCTCTCCTAGGGAATTAATCAGATTTTATTCCTCATCCTAAACACATGTTCAAAGCAGCTAAATCTGAGTGTCAGTGCTTGAAAGAAACCCACCAACTCATTTTAGTAGGGGAAGAAAGCCAAGATGTTTTAAGTTGGGCTTCGAAGCAACATTTGAAAAGGAGGCAGGGCAAAGGAATCAACTTTTTTCCTCTTTTCTTTTTTTCTTCCTCTTTTCCCCACCCCCCTTTCTCTATGGATTTGTCCTGCAGAGGAGTCCCTGACACTGCTCTGTGAGGGCACAGCAGGACCAGCACCATTAAGTGGCCCCTGTGCTCCCTCTACAGCAAAGTGGCACTGACACCCCCTCCTAGGAAATTATGGAATCATGGAATAGTTTGGGTCGAAGGGACCTAAAAGACTATCCAGTTCCAACACCCTGCCATGGGCAGGGACACCTTCCACTATCCCAGGTTGCTCCAAACCCTGTCCAACCTGGCCTTGGACACTTCCAGGGATGGGGCAGCCACAGCTTCTCTGGGCAACCTGTGCCACGGCCTCCCCACCCTCCCAGGGAAGAATTTCTTTTGTGTATCTCACCTAAATTTCCCCTCTTTCAGTTTGAACCCATTACATATCAAAATCAGTAAGCATAAGAGTAAAGTGTTATACATATTATAACCAGTTGTGACATATAAAAGTGACACTGAAACGATGTCCTGAAGACCTACATACAGATGTTTAAGTGAAAGGTGACTGTATTTGAGTGCCATTTCTAGATAAAATGTAAGTTAATTTGACAGCAGTGCTTTACTTAGCCAAGTAGATGTCTTCATTAACTTAATGGTGCATTATTTTGCTGTTTCAAGCTCTTCCTTTTTCTTCTTTGTAGATATGATGTTGAGAATCCACTGGATAAAATTCCTTCATCCAGAAGACATCAGCACAGAAGTGAAAAGTGCCACACAGGAACAACACCCAACAGCCACTTACCCTCTGATGGGGACAAAAAGTTAAAAGATAGTCAAGAAGACTTAAAAGCAGCAACAATTTCTGAGGAGACAAAATCCACAGTGAAGGAGAAGTCAAAGCTCAGGTCTGGTCTCATTGCCAGAGGAATGATGGCTGGACCAGTAGCAAGTTCACCAGAGGTGATTCCCAGCACTTACAAAATATTTGGCTTGCCATGGATTTTTTTTATCTAACCTTCTGCAGTAAAGTCATTTGCAAATAACATTGAAATGACTCCTGCATGTTAATCCATTAAATCTGCAGGCTGAAAAGATGTGCTAGGTTAGGGAAGTTGTTCTGGTTAATTCAGAAATTCAAACTGTTTCAGGTATAACCACTGCAGGCAACTACCCCCTGCATGCCTGTGATTTTGGTCACCAATTCCTTTATAAATCTTTCCCATTCTTGATAATTCTTGACAGATTGGATTTTCCATTTTCCTGGGAAAATTGCTTTTTTTTACCTTCACAGTATCTGTTGTACTCAGGTTTTTCCAAAACTTCCCATTTAATCAGTAGCAGTTTGGAACTGAAAACTGCTTTCAGTTAGAAATATGTTTCTGAGTTGATCAAATCATCAGACCATATTCCAGCAATACATGTTTATTTTCAAAACAGTTAAAAGACTTGCCTACTTTTTTTCCTTCATGCTCCTTTTATATAGACAGGGACTTTCCCTGTGTAAAATTAAGCTTGCAATAATGAGAAATTTAAATATTCTAGGTATATAATTTAGATAATACTGAAGAGCATATGGAAGTTAAATTAATTAGTTGGATTTTTCTATATATCTCGTGATTTGGAAATAAAGACTAGATACCTGTGGTGGGCAGTCTTTCCAGTAAAATGTCTTATATGTTTTGGTTTCTTGAGTTGGATATAACCCCAAAGTTAAGGTTTTAGGAAGTATTTAATTGATGCCATCGGGTAAAAGAAAGCAGTTTTTAATTGTGTAGGTCCTCTTTAATACTGTTCAAAATTTAAGTAAATTTTAAATGTGTCTTTATTTATTATCAATTTTTAAAAAATCTGATTTACTCTATAACCCGATTCCTACTAGTAAGCAAATTGCTTAGCCCAGAAGTTAGTGCTAGAGCTTTCCTTTGCTTTTCATGTTTGTTTAAAGATGGGAAAATTTTAATGTCTGGCTCTTATTTCCAGGATCTCCAAAAAAGGAGGCTTTCAAGAAGATCCACCAGCATAAGCAGCACAGCACAGGTCAAGGGTGAAGAGCATGAAGAACATGACCTGAGAGTCCCAAGTACTGATTTTCAGGAAAGCAAAGGATCTCCAACACAAGTAAACGTGGAGTTTGCATCAAAGACCGTGCCAGGCTCACACACGAGTTCAGCCTCTGAAAAACTAAGGAATGTCCCCAAAGATCCAGATGACTTTATTGCCAGGCTGCTGTCTGAGAGAGAGAGGACCAAGACAGAGGAAAGAAAATCAGTTCCAAGCTTTGGTACAGACAGCAGTGAAAAAAGCCTTAAAGTGAGTGCCCCTCACAGGCATTCGGGGTCTGGGAGAGAGAAAAGGGAAAGATCCCTCAAGAAAAGTGAGAGTCGGTTGTCAGGCCACAGGTAAGAGTATTTGTAAGAATATTATGTTAAATTTATTCTCCTGCATTAACTCACATAGATATAGAAATTTTAGAAGAATTTCCTGTGAGCTCCAAATATACATTTTTCTTTATCTTATACTTCTAATTGATCTTTTTTTAATATATTTTTCTTTCTGTGTAGAATTTAAGAGTGGGAGGCATGGGATGTTGTTTATTTGGGGGTTCCTAAGCAGTAGGACCCAGACTGGGATCGCTCTAAGCTGGCTTTGTAGTGGGGCTGTGACTTGGGTTGGGTTTTGAAATGCTTCAGGTGGAGTCATCCATGAGAGTTGAACCACTCTGGAATTCTGAGTCGCTGCAGATGCTCTGGATTTGAGCAGTGCAGGGCAGCTGTGCCCTTTCCATGTGGGTATAAAATCTTCATGATAAAATCTGCTGCCTCATTATCCAGCACTTCTCATCACTAGTCCTCAAACACCTTTGAGCATGGGGTCAGTACCAGCCACTCTGCCCTTACTACAGATGGGAAAGTGGGAGCAGGTGGAGAGAAACCTGCATCCTACAGGGCACACAGATGTCAGTAGTAAAATGATGCACAAGGCTCAGGCACCCTGAGGGTTGCTCTTGTTCTCTCCCCGTGCTGGAGGTGAGTGTGTTTTAGAATTAGTAGAAATATCTTTCAGTTTACATCACCTGCTGCTCCATAAACTGAAGGCACATGCCTTTCCATGGGCCATAAAGTAGTATTTCTGTTTTACTAAATTTAACAGCAGCCAGGTTTTGTTGCCTTTTTTTTAAGTGCTGCAAAAACTTGTTGATACTCTAAAACTGCAGCCGGGTTTTTAAAAATTACTATTGCTACTTTGTTCTCTAATTTAATTTCTTATAAATCTTGAGATACTGTGTGTTGAGGCCCTGTTGAGAAGGAAGAAATTATATGTTAGGTCTCTCCACTTTTATGTTAGGGGCCGTGGGATTTAACAAACTGGGGATCTACTGGAGCTAGAAATGGGCCAGGAGTGGTACTTGCTTCCTGTCTGGAACCAAAAGGCACTGAAAATAGCCACCAGCATTACACTGTACTGGCTAACTTAATTTGTTCAAGACTGTTGAGTAACAGGCCAAAGTTCTACAGTCTGAGGTCTGAAAACTCACAGGAAGTCAGTTCTCCATTATATATTTTACTGGAAAGCTGAGGCATGTCAGGTAGTGGCTGTTCAACTGTTGCTGGACTGGAACTGGTGCCTGCAGACCCATCTTTGATGTTCTACTTCCAGAAGGATTTATTAAGTCTCATGTGATTCCATGTGAATGTGGAGAGCCAGCTCATAAGTCACTGTGGAAGCAGAAGCAACGGGATCTGACTCCACACAATTCTCATTTCATGAAGGTTGACTGAGTGTGTAATGTAGTGCTGACCCATTGCTTTATCCTTTCCAGTCTCAGGATGGTTTATTGCCTCACATTCAGCATTATTTGAGGTAGAGAACACGGCTTCAGTGGGCTTTGGCAGCTCCCCAACAAAGCTGAGAAGAACAGTTGTGTCCCTGGTATTTGATAATCAATATATAGTTCATTATTTATGAGTGTCAAAGGCATAGTGAACTGGATAAAACTCTTTGGGAACACCATGTCTGACAAAGATAACTCTTGTGCTAACTTCACTTGCTAAGTGCTGGGTCCTGCACTTGGGCCACAACAATTCCATGCAACACTACAGGCTTGGGAAGAGTGGCTGGAAAGCTGTCCCTCGGGAAAGGACCTGGGGGGTGCTGGTTGGCAGCAGCTGAGCGTGAGCCCAGGTGTGCCCAGGTGGCCAAGAGGGCCAGTGGCATCCTGGCCTGGATCAGGAATAGTGTGGCCACAGGACTAAGGCAGTGATTGTCTCCTTTTGCTCGGCACTGGGGAGGCCACACCTTGAATCCTGTGTTTGGTTTTGGGCCTCTCGTGACAAGAAAGACATGAGGGCATGTCCAGAGAAGGGGAAGGGAGCTGAGGAAGGATCTGGAGCACAAGTCTGGTGAGGAGCTTCTGAGGGAGCTGGGGGGGGCTCAGCCTGGAGAAAAGGAGGCTCAGGGGGGATCTTCTCCCTCTCTCCAGCTCCCTGACAAAAGGATGGAGCCAGGTTGGGCTCTTCTCCCAGATAACGAGTGACAGGACCAGAGGAAATGGCCTCAACTCGTGCTGGGGGAGATTTAGATTGGATATTAGGGAAAATTTCTTCACTGGAAGGGTGTTCAGGCATTGGAACAGGCTGCTCAGGGAGGTAGTGAAGTCTCCATCCCTGGAAGTGTTCAAAAGGCGTGTGATTGTGACCCTTGGGGACAGTGTTCAGTGGTGAACATGGCAGTGCTGGGGTAATAGTTGGACTCGACAATCTTAGAGATCTTTTCCAACCTTGATGATTCCCTGGTTCTGTGATTCTGATTCACTCAGCTGTACTGATGCACTGAGCTGACATTCCCAAACCTTATGCAGTAATCGTGGAGGGACCTGAAAAGGAGAAACTGGACCATAGTGAGGTGCCCCACTGTCCCAGTTAGTGCCATATGCTGTGATCCTGTGCTCCACTGCTGCAGCAGGTGGTTTGAAATAGTTCCCCTCCTTCAGAGGGCTGGTTTGGTCTCAGCGAGAGCAGCAGAGGGAGCTCTTTCCTAAGCAGAGTCCATGAAATCTGTCTCCAGAGGAATACAGGGACATTCCTGCCAGCTGGTTTGAGTTAAAGCCAGCAGAGCATTTGAATTCCTGCTGAGCTCTGAGCTCCTGAAAACGCTCACAGAAAGCAGCAGGATGCTGATACTCCTGAAGTTAAGTGGAAGGAACAGGGAGTAGAAGTGAGACTCCAAAGAAACCTTGACAATATAAGGCCTGGCTCTTGCAAGACTTTTCTATCCCTTCAGCCAAATCCTGCAGTGTTTGAGAGCCTTTCAGGATTTGGCCAGAGTGCTTGAGCATTTTGAGGCATGAAAAATTACAATGTGTGAGTGGATATTAGTCTGGATCCTCTTCCATCTTCTGTTACCTGACACCTCTGACATAAATGTTAACCTAAGTATTTAGATGAGTAGCTGAAAATCTCTGTAGAATTAACCACAGCTGGTTCATTCACAGAATCTGCAATTCTGGTTTTGTTTCCCACACAAAACTAAAGATAAATTTTATTTTTCTTTCTATATGCTTTACTTTTTCATTCTCTTTTCTCACATGCAAAAAATGCTGTTGTAGCCTAGCCAGGGTAAAGGCATCCTGTGTCTACATAGGAGAAAAAACTGAAGTAAAACCACTGCCATGCTTCAGAAGACAAGCTGAATGTTATTGAATAAATGCTTAGAAACTGAGAGGGCAGGAATACAAACTATCCTGGGGAAATGCAGATGCACAGTATTTTGACTCACATGTTTTAATGAAAGAACTAATTACAGGAGGAACAGAAATTTTTGTTCTCTTGGGTCAATGATAGTTTTTTATGCCATGATTATATTCTTTTCCATGTCATGAGGGGTTACTTCATAAAGTATAACATGCAGTAGAGTTTGCATACCTACCCAGATTCTATATACCTTTTTTTTAGAATAACATTGTTTTTTAATTAATCCAGGAAAAAACCAGTATATAGGTGGCAGCAAATCTTCGTGTATCCTCAGCTGTAAGCAAACAGCAGCTGATTTAATTTCTCAATCCATAGAATCACAGAACACCAGGTTGAAAAGGACCTCAAGGATCATCTGGTCCAACCTTTTGGCAAAAGCACTGTCTAGACAAGGCAACCCAGCACCCTGTCCAGCTGAATGTTGAAAGTGTCCAGTGTTTGGGAATCCAGCACTTCCCTGGGGAGGTTGTTCCAATGGCTGATTGTTCTCATTGTGAAAAACTTTCCTCTTGTGTCCAGTTGGAATATCCCCAGGAGTAATTTGTACCCGTGGCCCCTCATCTTTTCCATGTGACTCCTTGTGGGAAGGGAGTCTCCATCTTCTTTGTAGCCACCCTTTAAATGCTGGAACATGGTGATGTTATACAAAAAGTACGTATAGAATTATGTCAGCAATTCCTCCCTGCTCCTTCATATCAATTTTATTTAACTTAACAAATTAAAAACGACATTTATGTCTCAGTGCCACTTCACTGGAGAATTTGAAACCCCTTCTGGGTAACTTTGATGCTGTCATTTATAGTCCATCCTCAAAGGAGTATTTTTCCCTGTTCCTCTGTTCTTCTTGAGCCCTTGTTCCTCTTAGTTGTGTTCATTGTGTGTGAGGCCAAGTAAAATGTGGATGATTCCCTGCTTTTCAATTCCTTTTATTTTGAGATTTTCAAGGGAATAAAAACTTACATTTAAAAGTACCCAATTCAAGTGACTGATCCAAGATTCCAACTAAAAATTGCCATCTCTGTAGTTGTGATTTATCTTCTTAAGCTGCAAGATCCAGAGGAACTTGGGAGAGACGATGTTGAGGGAACAAACTCAGGTCAAAGGTAGCAAACTTAAAGGCTCTGCTGAGTTTTTTAGCCTGGGCACAGCCCTGAAGGGCAGTGAGGAAAGGTTCTCTGTCACCTTTAGTATCTAGAGGTGGGTTTAACCATCTCTGGAGCAGAGCTTGGACCAGGTGACCTCCAGAGGTCCCTTCCAACCTAAATCCATCTGTGATTTTCCTTAATCCAAATCCCCTACAGGAGGGGAGTATTTATCACTAACCTGAGCACACAGACTAAAGAACAAGGATCTGTAGTGCAGTGAATTTATCATCTTCAGGAACTGTAAAAAAATAAATAGGTGTTGAAGTTGATGACTGTCCCTGGATTAAAGACTTTCTATTACTTTTCCAGTAAAAAACAGTGTGAATAATGAGTCATTTGTGAAGGCTACGTGGTATTAGAAGGTCAAGATTTCCTCCTTTCATGCCTTGAGAAAATAAAATTGAGGAAAGCAAGAAAACCCACTTCACAGCCATGGGGAAACAGTTCTTCTGCCTCAGCCACAGAGATGTGTTGCAGTTGTTGCCTGTGCAGCCTCTGAAGTGCTCTCCTAATTTTCCATGCCCCTTAATCCTCTCAGTGCAAGGTGTGGTGGTGCTGTGGAAACCCTCCAGTTCTCAGCTGAATAGTTTCTGAATGTGTAAACCTGTTCTGGTCCCCTGCAGTTCTGCAGGGTGGTGGAACCACCTTTTGCTGAGTTAGATGGGCAGATATTGTCTGTACAGCTCCATCTCACTTCTGGTCCTTAAGAATGTGATGCTTGAACTTCTAGTTTTCGTGTATAAACTCAAGTAACTTCCCTCCTCTAATTCTAAGAAAAATAGTGTAAAAACTAGAATCAGAGCACTGAAATAAGAAAAACAGTGTTAAACTGGAATCAGAGACCCAAGGGAACAAAAGGGCTTTGCAATCAGGACCTGAAGTTAAGGATATCTTGCCAATTTCTGAGAAATTCAGAGGGAATGGCTGTCGGAGAGGCACAGAGAATTGGGAATACCGTTACCTCAGAACAAAAATTTCCCCCTGCCATTAGGGAGCAAAAGGATAAAGCAGTGGATCCCATTGTCCAAAGAGATCTGTGACACAGTTTCAGGAGCAGGGAGGATAATTAATTCTCCACTCATCCTTTCACAGTGAACCCTTCTTATCCTGTCCCCCTGATTGCGTCTGCCATCCCCTCCTCTGCCGTGCCATCAGCCTTGGCCGCAAACTCACTGTGAGCTCGTGGTTTCCTTCCAGCAGTCTGCCAGGACAGATGGATATTTCAGACAGCAGGGACTGGTTTATGACTGTGGAGCTTGGCTTCAGCTCCTGTTTCCAACCAAAACCTGAGTATCTCTGATGCACTTCGTCTCCGCCACCAGGAACGCGAGTGCCAGCGAGTTCAGAGCCGGGGTTTCTCTTCCTGCATTAGTGTCTCAACTGAGTTCACCTTAGCTGGGCACTGTTAAGTGCTTCCCGTTCCCAAAATATCCCTCACTGTTTGGTGATGAGCCTTTTCCTAGCAGTGCTCTGCATTCTAACACAAGTAGGGTTGGGTTAGGCAATTGCCACAGATACCAAGTTCCTCAGTGGAACATTACTCATATTTCGCAGAATCTTAGAAATTAAAGATGGAAAAGACCTTTTAAGGTCGTTTCTTTCTATGGCAGATTAATCATTACTATATATATGTATTTGCTGTAATACTTTTTCCAGGTTTTGTCTAGTCCAGTGTTAAATGACTCAAGTGACACCTCTCCCCTGATAATATATTCCAGTTTCTAGCAGTCCTTATTATAAGGAAATTTTCTGTTATATACACCTTGCATTTGCTTTTTTCTGTCCTGTTACCCATAGATAAAGTTGATGTTTGGCTGATGTTTCTGTTTCTTGCTGCATGTTCACCTCTGTTAAAATACTCCAAATATTTTTCATGTTCCTTTAGGCACTTTTTGTCTAAAGCTTGTATTGTCTGCCTGTGCTTTTATCTCTCCTGCTCTGAATTTTTGCTGTTGTTTTTTTCTGTTAGGTTTTATTGAGTTGTTTTGTATTTCCTCCATGTATTTAATGTGTTCCTAAGGAAAATGTACTTCCCTTCAACTCTCTAATTTCTAAGACAAGGAGTAAATGGCTTTACTTGCTTTCTGAATCACCTGTGGATTTCTTCTTCCTGACTGGAGACCAGTGCAGGTGAACACATTGTGTTATGGAAAATTCTGCCTCTTCTCTTTCATATGTTCCAAAAAAAGAGTCCCTGAAAACTCTTTTTCTGTGGAGATAGGAAATCCTTAGAGCTACAAAATACTAATCTTCTTCAAAGAAATCCTTAAAATCCTTTAAAAATATATTCAGGCTTGGGATTTTTTTTTTTTTATTCTTTTAGGTATCCAACACTTTCAAAATATTATTATATAAATATTTTAAGGACCATATCTCTTTCAGAATATTATTTTGAAAGTGTTATGGTCCTTAAAGGTTTAATATTCGTGCTCTCTGTTATTAACAGGAATAAAAGAGCTTATTTTCTGTGCGAGGACCAAGCCAATACCTGTCAGTTATAGATGGTTGGGTGCCTAAAACTGTGAAGATCCTCTCACACATTTTTATGCTTCATCATTCCCAGCCACAAGCTGAGCTGATCTGCATTAGAACATTGGCAGAGAACATTGGCCATGAGTTTCTGAGCAAGTCCAGAGCAGGATTTGATGTTCCCTCAGTCAGCATAAAGCAACAAAGCAGAGCACAGACAAGGAGGTTTCTGGGCTGCACTGATGATAAGTCCTGACACACTGAAACGGGAAAATACGGTTCTGTTCAAGGTTAATAAATGAATATCACATTTCATGAGGAATCCTAATCAACATTCCAGGTTTAATAGTATTTTTTTTATATAAAATTGAATTTCCAACTCAAAGGAAAAAATAGTTCCAGCAAAGTTGTGTAATGTGCACTATTTACCCAGCAGCTGTGGTTGGCTCATCTTTCCTACCGTGCGTTTTGGTGTAAAAGTAGGTTTTCTAGGAATAGTGAATTGTGTAGTGTGGGTCATAATATTTCAGTGTTATATATGAAATTGGTGTGTTAGATGAGATGGCTTTGTCTAAAATAATACCTGGCAATTTGAGAAGTAATAAAGCTTTGGTCCTGGGGGCTGCTGAGCAGCTCCTAAAAGTCCTCATCACCTTGAGAGCCTGTTGTGTGGAATGAAGCCTGAGCTCACATGGCCATGGAGTGATAAGCTAGATCCTGTTTAAAATCAGCCAGAAAAACCTCACTAATTCCAGCATCTTCCAGCATCCTCAGTGTGTGTGAACAACATCTGAGGAATTCCATTTTTCCCACTAGGAGAGGAAGAGGATGTATCGGGCAACGGTGGCATTTCTAGGAAACGGGAGTTTAGTCAGAGTGCAACATTTCAGATAAAAGGATGGAAAGGAATGTGAGGTTGGAGCAGCCTAAGAGTAAATTCCATTTGCCTGTTTCCTTCCACCTTTGTCTGGGATCTGTCCATAGCACCAGGCATTGTCCTTAAGCCACACCTGGCATCATCTCAGGCTTTCATCAGAGCTTTGGTGTGGCTCTGGAGGCAGGAAGCAGGGTGAGAACAGAGCACTCACACCTTCCCAGAGACGCTCAAACCCTCCTGGAGGGGTTTTGCTTCCCTTACTCCTTTCCCTTACTCCTGGGAGTAAGTCTTTGTTTGACCCTTGCAATTGGAAATCCAAGACTTTGGGCTCATCTTTGGGGAATATGGGTTTAATGAAAAGAGGCAGAGGTTGGCAAATCACTCAGGAGTGAAAACCTTCAAGTATCTGGAGTTGCATAACACCTTTTGTAACATAATGGTTGGACCGGAAAAAAGAAGCTAAAATAAAATAAAAGTTGTAAACTATTGTGACTTTTGTGCTGTGCCAATGGATTTATGGCATCGGAGCCTGCGGTGTAACATCTGGGGGGGTTCCAATTGCCCTTTCAGTATTTTTCCAGCACCCCATAGGAAGAAGCACTTTGCAATTACTGGAAGTGACAAATGGCTCCTGTATCATTTCTTTATTTTTGGAAAGGATGTAAATCTGGAAGGGTCCAGCCCGTTGCCTAAAACGCAGTCGGTCAGTTGAGGATTTGCGTTGTTCGTGCACACATAGAGGGGCTTTAGATCTTCTCAGATGTGAAGCAGGAACAGACAGTCGACCTCCTTTTTCACTGGTAGAGTTTCACATCATTTCCATTCACTGTGTCTACACACCAGCTCCAGGGGGAATGTGGTAGGAAGCAGCATGTATTCCACCTGGAGTGCTGCATCCAGCCCTAGGGTCCCTGGTGTAGGAAGCACATGGACCTGTTGGAACGAGTCCAGAGGAGGCCATGAAGATGGTTAGAGTGATGGAGCACCTCTCCTAAGAGGAAAAGCTGAAATAATTGGGTTTATTCAGCCTGGAGAGGAACAGGCTCTGGGGAAAACTTACTGCGGCCTTTCAGTGCATGAAGGAGCTCCGAAAGAGCTGGAGACAGACTTTAGGGAAGGGCATGGAGTGACAGGACAAGGGCAATGGCTTTAAACTGAAAGAGGACAGGTTTAGATTGGATATTAGGGAGAAATTGTTCCTTGTGAGGGTGGTAAGGCCCTGGCACAGGTTGCCCAGAGAAGCTGTGGCTGCCCCATCCCTGGAAGTGTCCAAGGCCAGGTTGGACAGGGCTTGGAGCAACCTGGGCTAGTGGAAGGTGTCCCTGCCCATGGCAGGGGGTGGGACTGGATGGTCTTCAAGGTCCCTTCCAACCTTAAAAAACTATCAGTTGTTTGCAGGTAGCACAAGGAACTTTTGTCCTCCTCTTCCTAAGATTCTTTTCCCAGGAGGTCAAATCTCTCCCTGCAGTGACATTTGCTCACCCTTGGCTGTTATCTGTGTTCACCTTTTTTTTTATAATAAAATGAGATAAGAGAAAAAAAGAAGTAAGAGAACTACCCCACCCTCAGTGTGAGCTTTTACCTTCCAGTTTAACAGTTGTTAATAGCTTTCAGGAATTTTTTATTTTTATTTTTGCTAATACCTCTCAGGTTACAGTGGTTTGGGCTGATAAAAATCTGAGGTTTCTGACAGGAAATCGAAGGCCACGAATATTCCACGTCCTTAAAAATAAATGGCCTAAAAGCTGAAGGTCAAAGCCAAACAGGGTGTGGGTACTTTATGTGTGGTCAACAGAGCAGAGGGCTCTGTTTACCTCCACAGATGTGAATTGGTTGAGTGTTGAAATCTGGAAACCCTTCTGAGTGCTTTATGTAGTGTCTCAGCTGCTATCCAGTTTTATTTATTGGAATTTTATCTCCATGGTTTATTTCAGTGATACCTGTTTATTTTGCTGGCAACCATTTGGTCAGTTATATATAATATAATGGTCAGTTCACAGGGGTGGTACTGTGATCCCTGAAAAGTCCAGTGTGGGGGTGTTACACCCCAAAACCTTTGGTAGAGCACAGTATGAACAAAGAAGTTCCACTTTTGTTATAGTAAGTCTGGTTTTGTAGCTGGAGATAAATATTCATTCACAGCCTGTGGAAGAGTCTTCTGTTCAGGTGAGCCCAACTCATCAGGCATTTCAAACCATCCAGTAGCTCAACCTGTGATTATAATAATTTTATTTTGCATGTACAAACCTTATCAGCAGAGGTTTTGAGTTGTCACTACAGTTAATAAAATTCAGCACGACACTTATTCGTGTGTGAGAATCTATTCCTGTTAGAAGTGACCTTTTTCAATGACATGTTTTTCATTTACCTGTTTTATGTCTGTCAGTGAGCCACCTGCTCACAAATTAACTTCTCATACTGCTAATCTGCAAGTACAGGTCTTCACTAAAAATGAAATTTGGAGAAATTAAGTATCTGACCTCTGTTACTTTTGCCAGCCAGACTTGCAAACATGGCAGAATTTATTTAAAAGGTTTTTTTCCCATAGAAATGTATTGCCTGGCATTGGTAGCGTTCATGTCCTTTGCATCTTTACACTTGCTTTTAATAATTCTGTTTTTATAATCGTGCCCCAAAACTGCATCACATAGAGTGTGACCTTTTTTACCCCTTTGCAAGTAGTAATAGAAGTTAATTTTTTCTTACCTTTTCTCCAGATCTTACTATTTCAAGAATATTGGATGTGTCTGTACGTGGCATAAGAGATATACATCCAGTAGAAAAGCTGTTGTAATCAGCCAGTGAAAATAAGTTTTACCACAACAGCCACTGCTGCCCAGTGTTTATTTTTTAAGCCCCTTCGTTTATTTGCCCTCTTGTGTATGCTGGTGTAAATAGGAAATCGTGGAATGTACTTGCATTATTGTGCCAAGAAGTTCCTTCTCTGCGAGTTCAGCTCCTCTGTGTAAATTCAGTTTTCTGCAATGCATGAAGGTCGCATAGGAATGTTCAAATATTTAGAGAAAGTGCTGTATAGTATGTTTAGAATGAAGCATATTTTCTTCCTGTCCCATTTTCCTGCCATGAGGGACGACTTCCCCCTTCCTAAGCGTTCTCACCGTGTGGTTTTGACGCGTGCAATCAATTTTCCTGGCGCAGTAACCATCTGCTGACGTGGAAAATGCAATAAACGTCCTGACTGTTTTGAGAAACGCGAGTTCTCCTTAAGGAGGGGACCTACACCTGCAAAAATACCCCACTTAACCACAGAAAACACCCGACATCAATCTTGGATGTCAGCGCTTTCCTCAGCCTGGTGGGAATTCTCAGCCTGGAGAATTCAAAGTACTTTGTACCCTGGGCTGGGTTCTTCCTGGAATGGGGGTAGATCCAACATCTTTTGGACTTGCCAGAGAGCAATAACATTAAAAAAACTGGTGCCAGGTGAGCTGTATGTGAATTGTACCATGGCTGACTGTATCGTTATTTATAAGTATTTTCACATGAAACGCTGCCAAGGAGAAGTGTTTTGGGCAGCAGTGAATCAAGGGTGCTAATTTGATGTAGGGAGTGATCCACGTGCCTAAACATAGGGATATAGTGCTATTTGGGACTCTTCAGGTATCCAGGACATCTAATGAAGCAAGGAGATATGGTACAGTATCTGTAGGATACCCAACCAAGCATAAACTGAGGCCAGAGAGGGAGCTGGAATCTGTAGTGCAGCATTAAGTGTCAAAATCATAGAGTCACAGAATGGTTTGGGTTGGAAGGAATCTTAAAGACCATCTCATTCCAACCCCCTGCCATGGGCAGGGACACCTTCCACTAGACCAGGTTGCTCTAAGCCCCGTCCAGCCTGGCCTTGAAAGGTGTAAAGAACTCTTGCAAAACTAGATAGAAATTGCTTGATGTAGGAGGAACCACATTATCCTCTGGGAAAGAACAGAGGATAGCGTGCAACCTCAGACAAAACAAAAATGTGGATTTTCGTTATGCCTAAGTGCAGTGAAATGACATAAGTTGGCTGAAAAACGTTATATTGGCAAATTTAGTGTCATTGAGATCCTTTCCCTGGCCTGGAGAGATGAAAATACCTGGCAAAAAGAAATCTCAGCTGAAGCTCAGTTTTAGGAAACTGCAAGGGGAGATCTGATTGTGTTATAAAATATGCCACAGTCAGCTCTATTAAATTCTGTATCACATTATAAGTACTGGAATGTTCAGTGGGAGCTCAATGCTACTTGTATGTCACTGTACAAATTTGCTCTCAGACCTCTCATTTATACTGACCTCCTGGGCATCCTATTTATTTTTACCTCAGGTCCCTAGAACATGGGTGATTCACTTCCATTCTACCTTTCCTGAATTGGGCCACCCACATTTCCTTGCATAAAATTTTTTAACTTATTTATAGATAAAAAGAGAAGTGTTTGTGTTCTTATAGTATCAAATACTATCGGCGAGAAAGGGGCCAAAATGCTTTTAAACTGGGCAAATCCTGAGTGTGGTGTGTCTGTGTTCTGTTTTTATTAGTCTTTCATACACTGAAAAGGAAATTAAGTTGATGGAAAGTATGTGATATGACAGCAGTTGTTACTGTAATATTATTGTGCATACAAAGAATGTTGCTGAGGAAATGATTCCATACTATTTTTGAAAGGACTGTCAGTGCAATACCTTTTTTCCAAAGCAAAGGCCAATGAAACAGTATTACTTTCTGGGAAAAAGAAAAAAAAAAAAGGCCATTTTTAGAAATAGTTATTTGAAACTTTTCCTTGGTTCTGAATTAATTTTGGGATGAATTCAACAGGAAGAATAAACCCACCTCATCTCCGAAAATCTAACATTCTATTTCAGTTCTGACTTCACAGCCAAGTTTAAATGCTCGGTCCTTTTAACACTTATTCATAGGAATTTTAACCTGTTAATAATGTCATATAAAATTAAACCACGAGAGCAGTTGAAGAACTGCTACTTATTAGTGGATAAAAAATTACCCCGGTAAAGGAGCCAGTCCAACACCTATTTCCACTTCTATTATTTGGATGTTTCTAGTAGTTTAATTTCTAACTTGAATCTTATCCTGATCCCTTTCAGGGATGTAAATTTTGTTTTATGATCTGATCCTCAAATCACGAATGAAATGAAGCTGATGTATTGAAACAGGACTGAAATCCCAAACCCAATACAGGGTATTGCTCCGTCGTGGCTGTTTTTCCTCATGAGCTCCTGGAGTTCAGCTTTCTTCCACTGAAAAAGGTTTTGTTCTAAAACCATTTATTTCTTAGACCATTTATATACACACACCCCACTAAAAATTACATGCTTGTGTGGGAATGACCCATATTTCTTACTGATTATTCAAACAACTTTTCTCATTAAAAGCGAACATTTAGTCATTTATTAATTTGTTTAATTTTCATGTAGGAAGTCTCCAACATCCACTGGCTACAAAGAAGACCAGATGAAAGAAGTCCTAGAATTAGGTGAGTTTCATTTTTCCTTTTGCCATCATATTCTTCAGAGCAGCTGTGACCAAGTTGCTTCTTTTGTAACTACTTTTAATTGCATTTTCTATTAACTTCTTGGGTAAGGGTGGGAAAAGAAGTCATTCATATTAATCAGACAAAGGCTGGCTCATGTATTTCTGTTTGTCCTTTCTGGCTAAAACTGTATTTTCCTTTTTATGAAGATGGATGACAGTGTGTTAATTTTCATACTGGTGACCTCCTGGCACTGAGTGTGCTGGAGGAAGCAATTTTTGTCATCCAACACATTATATGATTTTTCTTTTCTTTCTTTCAGTCAATGTTGAGGATGAAGAAACAACTGGAGAAATTAATAAGAACCCAGACCTTTCAACACTGTACATGCTTCAAATAGTATCCAAGGCAATTGATATTTCCCTTGCAAAAGTAAGGCTAATAATTAGGATGGTAAATGCAAATAGGTGTGTGAGAATGTTATTTCAGTTAAGTTGCCCAAAGCTGCAGTGGGTTGCTCTGTGTTGTATGTTCATGTGGGATTGAACATGTGCTGTATTCCTGAGTATATTCCTTATGTGGTGTTCAGGGGACAGAGTAATTTAGGGATGCCTATCTAAACGTTCAGAAAAATACCAGGAGAGCATGGCAGGATGCATCAGCCCACCTGAAGCACAGATGATAGCTTTAATTAATGAAGCTTGTGTTGTTTTCTTAATGTCTCTAGTCAGTTATTGTGCTTGTTCTCCGGTCCTTTCAGTTGACAGTGGTTCAGAATGAGCTTATTATTCCCCTATCACTTTCTCCCTTGCTCATCTTCCCAATTTTGAGCAGAGATGGAACCATAAATACTTCTAATGTTTTCCATCCCATTCAGACAGAGGGAGAAAAAGAGAAAAAAAATAATGATTGTGTCTTCCAATTTTATTCTGAATCAGTGAGTTTGGAGTAACTATACCAACACTGAGTTGACTGTTCTTATTTACTCACCTTTGCTTTTTACATTTAATTAACATTTATCTCATACCAGCAACTTTGACAGGCAAAATGGGCTTCCTTTCCCCACACTGTGTCCCACAGGGTCCTTTTCTCTCTAATCTAACCATTAGTAGAAGTTACTCTCCAGCTGTTAAATTTCAGGGGATATTCTGTAATGCTTTCATGGGAAGCTGTGCCCCAGACATTATACATAAATATTTTCCAATGCTGAGCAGCTCACAGCATTATGAGTGGAAGGAATATAGCAGGAAAAGGAAAATATTGCTCCTTTTCATTGGAGTGTTGCTATTTACAGTATGGATAAAACAGAAGAGGGTGGTTATAGGGAATTAGTCATTACCCTTCCACACTCCTCCTTTCTTTTCTACAAATTACTGCAAGAAAAAGTACCCCTGTTTTGGATTTGTTTTTAAAATGAAAACTTTTTCCTTTCTTTTATAGGAATTAAAAAACCTTTTGTTTGGCTCTAGTCTTTGTTGCTTCAGTGAAGAATGGAAAATCCAGAGTTTTACCTTTAGCAATATACCACGGTTAAAATATGGCATTGTGCAGAAAAAGGTACAGTAAGTGACTTCCTTACACTGAACTCTGCTTTTTACACTGAGTTTACAAAGGCTATGTGTTTCAGCAGTGAAAACATAAGTCTTCTAAAGGCTCTTCTCTTTAATTTGTCTTGTTACCACTGGATTATGTCACCTTGGCAAGTCTTGGTAGGAGACTTGAGATGGATGGGGTGTTTCTGAGGGAAACGTGGAGTAGCTGCAGAAAGTGTGTGTGTGTGTGTGTGATGGGGAGTTATTCACAGAGAGGAAGACATGCCACTGCAGCTGAAAGCTAGTGGTGGTAAAAGAATAAAAGAGCTTAAATCAAGGGTGGAGTTCGAGAGAAAAATGATACGTGGGGGCAATGTTCAACAAATTTGAGATGGAGCTTGATCTGCCTCAAAATGAGATGTAGTGAGAATTTCCTGCAGTGCCTGGGAAGTCACAAGGAGATTTTTGCCTCCTAAAGGTATGGGGGTCAAATGTTGAGGCTCATTCCTAAAATAAAAGGGAAGAAATGCCCTTGCAGTGTCACTGGGACACTGGGACTGCTGGTGAGCTCACCTCCTTTGCAGCCATGTCTCTGTAATTCTGGCCTGCAGCCACAAGATGCCAGCTCCTCCCTGAACCAAGGTTTTCATCGGTTCCCTGCCATCATCAACCAAGTGCACAGATCTGAAATCCCCAGCAGCTCCCTGTGGTGGAAGCATCTACCCAATCCATAGAAATTTTTGGTGCTAATAAAGATCTCCCTGGTCAGGGCATTTAGTGGGGGGGACTCTTATCTGGTGTCTGTCTTGTCAGCCCTGCCTGGGCTTCTGACTCTTACAGACTGAGGCTTCAATGCTTCAGACCCCTTTCTGCTCTGTGTTTGGTCAGCCTGGTTTCTCAGCTGGCTGATGCACAGCACCCCCTCCCATAGCTGCCTCCAGAATCAAACAGATCCACTGTAAAAATGGATCCTCCTCAGCCACAGCTTAAAGCTTTTGTGTCATCCCTGTGACCCTCTGCATGTGCTTCTGGGATATCCACACATGTGGTCTGTCAGGAGCAAGGAGCTGAAGAATTCAGTAAAGACTTTGGGAAGGAGTAGACTCCTCTTTACAAAACACTCATCAAGCTTCTGTGCTGATGCAGAAAATCTTTATCTGGGCTGAGAGAAGCAGACCATTGTACAGAAATGAGAGGAAGAGAGGCTTTGAGACGAGGACAATGGCTAATAAACATGTCATTAAGATGTTTAATTAACTTACCTTGTCTAGTTAAATATTTCATTAGGCTGATGATCTCAGAAGAAAGCTGCTTATCTTAGAAAACCTAGCAGGGAAAAAAAAAAGATCTTAAATGTTAATTTAAACTCCAAAAGGAGCTGTGGCAGGAATGTTCACTGGCCCACAGTAAATGTTACTTTGGTGTTTCCAGACCCTGCTGCTGGAGAAAGGATGTCTCATCACTTCCAGCAACTCACTGACCATTAAACTCCCTACCATAAATTGCACGACAGGAAAGGTGTTTTGCTTAGATGTGACTGTTTCAGCTCATTAATATATTCCTCCTCACTTCCAAAATTACTTTCAGCTGAACAATCGCTTGGTTCTCTCTCACGTTAAGTTTTTGTGGTGCTATGAGAAGATATTTAGAATAGATCCTATAATTCCTTTTTTGCTGGGGAGGCTTTTCCTGATGGATTAAAATAAACCTTGCTTTTTTCCTTAATGTATTTCAGATAATTCGCTCAGTAGTTATGTAAGTATAGAAGGGTAGTGTGAAAAACTGGAAGGTCTCAATATCTAAGCTATTTTCTAATTCCAGGACCTTTATTTTCTGGGATCCATACAGAATGTACCTGCAGGTCCCATTCCCTTGGGCTCGATGCTGCAATTGGGACAACCTGAGAATTAAACTGATCACTTAAATCTCTTTTGGCTATGTGAAAGTAGCTGTACTGGCTGCCCTTTCCATTCTTCTCCAGGGTTTGAGAGGAGTTTGGTGGGTGGTATTGTGCTATCTGTTGGTCTTGTGTCCTACATCCCTGCTCCGTTCATGTGGATGTTCCAGAGAAAGAGTGGCTTTTCTGTCTCCTCAGCAAACTACTGGAGTAAATAATATGATATGAGGCACCTGGGAGAGAATTAATTGACGAGGGAGGGAGGGTTGTGCTGGATGAAGTTTTCTAGGCCAGAAGAGGGCACACCATTTGCTTCTCGGGACAACTTGTGCAGCTGTCTCTGGCATGTTGTTAATCCATAGGAACAGGTCTTGGTCATGAGGGAATACATAAGGAGAAGGAAATACGTTGCTGCCACATCCCACAGTCTTTCAATCATAGAATCACAGAATATCCTGAGTTGGAAGGGACCCACAAGGATCATCAAAGTCCAACTCTTAGCCCTGCACAGGCCCATCCCCAAGAGTCACCCCCTGTGCCTGAGAGGATCATCCAAACCCTCCTGGAGCTCTGGCAGCCTTGGGGCTGTGCCCACTGCCCTGGGGAGCCTGGTAGTGCCCAACCACCCTCTGGGTGAGGAAACTTTTCCTGAGATACAACTTGACCCTGCCCTGACACAGCTCCAGCCCTTCCCTGGGTGCTGTCCCTGGTCCCCCCAGAGCAGAGCTCAGTCCCTGCCCCTCCTGTGCCCCTCCCAAGGAAATTGTAACTGCAGTGAGGTCTCCCCTCAGTGTCCTCTTCTCCAGCTGAACACACCAAGTGCCCTCAGTGTCCTCACACAGCTTCAAATCAAGGCCCTTCCCCATCCTCGCAGCCCAAACCAGCTGTAAATCTGTTTCCATAAGGTTTCAAGTTAATATGGCATTTCTCAGTATTATGACTTTTTTCCCCCTGGAACATTGATAATTTGAAAGGCTCAAACTTCCTTGATTTTCTTTCTCTTCCCCAGTGAGAGAGCTGCCTTTTGCAGGGGGCTGTGCTGAAAACTGGAATTTTGTTTAGTGATGCAGGTGGGAACTCAAGGGGAGACCTAGTGCTGAGAGGAGCTACAAGAGCAAGGCTTCCTTTCACTCTTTGGAAACCATTCAGATTTCATTTCTCTCTGGAACTTAGACTGTGGCTCAGAAGGGACCAGGAGATCTTTAATTTGTTTGCCTAATCGCAGAACAGATTTTTCAAAAACCCCTTTCCTTTGATATTACAGATGTTTAGGTATTTTCAGGAAAAGCAGGCAGGAAACATGAAACCAGTTAATAAGAGTGCTTTTCATTGGAGTGAGAGAGAGAACTGTGAAGCCTTGGATGGAAGGAGAGGGATGAAGGGATGTCTTTAGCCTGAATGGAAGCAGAAGTTTTCCCCAGCTCCTAATTGTTTTCCTCATGGAATGTCCCATTATTCCCCTCAGGGTGGCCCATGTGGAGTCCTGGCTGCAGTTCAAGCCTGTGTCCTGCAGCAGCTGCTCTTTGCAGACAGTAACAGGAATAAAGACACCCGGTAAGTCAGAGACTGACAGCATGAATATTTTCCATACAGTAGTAAAAAAAAAAAAAGAAAAAAAAATTATTTCTCTGCTGCAGCCACTCAGGAGCCTTTTGGGTTTGAACTTACTGAACTTCTCTTTGTCTCTGAGAGAAAGAAAGCAGCATTTGATTTAGTTGTGTTTTCTTCTCTTTCAACTGTAGGAGTTTAGAGGTTGGTGTCTTATTTTTATAATTTGTTGCTTGTGATAAACCCAAGAACCTCTACGGAAACCCAACAGGTTGAGTTGAGGCCAATGAAAGTTATTTGACCTCGAGGTCCTATTTGATTTCAAATAAAAAGGGATCTAGGTTTGAAAGACCATGAAACTCATCCAGTTTTTGACACTAAGAGTCTCAGTGAGGGTGAAAACTAAAGTTATAGCTGTATTTTTTTATTGCTACTGTGTTTGATCTTTCACATTTAAACTCCTTAATAGGATTTGAATTTAAATTCCGTGTGTGTATTTTCTACTTACTTTAAAGGAATATTGTTCAGTGTTGCTAGTGTCAAGAAAATTGCTTGGACTGCTATAATATCAATGTACTTGTCACTTTGCTAAAGGAGAAGGGCTTATTCAGTGAATTGCTGGAAAATACTGCCTCAAAAAATTACTTTATTACCAGATTTCATGTATTTTCCTTCTGTTTTCAATAAGAAATTAAGTCCATTACAAAAGAAAAATTCCACAAAGCTTCCCTGCGCTTTATATGAACTGAATGTTAAATAGGGGAAACAATTTTACTGCTTTATTCTGCCACCACCTTGTGTTATTTGTGACCTCAATTAGCCTGGCCTCAATTTAGTTGGAAGAGAAGCTTTCATGGTGAGACCTTTCTTCAACTTCATTCCCTTACAATATAAAAGTGGTTGTCTTGTATTTAGTTTTGGCCTTAAATATCCATTTTTCTGCTTATACTGCTTGGGAAAGTGGCGGGGTCTCAGTTGATTTTCCTTAGTTTTGTCTGACACTTAATGTAAATTCCTTGTTTGGGCTGTTTTTCATTGATAATGGAGAGAAGCAGGTTCCTGTAGAACACCATTATTTGTCTTCAGCACCAAGGATGGGAGCTGGCAGTTGATCAAAGGATTCCCAGGCCCAGGTGGTTCAGGTTCAGGTTCAGGAGCACTACTGAGTGCACAGTGCTGATACAAGACACCTGTAAACCATTAAAAATGTGGAAAACCAGGCTTGGAGTATGAATACAAACCTGCAGGTTTTACTGTTACTGTATTATTTCTGTTGCTTGTTATTATGGGCACTGACTGCCTGTGGACCCCGAGACAAGGGCCAAATAAACAAGATGCTGTGAATTCATCTCCTGAAAATTGCCTGTTCCTTGAAGTCACTTAAAGCACACTTCTCAAAAGTGCAGAAATTATCTAGCAAAACTTTAGTGTTCTAATTCAGACTGTAATGAGACTTTTGAAGGCAGAGTGAGGCTCTTGCTTACATAAAAGTAAAACCTCAGAAACTTCCTTTCAAGAACCTCAGTACATATTTAGATTTTATGACCAGGAATCTCCACAGAAGAATTATTTCTGGTTGTGAAAACCAAGAATTCGTTTCAGCTTGGAGGACAGCCTTTGATCATCTGCTCTTTGGTCCTTTTGTGTCTCAGGTCATCCCTAATAAAAATAGAGATGTTAATTTTCCTCTTTCAGTATGGTTCAGTGATCATAAATGTCATAAAATTATGTGGCACCCAAATAAATGGATTTGGGCCAGGTTTTTTAAGCTATGTCTCCCAGCTCATGCCAGCTCCAACCTATCCTGTTTACTTGGCAGTATTTACCTCCTATTTTTCCCCTCCTATAATCCACATAGTTTTAAAAGAATTTTTTTTTTTTATTCCTGAGATAAACAAACTTTTCTTATGATGTGTTGGCCATGGGCAGAAACTCTTAGTCTGGCAGAAAGAAAGGGAAGTCTCAGAGTCTGAAATGAGAAGATTAATATTCCAGTCTAATTATAACCTGGATTTTAAAATTATCACCCACTTCACATTAAGTGTTTGACTTCAGGCTTCTTCAACATTCAGGTCATAATTATCATGTCTCCTTCTTCCTCTGCTCTCTCTCTCACACACATAAATTAGTTGCTGTGATTCCTATAGATCTCTGAGTGTCTGTATTTGAACACTGGGAGAGATAAGAGAAAGTTGTGATTATATTTTTTTTTTACTTGAAAACTCTCACCAATTATTTCTCATATCTCACATCCTTCAGAGAGGGAAACATTCTCTAAATGAACATTAAATTCAAGGCAGACATTGAACTTGAAAGTCTGTTTAAGTTTTTGATGTTTGATGTTTCTTGTTTAGTCTTTTGAATTATTAGATCTTTTACTCAAACGCTGGGAACAAGTTTTGACATCATCTCCCATGCTGGTAACACTCTAGGACTGATGATATCTGAATTTCAAAGACTGCCATTCTTGAAGCCACTAGAGAAAACTCCAGTTAGGTTCTTCCCAGAGTCATGGATCTCTTGGCCACTTCTTCAGGCTTGTGGATGTTGAGTTTTATTCTTGAACCTGCCAGTTTTCCATTATGTGACTTTTAGGCCTCCTGGTCCTTTATTCCTCCATCCACCTCTAGGAAGTTGGAATAACAGGAGGCTTTAGGAGACTGCACAAAACACAGTTTGTAGGATGTGTTTTAAAAATGTTCCTACAGATCTGGGATCAACAGACTGCTGTAAACATTCCGTAGTTTTACGCATCACTCTGTGAGTTCCAAGCAAAACATCTAAGTGAAAATATTTCAGGAGCAGTGGTGCTCCACTGAGCAATTCTGGGGCACTTACTGTGATGTTTTAGGTCACCACTTTGGGGCACACCTTATTAAAAAAAACATGCAAGCCTAGTGTTTACTGCAGACAGTACTTTACATAAAGTTTAGTAGTGGGTAATAACACGATGCAGATTTATTGACAAGAGTTAAGTAATAAAAAACTTCAAAAGAAATTAAGTATGAAGGCCTTTGGAAACTAAAAATCATATTTAAAACATAAACATTCTGTTTTAAAACATAAAATCATCCTGTTAGAGAATATTGAAGTAGTTTTATTACAGATTTAAAGTGGAAGTAGTTTCTCTAGTTCATTATTTGCCAACACAGTATTGTTCCCTGAAGTACATTTACCTGTTTTCTTGTCCAACCAATTATACATATGTACTCTGAAAGAGCATCTATTTCTTTCACAAGATTAGTTGTCAGGGTGTGATTACAGATCTGTGCCTAATCAGTTCCTGTTGTTGATCAGACCTTGTTTAACCTTCTCTTGATTTTTGTCCATTTCTTTTAATGATAATAATAGTCTTATTTTAATCATGTGTTATAAATCAGACACCATATTCAACATGAATGTCCTAGAAGTAGTGATTGTGCATTTCATCTCTTAAATTCACCTGTATGACAAGGGTGTTGTCATGGAACATACAGACATAGGCCAGCAAGCTTGAGTACCCACAGCAGCAGTCTAACCATCATTATGAGCAGTGGGAGCTCATCCAGGCCCCCCAAAATACAACAGGCAGCTGTTAACACTTGTCCTTGGTGAATTTACTTCCTTCAGATATCTGGTTTCCTTCTGATTTCAGAAGAGACCCACCCACTGTGCCCAGTTTGTTTTATAGCAATCTAAAGAGGAAGTTGGGCTCTATTCACTGGATCTGATTGTCTTCAGTAAGATCCAAGGTACCTTCTTAAATGCCTAAAATGAGGTTTAAGCTGGTTCACCTCAGAGAATGGTTCAGAAAGCCCATATTCCAGTGATGACTTCAATTGCACCTCCCTCTTGAGAGCTCTTTAGGTGCTGAGAAGTCTTAACACGGGGGGCACAGTGAGTGCTCTCTTGGAATCTCAGATGCTTAATCCTCAGAGAAAGGACAGATTCGACTGCACCTTTATACCTGGAGTGTCTCCTCAGAAACAATACCATCTTCCTCTTCAACTCACAGGGTTTTTGGCCATCCAAGTTGTCTCTTTTTGGACAAGCAGAAGAAACTGAGATGATGAAGAAACTAAATGATGATTTCCTGAGGCAACTCGCCTCATTATTAGGCATTACAGCACCTAAGTAGCCTCTAACAGTGCTTTTTGCTCTGTTGGCTGCAAACCTGCCGTGAATCTGTTTGCCCTCACCTTCTGGAACTTGTCTCTCTCTTTTATTCCCCTGGCCTGCAGTTGTCTCCAGCCCTCAGAAGTTTACAGGACCAAGTGCCTGACCATGGCCATCGCAGACATCCTGTGGCGAGCGGGGGGCCACGAAAAAGCCATCGTGGCCCTGTGAGTAGGAGAAGCATTTTTAATTGCTGGGCAGTGCTCCTGTACCCCTGTCCGTTCTGGATGTACGTAATTCACAGCAGGAAGGCTTTGTCAGCTGCATTTGTGCCATCTAAAATGGCTTGGGGAGAAATCCAAAATGTAATTTCTGCTCTCCCAGTAGCTTGGGCAGAACAGAAAAAATTCTTTGAAATTGCTGTGAAAGATCCTGTGGATTTAATTGAATGTAGTAGGATTCATTCAAAATCTTTACTAAGAATTGTATTTCCAGATGCAGCATCTTTCTCCTATATTGCAGGATATTCTGTTATGGCTGAAATTAAGTTTCCTTTGCTGTATTTGCCTACTAGCTGCTTAGTTTATGCTGTGCAATTAGGCTGCTTGTACACGAAACATCCAACTTTTAGATCCCCAGCTTTGGCTGTATTGGATCCTGCATGATATTTTTATAAGTGAGCCAGGTTTTGTGAGACTGAGTAATTTCTTTTATTAGATAAACACAGATAGCTGAAAAATAACAGAGAGACTTTGGGACACAGAAATCCTTCTTAAACCTGAAATAGAAGCAGCAAATTCAAAGATATTTCAAATTATATTTTGCATATTTTACTTCTTACAACTGCTTCCTCTGTGATGACATTTTATATATCTTCCTCTACTTGTTTAAATGTCATTGCTCTAATATTATTTTTCAGTAGAAACTGTCATTAACATCTTAAAGTTGCATTTATCCTCTTTCTGTGAGGAGAAACTTGTAATTCATATTAAATAGACTGAGAGAGCACAGCACAGGTAAAGTATTTTCTTCATTGATAGAAATTTAGTACGTAATATGAACTTACTTTAAGAAGTCTATTTTAAAAAAATGATTAAAATAATAGGGCATGGGTAATAATTCAGTTCATATAACATGTTGATTTCTCTTTAATGCCATTTTCTTCCTTTTAACATGAGCTTTGTCTGAATATCCTCCTCAGGCCATCAGGAAGACAACAGTTCACTCCCATAGGAAAATACAAGGCAGATGGAATCTTAGAAACTGTAAGGCTCTGTGTAACTCACATTCTCCATATATCCCCTTTCTAGCTTCTTTTTTTTTTTTTAGTCCAGTGAATCTGATTTCCATTGCTGTCTTAGTGTGTTAAAACCTTTTATCTCAAAGTAGTTAGTTACGATCCAAAAACCAACTGGAAATAGCAAAATCCTGTAGTCTGGCTCTGGGTTGTGCCAGTGTCTGTGGACAGCTGGACTCTCTGAAGTCCTTTTTTGTTCCATCTACTTTTCAAGCTTATAAACTGCCCCTGCTTTTGATGATGTGCAGTAAAAATGAACATGGGTCCTCCCGAGTTGACCACCACGGCCACGAGCATCAGAAGAGACTCTTTGCTTCTTGTCTCACACGGAATTCTTTGCCATTTTTTTTTTCCCCTCCAGAAGCACCAAATGGCAAAATAACTTTTCCAGTTATACCTTGTTTCCACGCGAAGCCCTCAGATGGCTTTGCAGGCAGTGGTGCTGTCGGCCAGGCTTTGGTGGTTTAAGGGAATATTTTACTGGCCTCCTGAACGGAGGAATGGATTTGTCAAAACCTGAAGGTGGAAAAATAGGCAAAGAGTGTTGAAGTGAGGGCCTGGATCTGTGAACTCTTCTGAATTTCATGTTAATTAAGAATACTCATGGGAATATTCTCTGTGGTAAGTGCTCTGCTATAAACCTGCTATAGGGGCCTCGCCATATAGGTACAAACTCCTGAGCTACTTGCCCATCCTATGTTTTCTAAAGCTGCAGCATTCCTATGTTTGTTCTGGGAATTGTCTTTCATTACATAAACAGTGCTTTAATTTGAATCCAAGAGTCTGTTCCACAAAAAGAAGCAGTATTTAAAAATTCGGAATATAGGAAGTGTTGAGATGCAACATTTCACTGAGTAACAATGGTAAGAGATAGATTTTATTGGATATTTATTCCGTTTTTTTAGTTCAAATCTTTCCAGTTTTGGCTACTTTATTTCAGCTTTGTGTTTATAAAAATGAGTTGTTATTGTTTCAGTTACTTTTTTTTTTCTTCTTACATTTCTTCCCAGCTGATACTACACAGTGCCACGAGATATGAAGACCTGATTGTGTTTCTTCAGCAGAACATTCACCAGGTACTGTGTATAGAGAAGATCTTAAACCTGTTATGGTTCAGCTGCCAGACTTTCTGTGTCTGTCAGTCTCATATGATGCCTTCTGAACAGTGTTTCAAACACTTTGACAGATTTTTGCATTTTAAGAAGCACAGCAGCTAATTCAGTTCTCAAATGAGAGCAGTTCCTTCTGCTTTCAGTTCCATTTGCTTTTCTTCAGCACTGGAGCAAAAAAACACACACAGCAAACAAAATAAAACCAGCCCTTTTCTTTTTCAGTTCGAAATTGGTCCCTGTGGGTGCATCCTCCTGACTGTGTCTGTCATCTTATCAAGATCAATCAATCTGTGAGTGTCTTTGCATCCTTGTTTCATAAACTGCAAAGCAAACAAACTGTGCAAAGTGAGGGAGAACCCACAATATACTTAAGTCTCTGGTGTTTTTAATCTCTCTTGGTGTTTACTCTGATACATATGGGGAAGTTATGCAGATTTGCTCACTTAATCTTGTTTTTTCTTGTAAATATTTCCTTTTCATATGAATATATATATATATGCTGTTTAAGTTGTGATCAGTTCAGCATATCTGATATAAACTACTCTATCTCAGCATTAGGTGTCATGTCTGTTGTGCTCCCTACCTTGACTGTTGACATTTCTTTCCCATACTTTAGGTATCTGTCTTAGGTAGGGATGAATAACTTCCTTGTGATGCCCCAGTCTCTCCAGCAGTGATAATGATAAGGAAAAGCTGATGTACAATGGATTAGGGAGCTAATTTTTAGATGGCTATAAAATATGAGAGATCTGGTCTCAGCTTATTGGTGTGATAAATATGCTGAGCTTTAATGGAAAATCAGTATATAACCTCTTTTAAAAACTCACTGAGGTTTGCTCAAGCACAGTTGCATTTAATTGTGCTTCCATACAGATTAAAGGTGTTTTTGTGATACTGTGAATTTCAGTGGGTCAGAATAGAAAAGCTTTCTTCATCTTGTCAAAATCCACTTTTGTGAGAATCTCCAAGAGTTATCTGCAAAAGGGAAAACTGTTCCCTGACAGCTTGTAATAAGAAGTGACACGGAAAGAGCAGCTGCACTTGAGAGCAGCGTGAGTTTGATTTATGTAAGCTTTTATTTCTTAACTCTCTGCATTGTCTGGAAAAGGAAATAGCAACTTAGTCCAAATTTGAGATATACAATCAGCTGCTCACCTACTGAGGTCCCAGAAAGCATTTGCAGGTTGGTTTTCTTTTGTTGTTGTTGTTTTATTGTAATTTCTCCCTTTCTTTTGCTTACAGTAACACTACAGCCATTGGCTTGACTCCACTTTTGTACTTTAACACAAATGATGTGAAAATTTTATAGCATATGCCACTTATTCTTGTTTTTCTGAGTTAGTCCAGGTTAGTAAAGATATTTGTGCAAGTAATGATCTATTTGGCATTTGGTAGGGTCACCAAAAGCCACAGGTTCATAATTGCTACTGTTTGCATTGCTTCACTTGCCATAAAATGATAAATATTGTTCAATAATATAAGCAAGGAACCTTTTTCCCCCATCATGTCAGTTCTTAACAGATGGATTATGACAAGGCCAGTCAATCATCTGTGTTTGTGTTTGGGGGAGCTGTGTCTAAAGTGAACATGAAAATTGCTTATGGTGCCTATTTGCATTCTGAAGTATCTAAATATTTTTACAGTTCTGCTCCAGAATTGTTTATAAAGGGAGCTCTATTTTTAAGAGATTTCATGATTTTCTCACACAACTTCATTTAAAAGTACTGTTACTCTTCTGGCTTTTACTGTGTAAGATATTGCACCTATCTTTTGTTTTTAAGAAACAGGGATTTTTCTGTCAAAAAATGCAGTTTTTTGACCTTGGCATAATTTTTTTTTAGAAGTGCAAACTAAATTTGGTTTATGTAATTTTCAGTAATCTGTTTTAATGCCTATGTCATAGTGCTTCTCTTAGGATATTATAAATATCAAGACAACTCACTCCTGATACCATCGAGAAATATGTACCATTTAGTGAGTGTTACAAGCATGGTAAGCAATTATTTACATAACTGGCATAGTTCTGGATGAATAGTTGAAGACAAGTAACAGTTGTTTTAGATAATGGAATTTTCAGCCAGTAATAGATCTCCCTGGGATTGTTTTGTCCCAGTTTTTTTTTTTTCTTAACCAAAAATCAGCGGGTTTTTACAAAAGAAAACTTAAGGGAAGTTTCAATTGTCCTGATTTTTGTTGGAATATTTTATTGAAAAAGACAGTTTTAGGTGAGGGGCTGAGAGATTTTAGTTTCTCAAACCATGTTGAAATGCTTCTGTTTGGGTGGGTTCTTCACCATGTGCCCACAAAGCTCCGGGGTCCCTTGGTAAATATCTCTTCAATAAATAATTGGCATTTCTTGTCAGCAAGTTGAAGACTGAAGGTGGAATCGTTTTGACTGTAGTGAATAATGAGATCCCAGAGCTTATAGAATTCTCAGAGCAGTCACATCTGTGGGCAGAAGCTTCCCATGTCTGTCCAGGTGGGAGGTGGCTGTGGCCAGGCCACATAACTCAGGGGTGGCAGCTGCAGGAGGTGATGTAGTTCAGGATGGTCGAGACTTGTTAGCACCTTCTTAAACCTGTTCTAGCAGTCCAGAAGGATCTCATAGTGCCAACAATCTCATCTAAGTGTAGCTTTCTAACAACTGTGCCAAGTCTCAGTGCTCCCAGCTCCCTCTGGAATCAGTGGAAAGAGAGAAGCTTCTCTAAGAGAGTCGTCCTGTCCAAAAATGTGTAGGGAACCAAGAGGAGAATTGCTGTGGGCAGTGCTTGTCTTTGTTTTTGGATGGAGAACTATTAGCTAAGACTCCTATTTTTTTTAGATTTTTGCTGTTTTGAGGGCAATTGTCTGTCTTACTGCTCTGAGAAGTTGTGGACTCCCCATCTCTGGAAGTGCTCAAGGCCATGTTGGACAGGGCTTGGAGCAACCTGGTCTAGTGGAAGGTGTCCCTGCCCATGGCAAGGGGATTGAACTGGATGATCCTTAAGGTCCCTTCCAACCCAAACCATTTGATGATTCTATCATTTATTTACTTTCTATGGAAAAATTTGCATCCAGGCTTCCCTAATGCTCAAAAAAAAAGAGAAAAAGATCATGAGTATTTTGACTTATTTTTAATGTCTAACTTAGAATGAGATAAATCCTCTCCTGAAGTGGTTACTTATCTCCCCTATAAAATAAGAAAATCTAAATAACCTGCTCATAAAGATCTTTTACAGTATAAATATCCAGTAGTGAAATGAAATCTGTTTTATAGTGACAGGTCAATAAAATGGGAGATTAAATTAAGTCTTAATAATGCAGAGCATTATACATGATGCAAACAGTCTCAAATATACTTACCTAGTGATGGGCTTTAAATAGGCTGTTCTAGAAAAGGAGAGAAATTCTGGCACCACTGCTAGTAATTTAATTATCTGGACACATCAGTTCAGATAGTTTCTATGATGGACAAAAAATAAACGATGTGTTGGGAGTTATGGTGATAAGAAATGAGAACAGAATAAAAACATGCTAATGTCTTTGTCTAAATATATGATCTTCTCATAGTTTATCTTGCATGGAGTTGTAAGACCAGTAAAGACACATCAGACCTAGAACAGACTGGAAGGCAAAAACAAAGTTTCCCTTTACTGTGGACAGATAAAAAATCTTTCCTCTTCGTCACTGAGGAGGAATAACTTGGAAGTAATAAAAATGTAGACATCCATGATAAGGTTGAATAAGGAGTGATTATACCTTATTTCTCAGAGTCCAAAAACTTGGGAGCTGGCAGGGAAATGCTCAGGCTTTGATGTTAAAACAAGCCACGACACTCTTTTTTCCACAGCACGAGTAACTTTCAGTACTGGGAGATAAGGAGGCCAAAAATATCAGGAGGTTCAAATGAATTTAGACAAATTACTGGAACCTACATGCTTCAGTACCTTTAAACGCACTGGTGGAGATGTTATCTCGAGGTACCCCATTTTTGTGCCCTGCCTTGATGTTTGCTGCTGCTGCTGCTGCTGCTTTTTGGGCCAGCTCCATAATTTTTGCATTGTTATGGATGTTTCTTGTGGATGGAAATTCCAGATTTCAGCCAGGTCTGTTGGGCAGTTGTTCTAAATCACTGACAATCTGAGTACTTTTTATTTAATGGGAACGCATGCCAGGAAATGCAGGAGTTTGCAGTGCTTTGTAGATTTTGGTAATGAGTTTTTCATGCTCCCAGCACTAATGATCATCACTGCTCCAACTGATAACAAATGGCCAAAGAGAGGAGTGAGAATTCCTGAGGAAGTTGCTGAGAACGCGTTGTTGCTCCTGGGACAGGAAGGAATTCTGGTCACTAACAATTGTAAACTCCTTTTCTTTTTTCTTTTTTTCTTTACAACCACCGAAAAATTAAAAAATAGTCATATTATACCCGCTCAGGGGACTAATCTCTCTGAACGTGCAAAATGTGTGCTGGAAACAGGTTGATAAGAGCTACAGGATGTTTTTTCCATGTATGTGGGAGAGACTGAGCTTAAAGGTGGGCTGCAGGCCCCCATTCCATGTTGTGTGCAGGGAAGTTGTGGATACTCAGGAGTAGATTCCATAGGTCCAGTAATGACAGCTTGAGTGAAGCCCACAGCCTGAAGTTACAACATGTAGTAAAACCATAGCACAAGCTTTCCCTGCTGGGTGCTGTCCTTGGCACCTTCCTCACTGTGCAAAACCATCACTAGACTGGGATGTGGCTCATTTGGATCCATTCACTGGATCATCAGTTTTCCTGAATTTCAGCTCCTTTACCAGGCAGTCCCACCCTCAGTTTTCACTGCCATATTTTTCCTAATCAGTGCAGTAACTTTATTGCATTACTAGAACCTGCTGTAGCAAAGAACACATGGGATGAGAAAACCCCTCAGGCCAAATTCCTGTGTGGAAAAGCAGTGTATTGGTTTTCAGGCTACCTGGAGACAATATATTTGAGCCTGATCTGAAACACAGACTCATTGTGTTGCTCACAAATCAAAATGCCAGTGTTTGCATCCCTTTTGTTGACTTTATCACTCGCTGAGAGCAGGTCACAGTGTCCTTCTGCAGTCAGCTCTGGTCATGGGGTGTCTTTCCCATTTTTTCTCTGGAGTGTTTGTGTGAGAATAAATAAAACAATGCCTTTATCTGTGGGAAAACGTAAAAAAACAGGAGACTGATTTTACAAGTCAAGAGGAGGCTGTGTACTTCATTAGGGTTGGCTGCTTGTAAACCTTGGAAAACACACGTCGACACCTTTTTCCTTGTTGTGATCCCACAGCTCTGCTCACTGCCCTTCTTTGCTGCTCCAGAAATGTGTACAGCCCTGCTTCAAAAATTATTTATGCTGTTTCCAGTTTGGTGTTTGGGAATTTTGATTGGTTGGAGTTGGTTGTATTTGGGGTTTTTTTGGTTGTTTGTTTGGGGTTTTTTATTATTTTTTTATTTATTTATTTGAAAAGCCAATGTGTTTTTATTAAATTGGATAAATCACAATATAACTCCTTATCAGTCTAAGATTTCTCACACCAAGTAGGTGTGTCCTTAGTTATTCCCAATTCATCTCTTTCTCTGAAATCTTCTGTTAATTAACTATTTTTAATAGAGGGAATCATATGGTTAAAACTATGGGGTTTTGTGCCCTCGAGCACTTATTCTTCATTCTTCTGGTACTATTTTACTGAAGTGGGGAAGTTAAAATTCCTTCATCAGTCATGCTAATCCATTCTTGAAATAAACACACACCAGCACCAAATCATGTTAATAGCTGGTCATGATTTTGCCCTGTAAGATGCTCAAATATATCTGTTTGTCAGCTTAGTCTTACTTCTGTAATTATTTATCTGATTGCAAGGAATATTCCAGCCCTTGGAGCATCTCCGTGGCCTCCTCTGGACCTCCTCCAGCAGGTCCATGTCCTTCTTGTGTTGAAGGCCTCAGAGAAGAAACTGTACATTGGCTACAGAACTTTGGCATCCCTAGCCCTGATGTCACCTGCCTTTCAGGTTTTATTTGCTGGCCCATTTTTAACTGGATTATTCCACATTGCTGCAAGCACAAAATAAATACTCTTAATTAACTGTGCACTTCATTACCATAAATAATCTTAAATGATCTCAACAATGTTAAACTTATGAAAGTGCACTTAGAACATATTGAAAGCCAAGCTGTGGGAAACTCCCTTTAGTCAGTAAGTCAAGTTTTTTTTTGAGATGTGTAACAGATAATCATCACTCTTTTAATCTGAAACAAGCCATTTTGGGGGGTATCCTTTTCTATATCCTTTCTGTATCATTTTCTGTATCATCTACTGTGAATTAACCCCAATTCTGAGGTGTTACTTCACCTTTAATGTCTTTCAGTCACGTGGGACATTGAAAAGGAAAGTGATGCTCTGCTGGCTCATGAACTGTGGGTGGAACAAAGGTTCCTCCACCCTCAATCCACTTTCCTTAAGTGACACCTTTTCCTGTCCCAGAGCCAATATCTAATTGGAGCCCAATCTCTAATTTTGGAGTTCCCCTGAAATGCACCCACTCTCCTCGTGCTGTTTGGCTGGTGAAGAAAGGCTTTTCTGTGAAATGGCCATCTGGCTTGGCCAATGGTGAAAGGAATTGCAGCCTCACATGGAGGATCCAGTCACACGGGGCATTCCCAGTTCTTGGTGGAAGTGTATTTTTATGTGTGAGCCGGTTTTCTGGGAAAACTTTTTTCAGAAGTAGTTTCCCCCCCTAACTGAGAGAGCCTGGGAGACCAACAGCGAGGGGAAATAACGTGTGTGGGCAGTTTTTCACTCTGTGTTTACAGTGGTGGAATAGAAATAGATGTCATCATGTATTTTACAGCTCAGCCTTTTGGTGATGGAAAAAAAGAGTGGGGAAGCTGCTGTTTTCGAGGGGAAACAGCTGTCAGTGATGTTACAGTGCTAAAAAACAAGCGGCTTGACCTCACTGAAAAAAATCCATCTTTGAGAATCTCAGACCTCTCTCCAAGACCAATTTGTGATTTTACAACATGAAGGAAGCATGAGGTTAAATTTACCAGAAGCAGGGGGAGGAGAGAAAATAGGAGAGATTGTGTGGGATCCAGTCCTTGGTGGGGAAGAATTGAGCCCTTGTCTGTTGAGGTAAGTGAACTTCTGTGCCTCCTGCCCTATGGGGGGCATGTCATTCAGGATTTTCAGGATCTTCCTTGTCTTTGAGCTTCTGTTGTGGGAATTAGACAAAGGCCTTGTAGCCAAAGTGCTCATTGGGCAAGAGTTGCTTGCAACATTAATAAGTTCATAAATGCAGAACAGCTGCTCAGAGGTAATAAAGAAGGGATTTTGCTTGAAATAATATAATGTTTTTCCTTCAAAGAAAGGCAAGAATACAGGCATAATACAGCCTTAGCAATATTTGTAGGAGGATGTGAGACCAAGATTTGAAGCTCCGAGGTTTATATTCTTTCAAAAGTGGATATGCAGTGGAATGTATTGATGTGTGAAATGTCACCTTCTAACACTTGAGAAAGAGGGGACAAAACCATAAAGCTGAAGGTGATGAGAGAATGGGGTTTTGGAGACGAGATACAGGAAAGGAGAGGAGGGTCTGACAAAGCAGAAATAGCAGGTATCTGCCAAATAAGGTCTGAAGATAAGGAAGCTATTTAGCATGGTAGATAAAGAATGTGACCCAGGTGGAAAAGTGACCACTAAGACAAAGGAGAGGACGCGTTGAATTAGGGTTGAGGAAATTTGCAAGACTGGAGAACAAGGAGCAGAATTTAGTGGTAAAGGAAATGAGAAAAATGAAACTAAACTCAGAAAAAAAGGAAGAATCGAGAGGACAAAGAGGTTGTTATACTGATTCTGTTTGATATCTTGTAAGTATGGCACTGGTATGGTGGAAAATGCAAAAAAAAAAAAGGGGAGGAGGTGGAACCTGGAATTGGCACCAATAATTGGGACATGTGACTCCTGTCTCCCTGTTAAGGAAATTCAGGAAGCCTTTCACCAACATGGGTCCACAGAGCAGAGAAGTGGACTATATATTGGGTGTGGATAAGGAACAGAAAGGTTGCTTGTGGCAGCATGGGAAAAAAATCCAGATTGCTCCCCTGACACATCCAGTTCCTTGTAGAACAGAGCAGGGTAACTCCTAAAGCTGAGGAACACGCCTGAAGAGAAGGAAGATTATTGGCTCCTTCTCTGGAGAATTTTCTGATTTCTAAGGAAAGAGGGCAAAGGAATGAAAAAAAGTGTGGTGAGCAACGACTCTCTGTGTCACTAGTGGTGTTGGAAAACACAGAAGTGATGTGGTTCAGATGAGGTCAGACCAGACCTCGAGTCACAGAATTGAAACAACAAGCAATTCCCTTATCATATTAATACAGAGCTATCAGGAAAAGATGGGAAGCTTCTGTGTAGAGTGGATGTGGCTGATACGAGGAGTAATGCTGAGAATGCTCTAAATCTAAACTAATATTCTGCCTTTCAGTAAGGAGAACAGCAGTCAGGATGGAATTTATGCACTGTAAATGGATTAATTTTGTGGGAGGTGGAATTAAACCTGAAAAAGTGATGGCTGCACAACATAAAAAATGAAACAGGTACCTTTATACCTGTATCTCATTCCTAAACTTTTACAAGATTTCCAAGAGCTCTCTCTTGCTTTTTCAGACTCTATGGGTGGACTTTATTCTAAAAGCTTACCTGCTTTGTCATACCTTACCATACACTTACCTCATTGAAACCTACAGTTGCCTTGCATCTAAATATACAGTAAATTGGCTTGCAAGTTATAGCACCAAATTGAGAATTTTTAGTTAAATTGAAAAAAAAAAAAATAGAATAAAATTAGTTGATAGAGACCTAATAAGAGTTTTTTTGTGTTTGACATTATGCCAAGTGAGAAGTCATTTGGTAATGTGAAAATAAGAGATCTTTGTAGAATTATAGAGGTGATAAAGGAAAGGAACTCACAAAAGAATTATCAGCATGAGGAACATTACTGATGGAATTTGTCACTGATCGGTCTGGGATGAGACAGTTTTTATTCCCTACAATAAACGCTGGAAAAAGGGAGTGGTGTGCTAATGAAATGTACTGATGACTGAAAAGCTGAAAGGCCCTGTCAATACAGAGAACAAATCGTGCTGCAAAAAAGGAGTTGGCTCCGTTTCATGATTAGGGCAATAAAAAAGAATTTATTTTCACTGCAGAAACTACAAGGTCTTGTAAACACAGACTGCTCACTACTGTCTGGGGGGGTTTAGAATTTGTAAGTGGCAGGATGGGGAGCTGAATAGCAGGGCATACAGTGACTTTGAGCCAGCATCATAAAATAGCCTTGGATCTACTCTTAGGGTGTCTCAGCATAAATAGTTTTAGGAGGCGAAGAAATATTAATAGGTTGTGCAATGCATTGATGTGCCCTCAGTGAAATACCAGGTCAAGTTCACCCATTAAAACTGGGAGAAGTGTAGGAAAAGCGTAGACCAGGGGAATGAGAAATCTGTCTTACCAAAGAATTATAAAAGAAGAAAGTTTTTATATTTTTCTAGCCTAAAAACCCACGTTCTGACGTGGGACATAACTATTTTCTAAAAAATGGGAAGGTGGCAATTGTAAGTGAACAAGAAGGGTCAGGAAGAGTTGTTTAAAGATCAATTTTAGAACAGAATGCAAATGTGTCAGTAAACAACCTGTGAGTCAATAAACTTGGAAAAAAGTGTGAGTAGATTTCAGGTTCCTAAGCTACCACTGAGGAAAATATGGAAAGCCAAGAAAGCAACTAAGAAATGTGGTTTCCTATGAAAGAAGGTAACTGGGATGGCTGGATTTTACCTGCCAGATGCAGGGATCATCATCTTCCTTCCTTCCTTCCCCCTCTACAACTCTGCTTTATCCCAGGATGGATTGTGGCTGTAGTCCACACCACGGGTCATATAAACAGAGGATTGTTCTGGGAAGAATGTAATGAAAAGTAGTGAGTAGATGTTCCTTAATCACCTCCTCACCAGCCAGGGGTTTGTGACCATCTGTTGCAGTCCATCAGTTGGGTCCTGTTGTAGTGAAATGATCCTTGTCTCTGTAGTCTCTTCCCATGGAAAAGCTGCTCCATGTCTTAACCATGGTTTCTTCTATCACAACTTCCTCTGATTCTGCTATATCTTTTTCTATGTCTACTGTATCTAATGCTCAAATTCTGCTCAGCTGAAACCTGTAACAAATTGGCTATATGAAATCAAGTCTTCATGCTTTACTTTCAATTAACTTGTCTGATCGAGGAGTCTTTTTTCAAAGACTCGCTACAAGGTGTTATTATTTCTATGTCAACCTTATTTCCCATTTCTCAGCTTTTAATCTAAATAAAGATACACTCAGCCTTTCTGCAGTGCCAGAATATTTGTGAGTGTGGTTTATCCATCCAGGCCCTTGGTATTTAGGAATTTCATGGCCGTGTCCAGGTCATGGCAGGCTCTCTTTACTGGCTGTTCATGGGCTGGAGAAAAGGCATTTTCCAGTAGTTTCTTCTTCTGCTCTGCAAATTACCTAAGCAAGGTCACCTAAATTGCCCTCAGGATGTACCAGTTTCTCTCCACGTCCAAAAATGTAAAGAAACCCAGAGTGATTACCTGTTTGTGTGTCCATCTTTAGATATAAAAATTAATGATACGATGCCCATCCCTAAGTGCTTGATTAGCTTGATTGTCATCTTTCCAATCTTGTTTTTTCCCTTTCCCTTCCTGCAGCAGATCAAAGCATTTTCATTTTGATTTTAGGGGAATAAAGTACATTTATTAAAAGACTCCAAAGGTGGGAAAGAGTGAGTGTGATTCTACTAAAAAATAGAGCAGTAACAAATAGATTTTGGCCAAATTTCAGCCAGTGTAGTCTCAAACTAAAAACTCTTCAACTGTTTGCTGAACCCAGGGTCAGTGTGGTCACACAGATACAGGTTTAGTATCTTTGCTTGATCTGTTGTGCTCAGGAAGACATTGCATTCAGTAAGAAAGCTAATTTATTTTAAAAACTAAAATACTGGGTCGAATGTGCCAATAGATAAATCGCTTTTCCCGTCAGATCTACCGCTGTGAAATGTAAATATAAATGTCAGCACCCTGGAATAGCAGAGCTGATGAGTTAATGTGAATGAACACCACAGTACATGTACATTTTAAAAACTTTGGGAAATTAGCAGGTGTGTGATAAAGTGATAAATATAACTTGAAGCCACTTTCTTGCTTTCATTGCTCTGAATCCCAAACACCTTTTTTTTTTTTTAAGAGGGGCTCTTCCCTTCTTCTTTGAACATTCATTTGAATCCTTTGCCATGTGCCAGTATAAAAAAAAATAAATATTCTAGAACATTTACACAATATGGCAGTCACCCATCTTGTCATTTTCCACATCCCCATTGTAATTATTTGAAATCCTTATGCCTGAAGACAAGCTTTCTCTCTCTGCCAACCCCAAATCTATTTTAAGAGCAGACTTGTAATTGTGTGTTTGTCAATGGAACTGTCTGTTGCCGTGAACAAAGTGAGGTCACCAATTTTCTGTGGCAGCTTTGCCACAGAGTTAAGGACCATAAAACAACCAGCACTTACTTGAGTGCACTGTTTTTTCCTTTATATTATTTTATTTTGTTCTGCTGTACAATCCAAACAATATCTGTGGTAAATAACTAATATAAACTAACTCATGTTCTGGTAGTCTGGAATTATTCCAGTGTTAATGTTTGTATGTGACTTTTATATTTAATATTGATTTATTTAACTTAACTTGACTTATTTAACTTAACTTTAATATTAATACTCAGTATTTATATTTAATACTCTGTATTAATACCACTTTGTCCCAGCATGGAGTTCTCCATTTAAGACTCTGCATGAACTTTCCTGGAAGTAAATTGAGATAAAGGTGTATGAAGCATTTTAATAATGTCTTACTTATTTAACTTAGTTTTTGCTAAGAAAAAGTTCATCTGATTACAGCATCCAGTGCTCAAAATATATATATTTTGGATTTTTATTTATGCACTTTTAAAACTTCATTGAGTCCATGCAGATCACTGTAATTTATTTTATCAGTGCACTATCAGTGCTGAGGTTTATAATGACATTATAGTTTATTCTATCTAATGGTATTTTTATCTGTCTGTCTTAAACTCTTAGAATATTTTCTAATTATTTGTATATCCCAGAATGGATTGAAAACACAAGTCAGTTTTCCAATAACTCTCTTGAAGTCAATTCAGAGGTTTTTTCTCAGAACATCTGTCCACCTTCAGTGTTTACATCCTTAATAAACACATTATTTATAACTTGAAACCAACAGTTCCAACAAGGCTGAAGATGAACACACAATCACCAACAGGAGAATGAAGAGCAAATAGATTCAGAATATAAAATGATATTTTTTGGAAAGGCATTCCTGCCCTAAACCCAACAGCATTAGAAAACATGAAAAAAAAAGTATCATTCACAGCAGGTGTATTTTGTTGGTTTCAATCATTATGAGATTTCTCCAGTTGCTATAAAGTAAGTTTTTTGTCTGAAGCCACCTTACATATCTTTTGGTTTTGCCACATAATGACTTTTGTTCTGTGTGATTCTAATGTGAGAAAAAAAAATGTTTGCTTGCACAAGGAATGAAAGGACAGTTAAGCCTTGGGATAAAGGCTCAAAATCACCCTTTTTTGGGGGAAAAAAAGAAGTTTTAAGTAAAAATATTTTAAAAAAAAGAACAGTACAAAATGAAACTGTGCTCTCTGGTTTCACAGAGATGTAAACCACAGCACACACATTACAACTACAAATAAAAATCAACCCGAGAGATCTCACTGAGTGATCTGAAATTTAGCAACTTTTTATTCGTGTCAGCTCAGGGAATTATTTCTGCTAAAGGCTATGCTTAAGGATATTTTAAAGATGTGTAATTTCAAGTATTTGTCCAGGAGATTTTCAAAATCAATGTCTTGCCTCTGATTTAGGAGGGTTTTTTTCCACAGGCTTTACAGTATGACCAAGTAATTACCACCAGTAGTAATTCTGCACCAGTAGTCAACAGACCTTTACCTCACTCTCCAGTCAGAACTATGTGCTGTCACAACACTGGAAAATGCTGATAGTATAGAAAAAGAAAGAAATATTTACCATTAACACTTTTAATGTTAATTACCATTATGTTAATTTGTAGTGCCTCTCTCCTGACCTGTGGTTCTGTCACAGCAGCACACGGAGTGTTGGGTTCTGAATTAAGAAGGGATTCACAGAGTCAAGACTTCACTTAGTCTGGTGATGACTGGGATACTTACAAGACTCCAGGCTTAAAGTTAGAGGTTTTTTTCTGTCTTAAAGTAATTTAAAAATTATAAACGGAAAACTCCATGCTGGGACAAAGTAGTATTGATAATGATGGTTATTCCTTACATCTGTTTTGACGTCTGATAACCAGGACACCAGCGTGACCAGATACTTCATGTTTGCTTATCACCAACGAATGTCTCCACAGCCCAGCAGAAAAAAAACCCACACAGTTACCATTATCTGATATTTTTAAAATGCCTGAAGTGCAGTTGCACCTAAAACCCAGTAAATCCACCTGCACAGAAGCTGGTGAGCCTTTGGCAGGTAGGAACAACGACGTCAAACCCGTTCGGAGGAGGTGTAAACCTCGTGGCTTTAATGCCTGACCTTTGTTTCCTCATTAGCAGGGCTGATTGGAAAGGCAGATGTTCTTCTTCTTGAAAGTCCGAGATCCACCTCTAAACCCCCATATTGTTTGTACCTACAGATGGAATTAGAACTTCCTGCCATTGTCCGTGCCGTACGTCCCACCGTCCCCGACTGACGCATATTGTATAGTCTGCTCATGTCACGGTGTTTGCAAGATGAAACTGTTTCTAAAACTAAGAAATGGCCAAAATCCAGAGATTATTATCATCCCATCCATGCCTTGCAATGGTGCATGAGGGAATTTTCCCTACCACGGGCACGCTTTTCCTTGGTCTTTCCTTTGATTTCATGCTGGCAACAGATGTCGGTGGCACTTTATTGTGACTGACACTAACGTGTAAATTATCTTTAAAGTAAGGTTTTAAAAAGGGCTAAAAGACATTTTTCATAAAGGGGTGAAATATATTTTTTAAAAGAGGTAAAATAATTTTTTAGTAAACGGGCAAAATGATTTTTTTAAAAGGGAATTGTGATTCAATGGCTACGACTTCTTTCATATGATTTTTAAGTATCATTAGGGCTGTAAATGGTAGAAATTGTATTTTGCATTCTGATTTTGGCATTCAAAGGAACCCTATGAGAAAGTAATTATCTAAAATTTGGGATGAAGACATGGAATGTCCCAGCTTTTTACTTAAGAAACAGATTTTTTAGTGGAGCATGTATAGCAATGTTAAAGGGAAGTGTCTAGCTACCTTTGCCCTCACCACATCAAGTCAGTTCTTGCTTTGTCACAAACAAAATATTTCCTTTTTTAAAAAGAATTATTGTGCCAATTTTCAAGAAACATGAATATTTGTGTGCATAGAGGATTTTTCAAGTCAAATGACGGTGAAAAGCCCAGCTGATGTAGAATAATTAAGTTTTAATTGATGATCATTCAGGCATTCTCTCTACGTCTGGAGCAATACCAGCATAAAGATGGAGCCAAAACAATTGAGATCAACATATTTTATATTGAAGGGAAATAGCTTTTTATGACCCGTAGAATTAATCTGTGGAGTTTATTGCTGCAGCTCTCCCAGGATATAGTACATTGTGCTTTCTCAAACCTAGATTAAACAGTTATTCATGTATAAAATAACGTTTGCAATTACATTATATCTGCAGGATAAAAATTACCAGAGTTACAACCTGTATTTTTCAGGCCATCAACCAATCGCTAATTCAATAATTCCAAGAGTTATGAGAGAGGGTACTTTGGGGAGACATCACTCCATAATTATCAATAATGCAATTTCATGGAACTTCCCTTTGATTTCACAAAACAGAAGGGACCACACAGAACCATTATAAATGTTTAAGCATAGAGTCCTCTTTTCTCTTTCTTTTCTTTTCTTTTCTTTTCTTTCTTTTCTTTTCTTTTCTTTTCTTTTCTTTTCTTTTCTTTTCTTTTCTTTTCTTTTCTTTTCTTTTCTTTTCTTTTCTTTTCTTTTCTTTTCTT
>NW_016690331.1:731112-732535 GCF_001604755.1 Lepidothrix coronata | reverse complement strand
TCCTCTTCCTCTTCCTCTTCCTCTTCCTCTTCCTCTTCCTCTTCCTCTTCTCTTCTTTCTTTTTTTTTGTCCCTTCCCTTCCCTAGGTATGTTGTGCAGTCCACCTCCTTTGAGATATCCAGGAACCATCTAGATATGGTCCTGGGCAACTGGCTCTGGGTGGTCAGAGATGGGGTGGACAAGGTGACCTCCAGAGGTCCCTTCCAACCTCAACCACTCTGTGATTCTGTCAGGCAAGTAGTGCAGTAATTCTAATTTCTGATGTTCTAACTAGTGGTGACAATGACTTGTTTTCTCCTCTACAGCTATTTCTTCCAAATCTAGCTCTATCAACTTTTGCTCACCTCGGGTTTTGTTGATATACTCACTTTTTTTCTTTTTCCCTGCGAAAAATCGCCTTGAAAGGATGCAAAAACACAGAGCTGTATTTATGATTGGGAAGCAGTTTGGTTTAGCTTTTCCCCAGGATTTAGAGATGTTAAGTCTAATGGAAAGAAACCATTGTATTTCAGTTTAACAGTGTTCCCCACTCCCGATTTAATTACCTTTCCCCCTCCTTCCCAGGGTGCGCAACGACTTCGATGTGCTCACGAACCGCCTCATCGGCAGCCACGGCTACTGCACTCAGGTGGGCTCAGGGTGGCATCCTGCCATGTCACGGGAGCTGACCTCTGGGAAGAGATGGCATTCCTTACTTTAAGTTGTAGAATCATAGAATTACAGAATGGTTTGGGTTGGAAGGGACCTTAAGGATCATTTCATTCCAACCCGCGCTGCCACGGGCAGGGACAACTTCCACGAGACCAGGTTGCTCCAAGCCCTGTCCAGCCTGACCCTGAACACTTCCAGGGATGGGGCAGCCACAGCTTCTCTGGGCAACCTGTGCTGGGGCCTCCCCACTCTTACAGTAAAGAACTTCTTCCTAATATCATTTGAACCTACAGTCCTTCAGCTTAAGGCCATTCCCCCTTGTCCTGTCACTCCATGCCCTTGTGAAAAGTCTCTCTCCAGCTCTCTTAGAGCCCCTTTAGGTTCTGGAATGCTACTCCAAGGTCTCCACAAATTTCCTTAGTTTTTTTACTTCATCTCCATAATGTCCAGCACCTTCATCCTTTATTCTTTTACCTTTTGTTTTGGCAAATTGTTGTCTTTGCTTTCAGAGCTTATGATTTCCAGCCTGGTTTTCTGGTCCGTGTGTGTCTGTACCTGTATGTGCATGTCCTTATACTCCTTTCATCTGCCTCTTTTGAACTCCTTAGTTGATTTTAGTGCTGAGATACCACTGTATTTCCTCCCTGTCCTTTCAGAGAGGATCTTGTCTGATCCTACAGCTCCTCTGTAAGTGGTCACTGCTGTACTAACTGAGCTGCTGCTGCTGCTGGAAGATAACTGATAATTCAAGCTGGAGTCCCTGACTTGTTAT
>NW_016690331.1:720451-729507 GCF_001604755.1 Lepidothrix coronata | reverse complement strand
AAAGCCACGTGGTGCTTGAAAATCACCAGCCTGAATTGCTGGCTGACACGTAGGACCTAAACTTTACGTAGCTTAATTCCAGCTCATGTCCTGTAGCAAACATTTCCCACTGGCTCGAGTCCTCCAGAGGCACCCACCCAGTTGGAAACACTTTGCCTTGGGCACGTAAATCACCGAATTCTGTGACAGAGATTCCCCCAAAGCTGGGAGCTGGGCAGTGGTGTGGGGTGAATATGGTGCACAGCTGCCCAGGGAAGTGGTGGAGTCACCATCCCTGGAAGTGTTCCAAAATCTTATGGATGTGGCACTTGGGAGGTGGTTTAGTGTTGACCATGGTGGTGCTGGCTTGACAGCTGGACTTGCTGATCTTAGAGGTCTTTTCCAAACTTTTTGATTCTATGATTCTACTGCCACTTTGGTTGCCAAAGGCAGGCTTCCTGTCCTCCTGTACTGCTGCTTAGAAGACCTTTTTACTGTGGTTACGCAGTGATTCCTCAAGAAGGTGATGGAACATCACTGGTGGATTAGAACTGCTAAAAACATCAAAACATAAAAACAACTGCTATCTTTGCCCATAAACTCTGGGGAGGCCTTCAGGAGAAACACAGAACTGTAATTGTGTGCAGTAGTTTTGAAACCAGTTCCAAACTGGCTACAACAGAGTCGTTCATGTCTTTGGGCAGGATAATTCGGACTATTTTTTCTGGAAGCTTTATTCTTGTTGTTTCCCCTCCTGTTTCTTGCCATTTGGTATTTATTCACAGGTGGTTCCTTGCTGCTGCACAGCCTGCTCTTAGCTCTGGTTACATCCCAGCTGGCCCTTGTGGGATGTTACACTAAGAAATGTGTCCCATGTCTCTGTTCCTTGAACTTTATGGACACTTGCATGTGCACGTGCACATCCCCCACCCTGTCACATGTACTTATCCTCTCACAAACCCCTACTTCAGTTGGAGAGGAAATAGTCTACAATCCCCTATGGTAAATATGAGAATATTAGTGATATGGGTCCATATAACTGAATATCTTACTGAATGAGGCTTGAGTTCATCCAGAAATAATCAGCAAGGAAGAAAAATAATGTAACAAATCTTGTTCAAAATACATCACTGAGCACATACAGAAATATCAGATAGTACTGGACAGGCTTTGGATATATCTCATTCATGCTGTAGTTCCATTGCAGAGAAAAAGGGACACCACAATATTTTAATTCAAACAAAACAACCCTAATATGAGAAGGTTGAGAGTTGGATGTAAGACTAAATTGGTTATGAGCAGTTTGCCTCTGGAAAGATGAATATTGGAAACTCCACTAAGATTTCCTCATTTTGCTTTAGGAGTAGACTTTGCCCAAAGTATCTGGAGAATTTTTCATAAGCAATCCTAATCCTAATCCTAATCCTAAAGGCCATGATATAAATTAAGGCTCTGGTACACGTGTAACTTTTATCAATCCTGAATGAATCTTGTGCTGATGTTTAAGTACCGTTTGTTTTTGGTTTGGTTTTGTTTTGTTTTTAAACGTGTCACGAACAGGAATTGGTGAACCTGCTTTTGACTGGCAAAGCTGTGTCCAACGTTTTCAACAACGTGATAGAGCTGGACTCTGGCAATGGGAATATCACGATCTTGAAAGGCATCACCAGCCGCAGTGACATCGGTTTGCTGTCTCTCTTCGAGCACTACGATGTCTGTCAGGTATTTCCTTTCCCTGCCTTTAAGCAAAAAAGAAAACAATTACATTTAAAATTAGGTTGGGGTGAGTAAAGCAGCAAGGCAATGATGGGCTTGGTTCAGTTGTTCTGCTCTGTGCTGGAGGGGTGGTGGTGTTGTGTGAGCAGTAAAAAAAAAATTTTAGAAATTAAAATAGGTGTTAGTGCAGTGGGATTGTTCCCTTTAACATGCTTTGGAAAGTAGTATTTTAATTGTATTCGTCATGAGAATTAAAAGATAGATTAAAAGTTTCAAAGAAGTGACAGCCATTAGTTTACCTCTGGGCAAACTTCTGTAAGGATTTCACTGGTTTTCCATGTACAGTGCTGGGGAGATGGACATCTTTCCTAAAGACATATTCTATCTTAAACAGACAGTCTTGTGTTTGATTCAAGAATATTATTTGAAATTCTCTTGCCTGTGTTGGATGCCAGATAGGATACTTGTAGCAGTCCCATCTGGATTTGCAGTCAGCACCTCTATAAAAATTTGAAAGTGATTGCCAAAGAAATTGTTTGTACTGATACAGTATAAATGTATGACTGAAGAGAAAGCCTGGTTTTAACCTTTTCCCAGCTACATTTTCCTACTACTGACAAATAATAATTTTTGTTGTTTTTAATTAACACAATCATTTACATTATTCATAATATTATAAAAGGCTTGAATTCAGTCAAAAAATTATATCAGTGTATCCAAATCAGATGAATTCAGAACAGAGTGGGCTAAAAATAAGTAAGCATCTGTGTCTAGTTCACGCTTCTTTTTCTTTTCTATAAACAATGTAACATTTAAAACCTCAAAAAATGGTTCTGCTTCACTGTAGCATTTTTTCCATTCTATTGGGAGGAAAATGACTTGGGAGTAGCAAAATGGTAAGTGAGGTCAGTGCAGGTAAGAGCTATTTCTTTCCCACCTGCCCTCTAAAAATAAAGTAAGTTACCCAGGGAATCAGACACCATTTTCCACTTATTCTGCAAATTATATGGTAGAGGGGTTCTGTTTCTACTACTGTGCTCTTGCCTGGGAGCTGGAATCATGAGCAAGGATCTGTTTTTCCATGCCAGTGGCTCTTAATCAGTTACAGAAACTCCAGTAGACGTAGTTTCCTTTTTTTTTTAGAGTCTACACTAGCTGGGCAGCTGCTGCAAATTGTCTTGGTTTTTATTAAGAACATCTGGGAGTTCTCTGCATTTCGGTTCAGATGCAGTGTCTGCTCAGGACTAGAACAAAAGTCACATTCTGGTGGACTTTGGCCTCAAATCGGGGTGTCTCCACTGTGGCTTCAGCAGGAAGGGCCAGATTCTGCTTTCTGTTACAATATTTAGAGCAATTTAGGAAAAATAAATGTCACTGGTAGTTTGCAGGAGTGGAACTGAGAATAGAATTTTCAAACTGACTCTTTTCTTCCTCTCAGTAAGTGGATTCAGCATCCAATTACAGTGTGGCTGTGAGGCTGGGAACTGACACCAGTCATGGAAAAGGACTGTCATTTTTGGTTGGTTTTGTTTTTTGTTTCCAGTAGCAAGAAAATCCTGAGCGTGCTGTATGGTGAATCATAGACATCGGAGTTGGAAAACTCCCTTTAGGTCACATCCAGCCAATCTCCCAGGGGATAATTCCGGATATTTTTATGTCCTGTCATATAGCAGGGTTTCTTTTCAAAATCTGTGTCCCTGAAGTTCCTGTCTCTTTGTTCAGATGGCCATCTTTTAGCTGATTTTCGGGCATCTAACCGTGATCTTACCTTTCTTCTCATACATCTCTACTTTAAAAAATAATTGCAAACACAGATTTGTAGGTGCTTGTGAATTTGGAGATTTTAATATCTACTACACAGCTTGTGTTTGGATACACTAATATTAAATCTGACTCTTCATTCACGTAGTTTCCTCTGATTATAATTTTACTTCTAGTCCAACCTGCCCCCTAAACAATTCCTCCGCATCCGCTGGACATTTGCAGCTGATGTAACAGTTCCTCCCTTTTTCATCAGTGCATCCTGTCCAAAGCTTGTTTTTACTGCTCTGCTCTAGACTTGTTCCAACTTGCCAACACATTTAGGAAGAGATATTCAAGATATTCCAGGCTGGGTGCTGAAAATCCACCTGGAGAAAGATTTCTATACCATTTTATCTCCCTTGTCTAATACGTGGAGTATTTGTGTATAATCCACAATTCCCTTGGCATGGCTTCTGACTTGAAAATACCATGAGGGCATGTGAACTGAATTAGTCCCCCTGTCAAACTTCAACAGTAGCAAATGAAAACAAAATGATCCCTTCCTTTTTCTCCTGGAGAATCCCACTGAGTTCCCAATCCATTAATCTCTTCCAGTGGATCATGCCGAATGTGTTATCTCTGCTGATTAGAAAAATGTGTGCTCCGTGTAATTTGTCTGGAACTGTTAATGTCTGATCATCACTCTCAGCCCTGAAATATCACCACACTCAAAAGAGCTTTTTGCAGTGTAATTACTTGTTGCAAATTGTTTCCCAATGACAGATGGGTCCATTCCACCCATTTCATGTGCAAACGTTTAGTTCCATAGTGAGATTCCCTGTTTTAATGCAAAAAAGCTAAAAGCCCAATTCTGTTACTTTTCAGTAGCCAAGTTACACATTTTTGGATTTTTTTTTTCTTTGTGCTAAGCCCATATTTAAGCAATATTAATTCCACGTGATCTCACACATTTGACTTAGAAGCATAAATTGAGATTTTAGGTTTTCTGGGATTTATTTAGAGCTCCTAAAGCAACAGAAACATTTCCAAAAACTGATCAGTGCGCAGAAAATTGGTGGAGGTTTCCCCTTTTTGCTGAGCTGCAGGACACAGCAGTTCAGTGAAGTCTCAGGGAAGCTGAGTGGTTTCTCAACAGGGACAAGACCTCAGAGAAGGGGATGAGGAACAGGGGTGGGCAGGGCCAATTATAGCAGTCCTGGGTGAGAAGGTCCCTGCATGTGGGTCAGAGCCTTTGGCCTAAATGCCACGTTAAAATTGCAAGTGGAAAGACTTGGAATGATGAAGTTCTTTTTTTCAAAATCTCTCCTGAGGTTAAAAGTAGAAACGGATGGAAACAGATGCTCCTCATCTTTATGGCAGGTCATTTAAGAGACTTACTGTGACAAAGGGAAAAATAATCTGCATTCACAGGTGATAAATTTAAAGGACACCACTATTATCATTATTATTATTATTAATAACATACTAACTTCAATAACGTTAATAACCCATCAATAAATACCACTGTGCTGATTAATATTAATAATGATAATAATATCAATAATATATAGCATTTATCTGTCATTTCCCATTGAAAGATCTGTGCTTTCCAAGAGTGCCAAGTGTCATTACCATTTTACAGAGGGGGGTAACAGATGAATAAAAGTCAAAGTGCTTATCCCAGTAAGTCCCCCAGTAAGCTCGTGGCTGAACTGGGATGAGCACAGGTCTGAATCCCTCATTCTAAAGGCAGTATGGTATTGGCTGATGAATTTGTTCATCCTTCTGAAAAGTGTTTTGAAACCACTTTAGTTAAGTGCTGGTATATGTGAAGTAGTGGAAATACTCAAGGCTAATTGTCTCTTTTGAACCTTCACTCTGATTCTTTGTTTTCACTGATTCTCTCCTGCTTTAACTTGTCCTGCTGTAGTAGTTAAACCTCCTGCCACCTGACCTCCCAAACTGTCCCTGCTCTGATTCCTGACAGTGTCCCAGGCACTCCCTGAGCTGTCAGCATTTTGGGAGACTGTTGCTTTTTAGTTTTTGCTTTATTGAAAACGAAGAGAGGACACTGACAAAGAAGTTATGCTCATTTTCCCTCTTTCTTTTCAAAGAGTAACAGAAATAAACAGAATTTATTCATTAAAATTCCGCAGATGGGAAACATTATCTTTGGTCCTTTTGATGAAACCAGCACACTCTGTGCTGTGACAGGACCTACTTGAATTATTAAATTCAGCACACATGCTCTGTCTTCTGGCACCTCACTGCTTTATTTGCCCTGTGGAACATCCTTCCTATAAACCTTCTTCCCTGGGAAATATGTCTCCTGAACAATCGCTTTTATCCATCAGATGGACTGGATTCAAGCCAGGGGTTGTGGAGGGGGAGGTTTAGAAAGAGGGGTTTAACCACCTCGTTTGAGAAACCAGCAACAAAAATATGCAAGTGCAAAATGGAAACTTGACGGTCGGTTTTAATTTTCCATTTATTTTTCAGGAATTGGGGTGGATATTGTGCCCTGTAGGTGCCTTCAGGAAGGGGTGCTGCTATTTGAGGCATTTGTGACACTGGGGGCAAAATCATGTGATACATTCAAATTTAACTGAAACAAGGCTGGCAAAGCATTAGCCTTTGAAAAAGAGTGTTCTTCATTCCCTGTTTTTACATCTCCCTTTCTAGCCTGGAACTGAAATGTTCTTTAGTGAAGTCCTATTGTCCTCCCAAGTTATGGACAGTTATTTTCCCAGAGGCCAGTCCCTGTGGCTGGGGTATTGGCATCACTTTCTTCTCAACATCCTTCCAAATGAAATAGAATTGCGGAGTTTTTCTTTGAGACAATAAGAATAACAAAGCCCACATGTTCAGAAGAGCTCTGCCTGCTTTGCAAACAGACAAAACAGAAAACGATAAGTCAAATATTTTCCACATGTCTCTCTAGATTATAAATACCTGCATTTGCATGTGGATTTATGCCATCTCACTTCAGGTCCTTTATAGGCTGAGAATGTTTCAGGTCAGAATCCAGCCAACTCCCTTTATCATGGATGAACAGGGCAAATGTCAGAATTTCTGACAATACCCACCTCTTCCTTGCTAAGTTTTACAGACAGCCGAAGCCTAAGGGCCAACCTAAGTTAGAGGGCCTAGAAACAGATGCAGAAGAGTTAAGTGGAGTGAATCTTGACCCGTCCTTGTCATTGCAGTGATGTGACCTAGCACAGTGAACTAGAAACTCCTTCGTGTGCAGCGAGGAAATGGCAAAGTGCTGAAGTTTGAGTGAGGGTCTGAATCTCCCTCGCGATTTATTCACTTGTTGGGACATACCAGAAGAGCAGCAGAGTGGGACAAGGGTAAAGACAAGATCCAGAGACTCTCTGGCACCCTGACATCTATTTTCCTTGCCACATCTGCTGTCTTTTATACTGTGGCAGCATAAGGAAAATTTAGTCATAAGCCAGTGCTTTCCAGGAGTCTTTGGTTTGGGAGTCCTAGGATTGAACACACATCTCTTTCTATTCTTCTTTATTAATGTTGCCCTTTCCCCCCACCCCATTTCATTATCAGAAACATTCCCTTTTCTGCAACAAAAAGGTTCCAAAGCTGCAGAGAATTTATCTAGGGCTCCTAGGTAGTGTTGGTTACTACTTTATAACTCTATGGCTAAAAACTCTTCAATTTCTGTCTGATCTGGCATAGCCATTTCATTGTACATACTCTGAATGTCAGATATTGTGAGCATTAATGTTATTTTTCTTAATCTGATTGAAATCAAGTACCTATCAATGGCAGTAATTTTACCCTCACAGTGTCCCTTAACTATCTGCAAACATAACAGGAATGTAGCTCACCTGGTGTTTCAGTAGTGCTGGTGGAGTAGGTGACCTGCTCACTCAAGGGCTGTTGCAAAGATATCTGGTTTTACACCACTGACACTTCAGTCTTAACACCACTGGAACATTGTTTAATATTAATTCAGTAAAGGTCATTGCAGTTGTGGGGGGAAAACACTGGCAGAACAAACAATAGGGTGTTCCTTGTAACTCTGAAAGCTTTGTGTAATTATCCTTTTGTCTGTCTATCCTACTGGATTCAGTACAACCAACAATTATTCAGTTTGACAAGCACCCAGTGGAATCACTACAGTCTATGATTAGTTTGGAAAATAAGCATCTATAACAGTTGTATTCAGGCAAATGGACATTCTGAATATAACAAACAGAATTACTATAATTTTAATTAGAAAATAAAAAGTAAAGTCCGACAAGCAAGGAGAGGAAATTACATTAAGTGATAAAACTCTCAGCGAAAAATACCATCACATCAGTCATATCCAGTGATGCCCCTTGGTTTTGATGTCATATTCTCTTGTTTGTTCCTCTTAGAATTCACATGGCAAAAGGCAGCCTTGTTCAATGAGCAAGTAAAAGCTGAATGGTGAAGTACCATCCACTCATTCTGGTAGAGATGTTGGAATAATTCTCTAGCGATAAATATTTGTGTGTATATTTAATATTTTTGTACGTGGATTTAATTTCGCCACTGTGAGAATACACACGAAAATCAGACATGGAAAAAGACGGCCCTTAGTGTTGAAAATGAGCCCTTTGAAGGTGCCTGCTTTTGAAAAATTGACATTTTCCAAAGATCAGATTGGTGTCCCTGAAATTTATGAGCATTCTTAAGGGATTTTAAGGGAGGAGAGGATTATGGTTAGTGAAGTCTCTGTAGGAATTGAAAACATGCAGCATGAAAGGACACCTAATTCATTCCCCCCCTTACTTGTTTTTTGCCTGAAGAAGATTAATGAGCTCGTCTGAAAACAAATACTTGAATAGCAATAGGAATAACAGCCATTGAGCCCTTAACAAATAATGTTTCATGGAATAGATGGAAGTCACATATCCCTGATGTGCCTTTGGAAGCCAGAGCCAGCATTACAGGCATAGGGAACACGCTGGAAAGGAGGGCCCGGTTCCCTGTCAGGCACTTGCTGGATGGCACACACACTCTGAGCTTCATGGGTTTCCTGAGGAGTCAGAACACTGGGTGTTCCTGCTTGTTCTTCCCTGTCCTGCTCCAGGGTCCTGTTGTATTCCAGGATCACCAACCAACCTTGCCAGGCAAGTGAGGAAGAGCTCACCCCTCAGCAGTGCTGTTGGTATCCCCTTCCCTCACTGATTAGAGATTAAATCTCCTGAGTGTTCGAGTTCAAAATTTCTGTGAATGAGCATGAAAATCATTTACATGTAATTTCATACAGAATATTCAGAATATTTATAAATATAGTTGAATGAGGGTGTACTTCTGTGTATGAAGGGTCTAGAGAGTAAGTCTGATGAGCAGCAGCTGAGGGAGCTGGGATTATTTAGCCTGGAGAAAAGGAGGCTCAGGGGAGACCTTATCACTCTCTAGGACTCCCTGAAAGGAGGTTGTAGTGATGTGGAAGTCGTCCTTTACTCCCAGGCAACCAGTGACAGGCCAAGAGGAAACGGCCTCAAGCTGTGCCAGGACAGATTCAGGTTGGACATCAGGAGGAATTTCTTCACTGAAAGGGGTAGTTAAGCATTGGAAGGGGCTGCCCAGGGAGGTGGTGGAGTCACCATCCCCAGAGGTGT
>NW_016690331.1:638342-719911 GCF_001604755.1 Lepidothrix coronata | reverse complement strand
CAGGACATGGCACTTAGTTCTGTGGTTTAGTTGACAAGGTTGTGTTCAGTTGAAGGTTGGACTCAGTGATCCTGGTGGTCTTTTCCAACCTAAATGCTTCCACAATTCTGTCCTTCCAAAACTGTCCACTCAAAAACTGATGGTTGAAGAAGCAGCCAAAGGAATCCTCACAATGAGGACTGTCCTTACTTTTAACAAGGTTCCATGTTAATATTGTAGAAAAAATCTAGACATGTTTTGCAGCTCGATGTTAAAAGACAGCAGCTGACCCTCGGGTAATGCAGGTGATGTAACCCAAATGAAGACTCCTCCCTTCTTATGGGAGAGGAGGATTTGAGCTACAGTTTTAGACTCTTTGTTGTCTCAAAGTTCATGCCCTCACTGCTCTCTGCAAGGACTGGAATTGAAAACTATACATGTTTGGAGAATGTTCCTACAGCCCTTGATCATCTGCACAGTTTGTCCTGACGTCGTGGGAGTGAGAACTGCAGTGGATGTGGCTTTGAAAGTTCTGTATCTCTCTAATCTTATTTTGTCAAATGTTGTTTGATGGAGCTGGGAAGTCACTTTTGCAGGCATATGTAGGAGAAGACTGGCTGTTCTTTTTGGCTTTGGCTTATCTGCATATTAAAATATGCATCTTTGTGAGACTGAATCTTTTCATCCGTGTCCCTCTAATTTGCCATCTTTTGTTGCATCTGCGTATTTCCCTTCTTGATGACTCCTGTTAGCAGTGTTATTGTAAGCTTGGAAAAAAATGTCTTTACTTTTAAGCCAAGAATTTACATAAAAAGCAAAACTGTTGCATAAAAGGCTGTTTTAAATAGATTTTTAGCGAAGTAATGAGTCAGAGAACAGTTACTTAATTAGCTGGAGACTTGTTGTCTAACATGAGAAGAAATTCTCATGAGGGAAGCAGTTGGATTTGCACTCCTGTAACTCCTCAGATATAAATTCTAAATATCAATGATGACAAAAACACACACTCTTTATCACTTAGGGTGCTGTTTAGGGTTTTAATTACAACAGAATATATGTTGACTTCTGCCTTTTGGCAGCATATTAGATGACATTTGTACCTGTGCCCAAGGTGAAGAACTGAGGGCTGCACTGTAGAATATCCACAAATCTGTGTCTACAAAACATGTATAAGAGTTTTTCTGTTAAAAGCCCCCCAGTTTCCAGCAGCATTCCACTGCAAGCAAAATGTTTAATTTCAGATTTGAGTTTCCCTGAGCAATTTATCAAAGATACAAAACCCAACAATTCAGTGGGGGGAAAAAACCCAGTATTATTTGGAACCTTAGAATACAGATTTCAATGACGGGAATAGAGCTGATAATAAATACCTGTTGTAGCTGAATATTAAAATCCTAGCTGGAAGAAATAAGGTTTCTTTGCTCCACTGAGCAATCTAATGATTAATTTTGCTCTCTTATTTACTCTGATGGAGCCAATACCCTTAATTGATACTGCAGCTTTGTAATGATAGTTATTGATGGTATCTGTCTCAAAACACATTAGTGTGAGGTGAAGAAAATCCTGTAAGATACTCACTGACCTCAGGGGATGCAGGAAATTCCATGACTCATTTTAAATCAGCATATGTTGAGTTTCAAGCCCAACACCAGTGATGCCGTAGCTCTGGGAGGTGACCAATGCTTCCAGTTCATCCTGTTTGTTTCCCAGACTGTGTGTGTTGGTGTCCAGGTGTTTCAGATACATTCCCGAGCCCTCTGTGCTCCCAGGAAATGTGCAAATGTTCCCACTGGGATTGCAGTCCTCAGGGTTGGCTTGCCTACTGCAGTGCTGTTGGTATCCCCTTTCCTCACTGATTAGAGATTAAATCTCTTGAGCATTCGAGTTTAAAACACCTGTGAATGAGCATGAAAATCATTTACATGTAATTTCAGACAGAATATTCAGAATATTTATAAATATACTTCCAACTTTCAGAAGGAGGGCAAAGGCTTTGTAAAGGCTTTTGTTAAAGAAATCATTTTGGTTTTTCAGGTGACAGTATTTCATTTTTAAGAATAATGAAGCAAAACAAGTGCTTCTGTTGTTGGTTTCTTCTAATAGCTGAAAATCATTTATATATCTGGACTGTGAAGCTAAAAGAAGATGGTAAAGTGAAGGGAATGTATTATGCTCTTATTTCAAGAAGGGATTTTGGGTTCGGCTGAGTTGCCCACACAGGGATTCTCATGTTATCTGAGATCCTATTAGTCTCTTGCCTGGCTTCTGGCTACTCTTGCATGAGAGCAGAGTCTCCCATTGGTCTCATGTTGCATTCCTGGCCTAAACTCGCTGTGGTTTTACAGCTATTGCAGAGGACAGGGTTCCTTTTGGTTCTGATCATGTGGGATATGATCTTTTTGCTGTCAGGGCACTACAGCTGGATGTCATTACCTGCCTATAACTGAAAGCCAAGTATTTGCTTTATATTTTCCCTGATTTACTGAAGGTGTCCTCATTAAGACTCTGTAGTGAGCCTTCATTAAAGTCTGTAGACTGCAATAAATAAGTGATCTCATGAATTTCATGTTTTCCACAATGAATCGTTTCTCCCCCTGCCCCTCATGACATTCTAATGTTTTATGTCTTTTAGGTTGGTTGCTACTTGAAGACCCCCAAGTACCCAATTTGGCTGGTATGCAGTGAGAGCCACTTCAGTGTCCTTTTCTGCTTGGAAAAGGATTTACTCAGTGACTGGAAAACGGGAAGGAGATTTGACCTTTACTACTACGATGGCTTGGCCAACCAGGACGAGGAGATCCGGCTGACAGTCGGTATGTGCAGCTCAGTCACTCTGCATCTCAGCTCTGGGGGTGGCAGCAGCATCACCACAGAAAGGAGAATCCAATAATACAAACAGTGACGGTCACAGGCATGAAATACTGCGTGCCTGTTTCCTAATTTCCATAATTAGCATTGGTGGTTAATTGGAAATTGGGTTTCGCAAGGAAATTTTGAGGATCAGCTGCTGAAAGGGTTAAAAGTGAGCATATGCCACTTTATACACACTAGTAAAGCATTCAGTGGCACTGGTTTCCAAGGATCAGATTGTGATCTGGCCTATCCATACTCCCAGGGCAGTATTTAAACCATATTTAACTACTCCCATTCTCCTTCACATCACCCCACATCATTTCTACAGGCAGGAAATGTGAGTCTCCTCTTCCTCAACCCTCCACAACAGTAGGAAAATGAGCAGGGAGGGTGTGGAAGCATGAAATCCTTGATCTGCTAAAAAAAAAATCTCTTGCCTGCCTGTAAACATACCTGCAAACACAAGCCTGCAAAAGATCTTCCAGCTTTTTACACTCCTTCTTTCAGGAAACCATGCCAAATTATCCAGCTGCTTTTACAGTAACTACACACTTGTCCAACTGGAAGGCATTTGGATAAGTATCCTGATCCTTAGAAAGCACCTACTTACTGCCATATCAAGACATTCTTGACCACTACATTTTTATTTGCTAATAATATCTTACTTATCTTCTGTTTTCTTTCCCTCGATATATTTATACAATCTAATCTGTGATTCTTTGATAATCAAATTCCTTCTCAGTCTTGAGGAGCCACTCTGTTGTAGCCTGCTCCTTAAAAATAAGTTGTCTCTGTTCCTTATTTGCACCAATATCCATGTTCTTGGACAGAATGGGTTATATTTGGGTGTTTTATGTTCTACTGGAGTCCGTGTGGCAAAATTGTTCATGCAGTGCTGGGGGCTTCAGGATCTCACAAGATTTGAGAGTGAATTCAATCATCATTCTGCCTGTTATTTATCCTCTTACTTTAATTAAAATCCCTGTCATTCTGTTGTAGGGGTCAGATTATATATTATCTGAAAAAATGCTTAAGCTTTTACAGGACTTCAGTTGCCAGCTGGTTCCCACATGGTCTCTCCCAGATAAAAATGACGTGGAAAGTTCAGGGCAGGACTAGAAACACGTTTTTTCTGTTGTGTTGCACCCTGTAACACATGGTTCAAACCAGGAGCCCTTATCTGTCTTTCCATCATTAATAAATCAGGAGTGTTTCCAAAATCCAGAGCTGCCAGGTGCTCTAAGATCCCTGGATGAGGGATTGCTCAGAGCATGCATAAATTTTTCTCTTTGCTGTTCTACCTGTCGTTGCATAGTTGTGTATTTCTTCTCAGAGCCTAAACGTGCATGGAGAGATAGAAATCTCTTTGTTGTGGCTCTGGCCTCTTCCAGGGATGTGTCCCAGTAAATCCCCTGTTATCTGTGACATTCCGCAAAAGGCAGTAAAATGCAAATATTTTCATCATTCCAGGGGAGCCCTGTCCTAGTTCTGGCTGTGCAATAATCCTCTGCTAGGTCTGGAGAAAACTGAAATTACTTTGCATCCAAAAGGTAGCACTGGTCCTGCATCTCAACCATGCACACAGAACCAGATGGAAATATCAAAATGCTGAATATTACTGGTATTTCCCTTGTGGAAATGCCACCAGGAGATGATGGTTAAGCAGTGTTACCTGGAGATACAGCTTGAGGTGCAAGGTGCTGCCCCAGCCACATCTCACTGGTGCTGGTCAGCAAAGCTGTTTGCTTTTCACAAAGCAGGAGGGTAAATTCCTTAAAATGAGAATCTTGACTGTAATTAGGGAGATTAAAATCAAGGTCACATTTTAGGAAATCTCGAAGACATTACACTGGGCAAGAAAGGTAGAACAGATAGAGTGAAAGAGTGGAATTTTGAGAGTAATAGCAATTGCCACTTTGAGAATTTGTTTTGCTTCTCATCCCCGTAACTATTTACCAAAATATAGACAAGAAATCATAGAATGGTTTGGGTGAGAGAGGATTTTAAAGATCATCTGGTTCCAACCCCCCTGCCATGGGCAGGGACTCCTTCCACTAGATATAAAATTCCTGCTAGTATAAAACACCTGCTAATGAATTCAACAATCCTAAAGGGATGAAGGTTCTTTGATCCTTTCTATTGGGATAGAAATTTCTGATAAGCAGAGAAGGAAAAGAAGCCACTGTATCTGAATTAATAACTCTCTGCATTTTACTCACCTTCTTATGTCAGCTGTTTGGGGACAGTGTGGAGGTTCTGGGACTTTTGTTATATATATTATATGAAAGAGTGTGCTGTACTGCCCAGAGAGATACTGCTGCTCTTTTTTAATACAGTTGATGCCTACCTATGTTAACATTTATAATATGTTCTCTCCAAGTGAAGATGTAGGGAATTTTTGTACAATCTGTTTTAAAAAAATCTCTCTTATGTCTCCTTGCTTCATACCTTCAACTCAGGATCCTTTTCAAGGTGTTTTCAGACAGCAGCTGGATAATTGCTAAGAATAATATAACTAAATTTCCCAGAAGATTCTTCCAGAGTCACAGACACCATCCTCAGCCCCTTTCCAGACCCCATGGAAGGCAGCACAAGCAGTGAAATCTGTGGTGGTGCTCAGTTTCTCACTACCTTTAGCTTAGAATGTAAGTGGAGATGAAAGAGATTATATTCACATCCTTCTTACTGTTGATGGTTCCAGAATGGAAGAGTGTTGCTTCAATATTACTTGCTCTCAATGAGTTGTATGAAACACTTTAGTTTGTTAGTTAATTAATGTCTCTAAGTGTTCCTGTAAGATACACCTTTAGTGATATTTTTCTTTCCTATCCCTTTGTGTGAGAAATCTCCATTCAGACCTCTTGGTTGGAAGAATTCAAAGCTGAAAATGCCAACATTCATCCAGTGGGCAGTGACTTGGAAAGGCAGCCATGCCATGTCCCTGTCCTGGTCCCTGTGCTATGGTCAGGACAGTGGCTGTTGCTTCTCACTATGAGAACATCCAGAACATCAGTATCAGGAATTCCTAGAGGTGTCCAAATACTGTTGGAGGCCTCTAATGGACCCTGTCCAGAGAGGGGAATGGAGCTGGTGAAGGATCTGGAGCACCAGGAGCAGCTGAGGAGCTGGGGGGGCTCAGCCTGGAGAAAAGGAGGGTCAGGGGAGAACTTTTGAGTCTCTACAACTCCCTGACAGGAGGTTGTAGGAGGTGGAGTTGGTTTCTTCTCCCAGGTAACAAGTCATAGGACAAGAGGAAATGGCCTCAAATTGTTCCAGGGGAGGTTTAGATTGGATATTGGGAAAAAATTTCTTCACAGAAAGGGTTGTCAAGCATCGGAACAGGCTGCCCAGGGAAGGGGTGGAATCACCATTCCTGGAAGATTTCAAAAACTGTGGTGGCACTTGAGGACATGGCTTAGTGTTGAACAAGGTGGTGGTGCTGGGTTGACAGCTGGACTTGATGATCTTAAAGGTTCCATCCTCAATGATTCTATGATTCTATGTTGTAAACTCTTCAATATTAGGATAAAAGAGAACTCTTTTAAAATTAAGAGATTCCTGTGTACCTCAAAGTTCCTGAAGATCTCGGAAAAAACTGCCAGCACTTTATGCACTTCTAAATATTGTCCATTTCCTACTCCAGCCCTTACAGTCATTCAGAGTTCTCTGCATGTATTTATATTGATCAGATCAACACACAAGGGAGAGCTAGGTTCTCTCTATGACATGAGAAAGCCAGATCTATCTGAGACTGGCAGCTGGGAATGTAAGAACGATTCCCTCCCATCCTGTCTGCAGCAGTCTCACTGAAGCAGACCCAAATCCTACACCCTGTCTTGGCATCACTCATTGCTTGCAACCAATCCACTGGCTGGATGACAGACAGAGAAGAAGAAAGAGAAAAAAAAAAAATAACCTGCTGCAGTTTAAATGTTTTACTCCAAAACAGGAAACAGCTGAGCAGACTGACATCCAAGCTGGTTGCAGGATGTTTTGTCCCTGGGAAGTTCAGCGACTACTTTCACTGTTGACAGATCCCCTGTCTGAGACAGTGACCTCTCTGTTTTCCCTGGAACAGTGGGATTCCTCTCCATCCCAAAGGAATGCTCACAGCCTGGGGCAGCTCTCTGATAATCCAACACAGCCTCCTCTTCTCCTCTCTGTGCATTGCTTGCTAAGTAGTCAAGGGACAATCTTCTTTTCCAGGGTAAAAGAGTCTTAAACCAGTTTGGGCTGGACTTGGGGTTTGCTGTTCCAGTGTTTTATTACCACCATTCTTAGTATTTGAGTAACAGCAATTACTTGCTCAGTAATTATGACATGAGTTGTGAAATAAAAGCCTCATGACAGCCCTCATTTTGTGATCTGTGGTTTTCCTTGAAACCATCTCTGTATTAGTGAACTATCCTGGGTCAGGGCACGTGGTTTAGTGGTGGGTGTGTCAGTGCTGGCTTGATGGTTGGACCCAGGGATCTGAGAGGTCTCTTCCAACCTTAATATTTCTATGGTTCAGTGAGTCTGAACACTGTCCCAAGATCATCCTGACTGTTCAGTAGCCAGCACAATTCTGAGCAAGCTTCTGGCCCAGAACAACTAATACTGGGCACAATAATGTATTTAAATGTATTTCCCAAAAAAATGTATTTCCCATGAGCCGTAGTTGTTGTATCTGCTCTGAGTATTCCCAGCCCTGTCTGTGGCCACTCTTTTTAGGTCACAGAGTCATAAAATGGTTTGGTTTGGAAGGAATCTTAAAGATCATCTCATTCCAAACCCCCTGCCATGGGTAGAGACACCTTCCACTAGATGAGGCTGCATCAAGCCCCATCCATCCCAGCCTTGGATACTTCCAGGGATGGTGCATCCATCCAGACTGTGTGAATGAGGGCAGGAGATGGTATTCAAGTGACAGCAGTGCTCACCCTCCAGGATATTTCAGTCCAAAGTGGGCTGGGAGATGTGCAGTGTGAGTGATAATCCATCACTTCCGTGTGTGGAGTTCCTATGAGCCATTGTGGGATCCTGTATGGATAGAAGTGATTCCAGCCACTGACAAATGTCTGTTTTGTCTCTGCAGATACAACTCAGGTGTGCACTGAAGATAAAGAAAATGATCTCACTCCTCCACTTGAGCATTGTATTAGGACAAAGTAAGTGAAATGACAGGTTTTCATACAGAAAATAGTCATTGATATAAAGAATGTACCTAGGGCTGGAGCATAGTGAAAATATTGGTGCAAGTAAACTTGATAAAAATTACTGCTTAAAAATCAGAAAGGATCTAAACAGGCTGGGCTGTGACAATAATGACACATTTAACTGTGTGTTATTGTAGCTAACATTGACCTGGCAAAGGTGTTCACTTCATTCCTAGAGGAGCTTTCACGACGTCACCAAGAACTGACTGAGCCAGATTTGGTTTGAGAGCACAACTGGGTTTCAAGAGGTGTAAATTTAGATTCCCAAAAGTGGTTGCTCCCTATTGCAGAGGTATGAGGAGAAAAGGAGAAAGTTTATTTCTGAAAAGTGTAGTTGCACTGGGGGACTGGGGTATCATTTTCTAGGCCTGAAGCCCTTTGCTCAGCAGTCTCAGTTTTCTCCAACTGTCTGTGGGCAGCAAAGAGTTTGTCAAGACCACAAAACACTGTGTTTTGTGCAGTCATTCATGACAGCTCTTAGCTCATATTCTCTCCCTAAAGACAGGGCTAGTTCCTGTCCTGTTAGGATTCTCATGGCCAGTTTGAGGTTTATATGATATTAAACTATGGGCTTTTAAGCAACTTATCCAAGTCATACTGAAGTTAATGAAAACATTTTCAGCTTAGTGAGACATGAAAGAAAGAAAATGGAGAAATCTAACTGGGTAGAAAAATCAGCTTTATATCAGCTCCAGCGTGGCTTGGAAAGTTACTGTCTGGATGTCTCTGGAGCAAGAAGTAAAAGCCTCATTGTCAAAGACCGTGACATTTGTTAAATCAGCAAGCCAAGCTTCAGATTTCTCTTGCAATTTCCCTCTTCTCTTTGCCATATTTTGTTCTGTAAAAAAAAAACATCAAAAAATAAATAAATAAGGTCAAGACCTGCCAAACAGTGTGTTGATGAAGGGCTGCCATTATAAAGCTACAAGAAGGCAGAAGAGGCATCCTGAAAGGTGACAGCAGTGACATCAGTCCAGGCTCCCTGCACATACAGATTTTATTGATTCCTCTCTTCCAGTAACACATAAGCATGACTCCAAACTAGAATAAATAATGTGTAACCTCAGAAACTCCCACAGGGGGAATAATGCATGCAACTACTTAAAGTTGCTCTCGGAATATCTTCCATTCCTGGCGTTGTATCAAGGTTTTACAGTGTTTGTAATGCTGGTGTTTGTTTATTTTAAGCTCCCTGCTTTAATCTGCTGGAGAAGTAAATTAGCAGCAAATTCCAGTGCCAGTTTATTTTGTTTGTACCATTCTCAGGACTGTCTGATTTACCCTGATCATTCTGGCTCCTTGTTTTCAGTGCTCTCCACTTGCTTTGGGCCTGTTTAGTTAAGTGTGGCCTTGCTGCAAAAGGTTTTTCATGTTAAATTTTTCCCTTTTGTTTTAAGAACTTTCTCTTCCAACTACCAAACAGCATATAAGGAAAAGTAAAACCAAACCCAACTAACCAATGTTTTAACAAATTGGGAGATAAAAAAAAGGGAATGTTTTCTCTCGTAAAACCGTGGAAATCACTCCTAAACTAATTTTTAGTAAAGCCAGCAAAGAGCTGTTACTAATTTTGATGAAGTATCCATGATGAAGGTCCTTATCAAACATTTCTCATCAAAAAATGTAGGATAATTTCTCAGGCAGAGTGGAGAATTTCACAGTCTGCACAATCAGAACTGAGAAGATTAACTGTTATTTATTGGTTTTATTGTTGATTGTGTTTTTTTTCCTTTCATTCACATGCCTCAGTTCTGTTTTAATCCATGACATTCCCATTGTTTACCTCAATACGTGAGCACCACCGTCCTATAACACACTGAGTTCTCTGCCCAACATCTGTCTGCTGTTTGTTCTCTTGTCCTCTCCCAAAGGGGAAAGTGCATATGTAATATAGACTGTTTCTGTCTTCAGAGTTTTATTATTATTATTATTATTATCAGGAGAGAAAGGTTGTTTTGCTTCTGCAGGAGGAGGAGGAGGCTCATGTTTCCAGTCTATAAAATGTCAGAAGAGTGAGTTTTGAGTTTAAAGCAGGTGGCTGGAGTGACCAGTCACCAACAGGTATCACTATAACATGCAGGCTCCCGAAAAAAGGTTCAGGACAAGCAGAAGTGCTTTTATTGTGGCTCTCAGCCCCAGACATCTGTGGGAGCAGTCAGATTCTGAGCAAGGGATGTCTGGAATGTGCATCCCTGGGTTGTTTTGGAGATGCCGTGCAGACATCTTATCCCGCTCTTCCCTGAAGAGCTCTCTTATATCACAGCCCTGATCCTCGGCATCCCTCTGCACAGGAGGAAATAACATCTGTTAGCTCTGCCTGAGGGGAAAAAAAACGGGATCTGATATTGCAGTCTGAATTCAGAGGTATATTTTGTTAACCCTCTACCCTCAGTCTGTGCTGGTGGGGCTGTGTGATGCCTCAGTGCATCTGTTTGGCTTTGCAGTGACACAACCATTGGGAATTTAATGGAGAAGAGGAGAACGTGGGCATTTCACCCTGAATTACTGATGTGCTCTGAAACAATACCAAATTATTAGTCCAGGAGATACTCACTGAATGTTATTCCAGACTGAGCATTGTTCAGGGCCTGAACCGGTTCCTCCTCAGTTCCCGTTAACTCCATGACCCCTGGGTGAGGTTGTAATTGAACCACATGGGTCAAATGTAGTTTTAGTTTTGCTAATCTGATAAATTATAATTAAATCAGCAGCTAGAAAATGCCTTGCATTGGAATTACTTCGTGGCAGGATAGTTTGGGGAAGTGATCCCCCTGCATTGTCTGGGCAGTTTTGTTTCTGTCTGTGAATAAAAGACTTGTTTAGCACTTGTGAGTGAGATCCCCACTGTTTGACACCTCTTCTTGTGCACATTCAACAGGGGAAAGAGGTTTTGTACCCATGTCCATGGGAGCAAGCAGCCAAAGGCTGCTTTTCAGTCTGAAAAATGGTTTGAAAATAAACCCAGGAGATAAGGCTTGTTCTGTAAGTTGCCTTCAGCCCTAATTCAAAACATAATTTTCTGTTTAAACTCTTTATGGAAAGCCTGCTTTAAAAAAGGCCAGTTCCTCACTATAGAGTGATTAACAACATCTTTAACAACAGCAAAAATACATTATGAGTATTTCCAGAGTACAGTGTAGTCTCAGAGCAAGTTTCACTCTTTTGGCCTCTCTGGGGTCTCTGTGGATCCCTCTCAAAGCTTTAATCACCCTGGTGAGGTAGAAGGTTGCAGTTTGGAAAGATTGTACACAAAGATAAGGGATGATTTGTGTTATGACCTGAAAAATCCAATGGGGGCAGAAGGTGGCAATTGTATTTTCTACTTGCATTGGGTCATTTTGGGGGTGATACCCTGAAGAGCTCTCACCACTGGCAAGTGCCAGGTCGAATATCCTCAGCTAGAACATATTTTGCTCTTAGCTTAAGATGTGAGACATCTCTGCTGTGTATTCCTTCTAAGTCCTGGGATGGGAAACAGTCTTTCTGCATTTTATTTTTTTTTTAATTTTTATTTTCTCAGCAAAGTGAAAAACAGAGAAGGAAAAATTTCACAACAGCCCTCAGATGGTCACTTCCTTTGAGACATTGCTCTGAATGCTGCATGGATTCAGCTTTTGGTTTTGGTTTACACTTAATTGACTTGCTCAGCAAAAGGCCTGAGCTGCCATACCCTTGCTGACACATCCTTTCCTCGGTGACAGGAGGAATGTGGCACTCTGGCAACTCACCGTGGCCTCCGCCCCCTCCCCAGTGTCTCACTGCTGTGAACACGCTCCCTAGAAAGATTTTCAAAACAGATATAAACGCTCAACACCGGGAATGTAAGAGTTTCGTTCCCAGAAAATGTGGGCCATGACCTTGCAAATGAGAACTGCCCCAGACAAGGGTGGATTTGTGCCATGAGGGGCTCTGACTGTGCAGGCAGTTGACTCAATGCAGTGTGACTGGAGAGCATCGTCCTGCCTTGACCAAGTCTTGGTTCAGATCTTTGTCTTCTGCTGTGATCTGAAGACACATTTTGTGGCAAATTCAGGGTTGATACTTCCTTTACATTGTCACATTCCTGAAGCCAAGCTGAGCTTTGGCAGCCAATGCAGGGCAAGCAATTTAAACATGGAATGGTTTTGTGCGTGTTCGTGTGGACTCTCCTGGAAACGCTGTTCTCAGTGTGCAACTTCAGTGTTATTCTGAAGAGGGAATAAGGGCAGAGAGAGGCAAAACCTCAGCATAGGAAAAGCAAAACATCACCATTAAAGTGAGGCATTGAATGCTCTGAAGGAACCAAGGTGAGGAGCAAAGATAAATTAAGTGGTCTGGGCGCAGGGGCTCAGAGTCAGAGAGTTCCTGATCAGAGCCCAGCTGAAGAGGAGGGTGCAAATTGCCTGCTAACAGCTGAGACTGAGTATTCTGGTTATATAGGGTTAATTCTTGTATCCTTCTTGGGTATTCCCTGTGATCTTTGCAACATGAAGGTCCTTCTTCTGAACCAGCTGCTGCTGAGGACTCTCTGTTGCCAAGGAGGGACTGGAGGAAAGGGTGAGGAGACACCTCCAGCCTTGGGCACCTAAAATGAGGGGGTACAACCACCTCACTTCTGTTCTTTCCCTCTGAGATGTGGTTAGTTATCCCAGACAAGCCCATCCCAATCCCTCTAAGGTTTGCTGGGTGGTTGAGGGATGTGGGTTTGCCTCTCCAAGGACCTGATTAACTGATGGATGTCAAATGGTTGCTCTCATTTCCAGGTGGCAAGGAGCTGTCATCGACTGGAATGGCACGGAACCAATCTTGTGACTGACGTGGCCTGCACTTTATTGGCCAGGACAAAAAGGAAATGACTGAATTAGCACATTCCTATTCCCACCAATAAAGGAAATAGGACAAGAGTTGTGCAGTGTCTGTTGAGGAAGAATGACATGGTTTACAGGCTGGAGGAGTTTCACCTCAATCACCTTGTGCTTCAGATATTTTGCGTAAAATATAAACAGCACTTACGTAAATCCCTTGTCACTGCCTTCAGCATAAAACTTCTGAGGGCAGGCTGAGTTCCCACCACCAAACCAAGGTTACAGATGAAGCAGTGAAGTCGCCAACGTCCCCTTGAGGTCTCTTTCTGGATCCACTCTGCATCCTGCAATTGTTTGAAAGCATCTGATGAAAGATGCTGAACCCAGATTTCTCTCTCTGGGCATGCCTTCTCTGTACTGCCTTGTTCTTCTCCAGCAAAACTCCAGTGCCAGTATAAAATATCATCCGAGAAAAACATATTCACTTCCTTACCTGCTATTATAAGCACTAAATAGATTGGTGACCATAAGGGCTTTTCAGATAAAGCCTGGCCTATAAAAAGTTCTTCTCGTGTCATAAATTTGCAGTAAGAATTGTGGTTTTGTGTTGCCAAGATAATAGCACTAGTACATTCTTGCTACTGGGTGCAGTTGGTGTGTAACAGTGCCTCGTGCTGATATAGCTCATTTTTCTTCCTGGATAAGAGGCAGCTGTATCAGTATCTTTACATTTATACTGTTACTTATACTCCCAAGTTACAGATTAGATCTGTGGTTTGCTCCTTCAGAATTACAAATAAACCATAAGAGTTGTTGGGTTTGAAATTTAAATGGTGCCTATCTGTGATAGATACCAGTTTTCATGATTAAATAAAGTGCATGTACTGGAATGAGGTACCGTGGAGACATATCATGAGGTACTGGAGCAGGAGTTTGTATTCTGAAATTAATTCTGTAAGTGACATGTTTTAGCAGCACTTGACCAAAATTGGACCAAGTTACTGTACTGAAGATTGGAAAAAAATGCCTTGGAAAAAAGGCAGATAAATGGTCTTTCTAGAATTATTCCTCTTTCTTGAGAGTGAATATTTCATGAGAGTTTAATAAAGAACTTTTACTTTCTGATGTTGATCATAGCACCTTCTTCCTAGCTGGTATGCAAACTCCTCTGAGTCCTGATAAACTCATGGAAAATCAATTTCCAACAAAAATTCAGTGTCCTACTGTTGGTAGTGTGGAGAAGCTGAAAGGACTCTGCAAATAAAGATCTTGGGAAATTAGATTTGAAAACCAACTTGAATATGAGCCATAACAAAGTACCAGAAAGGTTTAGATAGTCTTTGGATGAGCGTCTGTCTCCCCCTTAGCTTCCCATTCACATCAAATATCTATATCGTAGAATCATGGAATGGTTTAGGTTGGAAGGGACCTTAAAGATCATCCAGTTCCAACCCCTGCCATGGGCAGGAACAACTTCCACTGGCCCAAGTTACTCCAAGCCCCGTCCAACCTGGCCTTGGACACTTCCAGGCTGGGTCAGCCACAGCTTCTGTTGCCTCAGCACCCTCACAGGGAAGAATTTCTTCCAAATCTCTGATCTAAACCTTCCCACTGTCAGTTTATGCAGTAAAGCATCTCAGAGTTTCAGCCATTATAATTTTAATTAATTCACTGTAATATAATGTGTTTGATTTAGAGCAGCAGACAAACTTTGTGAGATGCAGATCCGCCATTCAGCCTCTGAGGCATCAGCAGCATCACCTCCAAGCTCATTCCTGACTCTCCTACAGGGATGTTGGCAAACCCTTTTATCTTTGTGTGGACAGGCATGTGTTTGCACTGTCAGCTACAGGGAGATTCAATAATGCCTTTAAGATACTGGCCTCACTGTGAGCTTCAGTGTTTCTGGGAGTGGGAGATCCCAAACAGCCAAAGATCCCTCTTCCAAAGCCTTTTTCCCCTCTCAACACTTCTGTGTTCTAAAGCCCACACTTTGTTTCATGAATCAAATATACTTTAATTTTCCCACCTACCTCACAGGGAGATTTTACATCTATAATGTAAAGCAAGTTTTTGGTTTTTTTTTGCAAAATGCATTTGGACAGAAAATACTGTAGAGATGACAAATGCTGGAAGATTTTTGGGACCAAAAAAATTCCTTTCTGGATTTTCCAGTGTAGTAAACCTGGATCATTTATTTTAAAGCACTGCTTTAAAGTGTGTCAGTTTGGAGATAACCTTCCACTCCCTGATAGCAGAGCAGCACAGATAAGTGTTCATCTGGGGAAGGGTGGGGGGGAGCTGTTTTGTGACAGGCCAGATTTTATCTGACTGAAATGTGGATGTTTGCAGTGCAGATGTGTCCAGAGGATCTGTTCTGCTCTGGTCAGAGGAGGGGAGATATCAGGGTGTGATTTATCTTTGCTTTAGGATGAGAACTGTGTGCCAGACTGTAGGTTGGTGAGTATAAAGGGAGCCCAAGGGGATTCCTCCAATGGATTTTACCCATGAAGATATAAGGGTTTTCAGGGTGTAAGAAAGAGGGTAGATTAGTGAATAGGGCTTGGAAATAAATTTATGGATTATTTTGGAGGATAAACGAAGATGAGGAGAGGCCCTGAACTCTGAGCCTTTTTCTAAAACAGATCCCAAACAACTTTGTGGCTTCTTCATCACTGGTTCTGGGGAGTATTTTTGTGAAAACTGTTCAAACAGATCTTTCTCACCTGTTGTCAGTCATTGTGTCCTTGTATATTTGGTCTGAAAAGTCCACTGTCCACCTACCATCTATTAGGAAGAACTAACTCCAGATTCAGCTGTTCCCTCACTCACAAAGGCAGAAATAAAGCAGCTGGACACCTCCCCAAACCCTCACTTACCACCTGTGTGAGGTAAATCCACTGAGCTGGAACATTGAGAACCTCAGCATTTCTAAGCTCCTTCCCCCATCCTTGCTCCTGGAACCTAAAGGCAGGATCTTCCTTCCCCAGTGTCCTTACCAGGCAAAGGAACAGCTCTTCAGATTTTCTAGGACGTGTTTCCATATGGAAGAAATCCCCAACCAGAACGTTAATTTATATCTAAATATTCTCAAAAAATAATGCCAGAGCATTACCTGATCACTGTCTGCTTCAAGAAGAAGACTTGCATGTTTTTGTTCAATATAAAGCACCAGAAATTATTTCCCTTTAGATCTTAAGGGGCTTTTTGAGTCAGGTAAAGCAATGCAAAATGTTATATGACAATACAAAAACCATTGCACAGATCTGTGTAGAAACATATCCTGTTCCAGCAGCCTGCATCTAGATTTTTTTTTTTAATTATATTTTCCTCTTCATTGTTTCTTTTTTCTTTTTTTCTTTGCCCAAATAATGGGACTTCCTGAAACAACCAAAACAGCGACAGTTGGATAATTGAGCATTAAAAGACAGGGGTGACATCGGCACTTGGTCTGCACAATGCCTTCAATTCATTCTCTTGTCTTTGTGGCATAAAAAATTACACCCTGTGCTGAAAACTGACCCCTTAACTAACAACAGGCATGGCATATTGGGTATGGAGATGAATATGTAAACAGAGCTACTATTTTGGCAAGGTGTCATATATACCACCTTTGTACAAAGTGTTTATTTAGCTTTGTCTTGTACAGAATGTCCTGTACAAATAAAACATCTAAAGGGTTGGTCAGAGAGTAAGAGCCCAGATTTCCTCTTCATCTTTTTAATAGTTAATTTTCTAGTGGAAATTTATCCAGGAGATTAAATTGTAAATGCTTCATGGGCCTCATCGGGTCAGTGGAATAATAATGAGAAGCAGCAAACAGCTGTGAAAAAAATCGTTGTGGGTAAAAGTCACACTTAATTTGATAAACCTGCTGCTACTTGTTTTTCTACAAATCTGCCCTTACACTGGTCAAATCTGGGAAAGCTTTGGGATGTGATGGCTGACATCATTGTGGAATCTCTGTAGTCACTGCGTGTTTGGCTCCCAGGTAGAGAAAAAAACGACAACCGTGAGTCTGTTGTTTCCAAGTTTTCACTTTTCTGGGGCAGATTCCATTTTGTTCACGTTTGCAGTGTATCTAATGGGCCAATTTGAAAAGACAGGAAAGGGTCACTTCAGAAATCAAGAGGAAAGCTGAAGAGCCTGGAAAGGATGAAACCACCATCAGCCAAGTTTTCCAGCAGTGGGAAGTGGTTTGGGGGCTCTGAAGATTCAACTGCTGAAAGTGAAATACTTGGAGAAGGCACGATTTCCTCGTGGTGGTGGGGAGCCCCATGAAACCACGAGGACCTCAAATCACTGGTTATTTCTGAAAATACTGGCACCAGTCTTTTGAAGGAGTAAAATAGTCAGTTCTTCAGAGGGCCTCCGTGATTTGGGTAGGATTGCAAAAGCCTGATGTAATACAAAATATGGATTTACATAATTCTGGTAACTCTGCTTAGTTTTCCTGTCCTGTCCCAGGGTAAATTTATTATGGAGGAAACCCCAAATTTCACATTGACCATACTTGAGGTATGGACAGTTTCTGCTGAGTAGGTGATGGAAAGTTAACCCTCAACAAAGTTGGTCTTGTAATAATTTGTCTCTTCATATTTGTAGAAATGTAAAAATTAGGAATCAAGTGCCAAAGCCTTAATGACCAATGTGCATTATTTTATTTTATTTTATTTTATTTTATTTTATTTTAATTTGTTTTTCATCAAAAAGGTCACACAGAAAACAGAGGTTTCTTTATGGAAAGAAAATTGTTGCTTCTGCCTCTCTGTATGATCCAGGGCCTTGTCTGCTGCATGAGCTAAGGAAAAGTTACCCCATTAAGGACACTTTTTATATACTTACACTCTTAATTTGTTTGTTTTCATTGGCTAAAAGATAATAATTCCAACGTTAGTTCTGAAATAAGGAAGCAGTCTCTACTTAGCAGCTTTGTTTATAAAACTCGAGAAGGTAAAAGGGCATTTTCAATCAGATATTTTATTTGTCATTTCAATCAGGGTGTGGAAGGATTGTTGGTACAGTGAAAACAACCTGGGTTTGTGATGTCACTCAGTAATAGTTTTTGTAGAAACAAGTACCAATTTTATGAAGAAAAAGTGACTTATTTCTAAGATAAATATTTACCAGTAGTCCAAGATTTCAAGTTTCAGTGCTGTGGGTTTTTTAAAATTTTTCTTTTGCTTGAGGGAATTATACATCACTACAACAGATGACACTTCGTGGAAGTTGTGCTTAAAGGGACAACTCTTCACTATTCATAAGAAGGGAACATTGAGTCTTTTGCCAGACACTTGAACCAGAGCATTTTCTTTGATCTCTGGCTCTTGGCATCGAGGTGATTTCAGGTGCTGTGTGGTTTCCATGACACTGTAAAACATCACATGCTCTTCACAGATATTTTACACAGGACATCCTTGGTCTGTGCAGGTTAAAATGTCTTACAACAGCTCCTGGACCTGGGTGCCTCAATTTTCAAAGCCAATTTCTAGAAACCTGAGATCATTTATGAAAAAGTAGAGTATGAGAAGTTGGCTGTGGACAGCCTGAGGTGAGGTGGTCCTGTGCAGAGACTAAATTAAGAGACTCAGAGGCAGTAAATCTAGAAGCTGCAGTGTGGCTTTAATATGGCTCTGAAGCTGGATTCCAGGAAAAATGATTAGAGTAGTTGAACACCTCTCCTATGAGGAAAAGCTGGATTGCTAAACCTGGAGAAGAGAAGACGTGGAGAAGGGGAGACCTTAGACCACCTTCCAGTGCCTAAAGGGGCTCCACGAGAGCTGGAGAGGGACTTTGGACAAGATCGTGGAGAGATGGAATGAGGGCAAATGGCTTCAAACTGACAGAGGGAAGAATTAAATTGGATCCTGTGAACAAATTCTTCCATGTGAGGGTGGTGGGGCCCTGGCACAGGTTGCCCAGAGAAGCTGTGGCTGCCCCATCCCTGGAGGTGTCCGAGGGAGGTTGGACGGGGCTTGGAGCAACCTGAGCTAGTGGAAGGTGTCCCTGCCCATGGCAGGGGGTGGAACTGGATGATTCTGTGAATTTATAAGTCCTCATTCCTTTAAGGACACTAATTGAAGTGCAACAAGTCTAATGGACTCAAATCCAACACGTCATCTTTGTTGCTGGCCCATGCGTTGCTTACTAGGAGGTGTTTGTAACGCAATCTGTTTTTTGGTGTCCCAATGCCTCTACAGGACTGGAGAGAGTGACCATCCACAATGTCAAAATAAAACCTTACATGTGTCTGAAAGTGGTCATCCCAAATCAAAAGCCTCCAATGTTGCCAATTAGTCTTGGCAGTAATTCTTCTGCTCAGGTGGCTTCCTGCTGTAGGAAATTTAGTCTTCTCTGTGAGTCTCAGGTAGGATCCATCTAATCTGGTCAGAGGTGTCCAAAGGGTGGATATCTCCATGTAAACCAGTGACCTAGGACTACCTTTGAAGCCACTGGTGAGCAATGGGCACAGTACTGGCATGAACTTTTTTAAGTGCCCACAAAAGGAATTGCATTTCTGCTTCCCTGCCTGCTGCTGTCTGGGTCTCCATGGATTATACTGACTATCTGGAATGAATGAATCCCACTGTGTGTGAATAATAAAGCCAGGAAAAATAAAAAAAAAAAAAGGAGATCATTTTTATAGAGCCATGTACTTGACAAAACAAGTGAATGAGGTGATGGGTGAGAGATTTGAGAGATTCCTGCTGGCTCCTGCACCCTGCTCACCTCTGGCTGCCACTTCACAGCTTTCAGCTGTGAGATACAGAAACATCTCTGTGGAAGAAAGCACAGGACTGAGCAGCAGGAACTTGCCAGCTTTTGGAGAAAGGGCTACTGATAAAATTAGGTTGCTCACATGGGCACACAGGAGGCAGGTCAGACTTGGGACCTGGAAGGTGTCCTGGACGTGAGATTTTGAAATAACAGCACCAGAACTGTGTCACAACCCTAAATCCTGATAAAACACCCCAGATATCTACCTCGTGTGGGTGTTCTGCTTACTTCCTTATCATCATCTTATCACTTGGCAAGAGCTTCCAAATTAATCTAGGAAATATTCTGGGCATTTGTAAAAATACTCCGTGCAGTGGAATTCAGCAAATATTTATTGATTGACGAAACACCAGCAAAGAATGTGTAATCAAAAAAAGAATTAAAGTGTTCAGCTCCTCTCTGTAAAATACACAAAGAATTGGAGGTTAGAAGTTATGTTCCACAAACATACCTTTTGCTGAGATGTACTTGGTGTGGTGAGTGGTTTGGATGTGAGCCAAGGCCTCCAGACCTTGGATTCTGGATCACTGCTGCAGGGAGAGGGGAAAAATATCACTTCTGAGTGAGGGAAGGGAGAGGTCCAGGATCTCCACCTGTGCAGGTCTGTGGGAGACAGTTCCCTGAGGATGGTTGGGTTTCTGCAAGGTTATTTCCAAAGAGAAGTTGAAATCTAGACTGAAGATCACAGTTACTGAGCAGCCACTCTCTCAGCTGCATATGATGTGAGACACATCAGTGAAGTTTTGGTGGGGATTAAATCCTAAACACTATAAAGGCATCATCATCAGTGGGAGTGCAACAATGAATTAATTTTAGTAACCTCAGTAAAATAAAAAAGTCACCTTAAACATTGAACATGGAAGGGTTACCAATCCTTGTACTCCAGAGGTGCAGGATATCGCAGATCGCTGATTTTTGTGTTACTGAGATTTTTTCTTGTCTGTGATGCTGTTTTAAGCCAGCACTTAGTTTTACTTTATTGACCATTAAATGCAGGAGAAAAACATACTGAGGGACAAACCCATGCCAAGTTCAAATCTGGAGGTATTCCAGAACCATCTGGATGCAATGCCGTGCCATTTGCTCTGGGATGACCCCACCAGAAGACCCACTGTGGTCCCTTCGAACCTCACCCGTTCTGTGATTCTGTGAAATCAGCTAAACACTGTTTTCAGTGGGCTCCACACTTTTATCTATCTCACATGGATGGTCACTCCCTTATACACCGTTAAATTTTTGGCTGAGGAAAAGCTTCAGAGTTTGTGCCTTTATGTCTTAATTCCCTGTGATCCAAGGCCATATTCCTGTTTCTTAAGTGGCTGCACCACATTGTTGATACGATTTCAAATCTGCTGTCGTGCATTGTTTACATTTGGTCAACAGAAGTAAGAGGGGGAAATATCACAATAGCAAATTGCAGCTGGTAAATGCCAGTCCCAGCCAGTGTGACAAGTGAGTGATGAATGTGCTGCCATGGCGTGTGAAGAAAGCTGCTCTTTTACGAGCCTTTCAATGCAGAACAGTTTTATTATGACTGACATCCTTCTCGGGGCTGAATTCCTATCACCACATCCTTCCTGAGTCGCTCTTGCTCAGGTCAGACCTGTAAAACAACCCAGTATAATGCAAAAATTATTATTCCTGTTTGCAAACCTGACAAACACGTAGAATTCCACCCTGGGTTTATTAGTATTAGTTTTCAGTCAGTAGCAGATGAACATAAAAGGTGAAAATATGAAAATTAGGCTTTTTTCTTTTTTTTTTTTTCCAGCATGAAATACAGCTCTGGATACATAACTGTTGAGTCATCTGGGAGAGAAAATCGGTATGTAATGGCTGCTTGCCACATGCTTTGAGAAATATATAAAATCATAGAAAATATCCTGAGCTGGAAGGGACTCACAAGGATCATCAGGTCCAGCTCCTGGCTCTGCACGTGATAACTCCTAAAATCACACCCTATATCTGCATGTATGAGTAGCAGAGGGCACAGAAAGAGGAATTAGAATGATAATTATTATATTTCTTCTAATTTTGAGTAGAATCCATTAGGTTTCGTGCAACAGTGTTAAGGCACCCACTAGTTTTTAACAGAATAGTTAATAGGGAAACAACATGATGAGTGAGAAACTGTATTAGGAGCCATGAGGAAAGGCTGAGAGAGTTGGGATTGATCAGCCTGGAGAAGAGGCTTCAGGGTGACCTAATTTTGGCCTTCCAGGACCTGAAGGAAGCCAACAATAAAGATGGAGAGAGAGTATTTACAGGAGCATGGAGTGACAGGACAAGGGGGAATGACTTCAGACTGTCACAGAGTAGGTTTAGATTAGATATTAAGAAGAAATTCTTGACTGTGAGGGTGGTGAGGCCCTGGCACAGGTTGCCCAGAGAAGCTCTGGTTGCCCCATCCCTGGAAGTGTCCAAGACCAGGTTGGATGGGGCTTGGAGCAACCTGAGCTAGTGGAAGGTGTCCCTGTCCATGTCAAGGGGGTGGAACTGCATAATCTTTAAGGTCCCTTCCAACTCAGACCATTCCAGGATTCTGCTGGAACCTTCTCCAACAGCACTGATCTGGATTTAAATTCTTCTAACAGTTTGTGCTCTACAAATACACATTTGCTCCTCTGCTCCCTCCTTTCAAATATTCTCAGCTGCCGAGAGCAAAGAAAGGCACTGTGTAACTTATAGTATGAAAACATTACTAATTTTTTCTCTCTCCTAGTTGTTACCACTTTACATGTTCCATGTTTAAGGCGTAACTGAATTAGGAAGCTTCTTTATTTCGTGGACTCTGACAGCAAAGTGTCAGTATGGTCTGAGAGAGGAGGTGATTTATGAGGTTTCCAGGATGCAGGCAACAGGTGACTTTGGAAAGGAAAGAAACCATGTTCCTTGCTTAAAAAAAAAAATAATCAAGTAAAAGTAAAGCCATACAGAGAATATATGTTATCTACAATCGTTCCAGAAAGCGTTTCCTACAGAACAACAATTACAAGTCATTGTGAGTCCCTCGGGAACAGCAGTCAAAAACATCAGCAGTTAATTACTAGAACTTCCTAAATCAACCTTCTTTGGCATGACATGAAGTGAATGAGAGCAATAAAAGCAAGGAAGTGCATTGTGCTTTGTCCTGTCCAACTCCTGTTCGGACAGGCGTAGGTCACAAGCACAAATGTAACCAGGCATGAATTGTTGGTTGGTTTGGGGTTTTTTTTTTTGTGATATTTTAATTCCTGGCCTTGGGTTAAATTAGATCAGCATCGAAAGGCCAAGGTGAAATGTGGGGCCAGGTCTTGAGACTGCGTAAATCCTTTGAGTTGTACCATGGCCACACCTTCAGGGCAGAGTCCCTGCCCCTGTAACCCATCAAAGTACAGAAGAAGTATGTCCTGCAACAGCTGATAAAATAAAGGGGGAATCTGAGCAATCTCTTCTTATTGGGGTCCTCAAAGCTTATGCTGGGGTGCTGCTAAATTTTATGATATGCAGCTCGTGGAGGTGGAGCTTTTTCTTTGCCTTGCCTAAATTGTGGGTGCCTTAACACTGTTGCACAAAACCTGATGGATTCTACTCAAAATTAGAAGAAATATAATAATTATCATTCTAATTCCTCTTTCCGTACCCTCTGCTACTCATAGGTGCGACTTCAGGGATTATCATGTGCAGATTCTGTGTCTGCTGGAGTGAATCTGCAGGGAAAAGACTATGTATCCTCATGTTTGTAAATAGCTTTGGGAAAAGAAAAATGTTCCATGTGGACCCTGCTTCAAAATTAGGATTTTTGCTTTAAAACCAATTCCCGTGATCTGAAATATTTCCTTGATAAAGCAGTTACTGCTGATTCTCACTGATCTCTTAATTCTTGCACTTCTATCTCCCAGTGGGGTGGAGAAGATGATTCTCCAGCTGATTCGGTGAGTCTTCTTGGGAAAAGGAGTTTGGAGTAGGGATGTGAATGGGGTAGAGTTGCATCACACATCTTTGGCTCAGACTGAATGAGAAGGAGACCCAGAGGAAAGACTTGTGTCTTAATTGGAGGGAGGGAGCCACAGCAATAAGTGAGACAGAAATTGTATATCAGGACGAGTTTTATAGGTTCTCAAATCTTCATAGATGTGGGTGAGGAGAAGCTGATGATTGATATAGGGTGGCTGGAAGGAAGAGAGCGTGAGATGTTTGCCAGACAGGGCTCCCCAGACCTTGGGAAATTATTTTTGGATCTGCAGATGAGCTAATCATGCTCGGTGCCATACAAGGCTGGCCAGAAGAGCAATAAACCAGGCAGCAGGCAGGATGTTCCCCTAATCTGTTAAGCATATTTGATTAAGAGCTAATCACTGAAAATACAAAGGCTCATCAAGGAGTTGAGGAACTACGGTTAGGTGGAGGAACCCCCAAAATGTAATTATGCCAATGGACTTCTTTGTCTGTCACTCCCGGGGCTGCCCTGGGAGGGTGATCAGCCCATACTCAGGGCTTTGACCCACTGAGAAGTCTTGGCTTGGCCAAAGAAATTCTTCCCAGGGGGATCTCGAGAGCTGTGGGGTTTACTGCCTTCGCAGGGACAGGGCTCTGAGTGGGATGCAAAGGAGGGGCATTTGAGGATGCTGTAAAACCTACTGTGGGATGTTTTTACAGGAATTGTGAGAGTGTGTGAGAGCTCGGGGGATGGACCAATCAGTGTGATCTGGGGAGGAGCAAATGTGGGAAAACAGAGAGGTAAAGGGATAAAAACCATCGAACACATAAAAACAGGGCTGGCCACACTCTGTGCTTGACATCTCAGTCTCTCCTTATTAAGCTCCATTTCCAGATATTTTCCTGAGCGAGGGGCTCCCTATCCCTGTGCACAGGTATGTGTGGGGTCTGAGAACCAGCAGCTGGAGAAGGGGCTGTGGCTCATGGGGCTCCTGTGTTTGTGGGTCCAGGAACTGGAGAGACCAGGGTGTGAGTGTTTCCCTAAGGAACTGCAGCCCTGCACGTGTGCACACATGGATATGCATAATTTGCTAAGAGAGCTTCAAACCAGAGTAGCTGGTGAGAAGGGTAAGAGGTGTGGGAGCTGGGCATGGGGGAGATCTTGGCCCTGGGGCAAATACTGGAGGGGCCAGAGGGTTGGCAGCTTGGCTACTGGAGGGTCTGAAGGTCTGAGGCAGCTACTGGAGAGACTGTGAGTGTGTGGGGAACACACACTGAACATCACAGCTGGGTTAGTAGAGCCATGTTGAGCTGTGGCAGCCTCACATCCACTGGGCTCTTGGATCCAGCTGCCCCTGACCTCCATCATCCTGACCTGGGGTGCCTCAGTCATCATCCATCTGATCCTCACTGAACCTTGTGGTGATCTGCTTTTAGTCACATCACGTGGTGTAAGTCACTAAAGGAGAGATCAAGCTTTTGGCTACATGTTTTAAGCTGTTTAAAAAAAGAAATAAATGTGACGATATTTTTGGGGGGCTTTTAACAGCACTTGGACAGCTGCAACCCCCTGAGGACTCCCTGTGCTCTGGATCTATGGGATGGGAATTTGTTGCTGCATCAACAAAAGATCTTGAAAGGGGTTGTAAGACATCATGTGCTAACTTCAGAAACTCGGGAAAACCTCCTCTGGTCCTTCATTCCACCACAGACACATATGGAAGTCACGTTACCATTTAGTGGATTTCAAATTTCCCCTTCCATGTGATCATCTCTCGTACTTTTTCCTTGATAAATGATTCAGATAATTTTTTTTTTCCCATGTCTCTACAGATCTGGAAGTGTCCAAGGCCAGGTTGGACGGGGCTTGGAGCAACCTGTTCTAGTGGAAAGTGTCCCTGCCCATGACAGGGGCTTGGACTGAGATGGTCTCCAGAGGTCCATTCCAAACCCAACCAGCCTGGGACTATGTGTAATTCTGTGGATAATGGGTGTCTGGTTTAATATTTCCTATCATCTTCTCTGTAGTAAAGGTGAACAGTTAAGAAATGCCATACCAGTATGTTATGCCTCACATCCAATATTAATCACAAATCCAAAATTAAACATCATGTACCTGAAATAGAGTTTTATTATTGATTCTTGATTATTGATTCACTGCACCCCAGTGAAACTCTGACTAATACAAGGTTCTGCTTGGCTGTGAGTTTTAATGGCAAGAAGTATAAGAATATTCTCCTTACCAGAAAATATTCAACATCTAGACAGATACAAGAAAAGAGAATTTATATCATGGACAACTTGAGTCTGTGATCAAAATCCAAAGGGAAGCCACTGCCCACAGTCCTACAGCAAACTCAAGTCTATTCTTTTCTTCTGTTCTTCATATTCAGAAATATTTTATGCTTAGATGTTCTCACCTGCTGTTCACCAGTGCATGACCTTTATTTCCATTTGTGTTTTGTGCTTTTGAGTTTGTTGATAAGGATTTTAAAAATAAAGGACTTTTTTTTTTTTTTGAATGAACAAGCTAATAAACACATCTTGATCAAGGTTTCCTAGGAAGAACCTGATACTCATGAGCAGTTGTTGTGCTAAATAAGTCTGCAAACCTTACAAAAAAATTTAAGTCAGAAAACAGAGAACTGGAGAAGCAAACCACAGAGATAGGGAAAGGGGTGGTTAGCCAGAAGATTTGATCTGTTTTTAAGTCAAAACCACGGCTATCATGTTTCTTGTACTCACTTCTATGTTCAAAAACAAGTGTCCCTTTCGGGTAAAGCAAAATTGCATTTTGTTTACTGCAGCACCGGTCTGTTTTCCATTTTATACCAAAAATGGAGCAAAATGAGGCAAGAGCTTTCCTTTTTCAACTCCTCACAGCAGACACACAGTTCCCTTGGGCTGTGAGCCTGTGTGCTCAGTGCTGGGCTGGGCTGGAGTGCCCCTGACACAGACTGATACCTGAATAGCAGAATTGAGCTCAATGCTGTCTTCCTCTTGGGGTAGAAGCTCAATAATAATTTTAATTATAATATAATTTTATTAATAATTATTATAACATAATTTTAATAATAATAATTTTAAATTTATTCTTGAAAGCTCTGTCTGAAATTCTCGCCCTACACATCTTTTAGGGTCAGATGGACAGATGCCCCCTCCTGACCTACCTTTTAACTTAGGAGTATACAAACACACTTCCCAAAGAGGAACAGAGCACACAAGATGGATTATGACTTCAGAGGAGTTTCCTTCATACTCTTTTTGAGCTTGCAGAGTCTTTAACTCCTCGTTCCAGCATCAGGATCAGTGTCGTTTACGCACGAGAGGCCCTTTATGATCTCAGGGCTCAGCAGGCTCTTTTCCAGCTGGGATTTCTGAGCAATTCCAGTGCAGTGTGTAGGAAACGACCTCTGGTGACATTATTCTGCTTTTGGTGCCAGTGCCAGCATGTGCCAAGATGATTGTTGCTATAACAAATAAATGCAGTTGCCCTTTGTGTAAATCAGGAGTGAGAACAGTGGATGCCCCAACATCCTCCAGAGCTGAAGTATAAAAACTGCTGTTTTATCCAAAATTAGCAGCATGTGGCTTCCCCACCTCAGATTGCACATGTCATTTCTAAATGTTGTAAATGACATCACAATTTATTATTAAATCAAAAGTGAGTAACTAAAACTTCCTGGTTGCATCTGTAATTTGGAAATGAAATAAAGAGATATAATGACAACACCAATACACATGATTGCAGTAATGTGAAGGGAAATTCAGAGAAGAAAACCAATGACTTCAAATCAAGGACATATAGAGTGCCCCTCTCCAATTGTCTTTTGTTAACTTCTGTCCTGATATACTTAAGGATATTCAGGAAAACCCTTGTTGACTGAGTTTAATTTTTCAAATCGTATTTCTTAACAACATGGAGCTTGAGAATAAAACTGGCACCTTTGTGCTCTGGCATGCAGGATCTCGTTGGAAAATAAAAAGCAAAATTTGAGTGGATATTGAAAAATTAGAAATCAAACAGTTCAAGGCCAGCTAGGACAGGGCTTGGAGCAACCTGGTCTAGTGGAAGGTGCCCCTGCCCATAGCAGGGGGGATTGGAACTGGATGAACTTTTAAGATCCCTTCCGACTCAAACCATTCTGCAAGAATTAATCAGAGAACTTCTGGCTTGCCTTTAAATACTTCTCAGCATCCATCAGTACCAGTCTTAAATACCTTCTATCACTACAGGAGATGTGTAGAGTAACTCATGGCAGGGCCCTGCAGCCCTACACATTTCTAATGACCAACCAATGAGTCTGATGCATCTCTACCCATTGCTTCTTTGAAGAGAAAACAGTTTGGACACGAAATGAAGGAAGCTAACTCAGTTTAAAAGATCTGTATCCCACTGAAAAGCTTTAAAGGTGATATTTAACTTCTGCCTAAATCAATATCATTTGATTTCAAAATTAAGAGGATTTCACTGAAAATCAGTTTTGAGGCGCCTGGAATCAAATAAAACTCCATGACTGAGATTGGGTTCTTAATTCGGTAGCTCTTAAATCATAAAAAAAAGAAAATAGTCTTAAACCAACTGAAGTCACAGATCTGTGTTTTAGTGCTTTGGGCTGGCCTACTTGAGCTGGATTTTTATAGCCGTGGTGCACTGTCAGTGCTAAGTCAATGATGATTTTTTTTCCCCACAAAAATGATCATGTGGTCCCTTTCAGATGGATTAACTGGGTGAGAAATTACAGATTCCCAGACAAAATGGAACCTTGACTTAAACAGAAAAATTTAGTTCATTTCACATAAAAAAAATAAAAATACAACCATTTGGGTAGAAAATAAGCTGTACCAAGATATTGGGTTTTATCAGTTAATTAGACTTTTTCATCAGGGAATAAATTGCTACATCCAGGCAGTTTTTACCAAAGAAGGAAAAAGGGCAGAGTCATCAGCCAGGTGAAAATAATCAGTCAGGACCTGACAACTGAAGGACTGTTTACCAAGGTTAGTAGGAGAAAAAAAAAAAAAGAAAACATTAAGAAAACTTGGAACTGAAACAACCTAATCACTGATTCAACAGAAAGCAGGGATGTGAAAAAAAGCAGTGCTGCTACCAAGGAAAACGTGCTGGAAAATTAGTGTGGGGCAGAGCAAACAAGACCTTTCCCTGCCCCAGGAGGCACGGGAGAATCATTAGTGCCTAATCACTCCCTTAACATTCCCTGGGAAGCAATTTGTGGAGAGCACTGCATGCTCTCCTCCTCTCCTTTTTAGGGAAGCTGTGTGGAGTGGATGATCCTGGAGCCTTCTCATGCCAAGGAGCAAAAAGAATCATTTCTCTGTATTTAATCAACCTCTCTAGGTTTAGTTTGTAAGAATAGGGACTGAGAAGAGATTAAAATCGGTCACATAGGGATCACTTCAGTACCAGAATCCCCAAGACATCCCAGATCCCAGCTTTTTAAAGGCATTTCTGAAAAATTAATGACATTTTTAACTGGTTTTCACAATATTAGAGCTGTCAAGGTAAGGTGAGCTATAGGCACTGTTGTTGTGATGACAGGACTCTCTAGTTTTCTGCCTTTGTGCTTGGAAACAGTCGACCAGGTTGATCTCATTTCTACTTAAACATCTGTTTGAGATGTCTAAGTTATGGTACAGTTGCCTCGTGCTTTCAATAATATCCAGAGATATTTTATTTCCAAAAAATGATGCAGATTTCACATTCTCCTCTGATTAATGAGTTGTCAGACTGAGCCAATCGCACCCTGGGCTGCATCAAAAGCAGCGTGGGCAGCAGATCAAGGGAGGTGACTCTGCCCCTCTGCTCTGGTGAGACCCCACCTACAGTGCTGCCTCCAGCACAAGAAGGACCTCAACCTTCTGGAGCAAGTCCAGAGGAGACCACAAAAATAATCAGAGAGAGATGGAGCACCTCTGTTATGATGAAAGGCTGAGAGAGTTGGGTTTGTTCAGCCTGGAGAAGAGAAGACTTCAGGGTGACCTAGTTGTGGCCTTCCAGTACCTGAAGAGAGTCTACAAAAAATACAGAGAAGGACTTTTTACAAGAGCATGGAGTGTCAAGACAAGGGGGAATGGATTCAAACTGTCAGAGAGTAGTTTCAGATTAGATATTAGGAAGGAATTCTTCCCTGTGAGGGTGGTGAGGCCCTGGTACAGGTTGCCCAGAGAAGCTGTGGCTGCCCCATCCCTGGAAGTGTCCAAAGCCAGGTTAGGCAGGGCTTGGAGCAACCTGGGCTGGTGGAAGGTGTCCCTGTCCATGTCAAGGGGGGAGAAATGGATTATCTTTAAGGTCCTTTCCAACCCAAACCATTCTGGGATTCTACGTCAGCAGCAAGAGCTTGTTGTCAGGTAATGGGGTCCAACTGATTGGTTTCCACATTTTGAATCCCAATGTTGCAGACTTTCCTCTCTGAGCAACCTGGGTGTTAGTAGGTAAATAATGTTTAAATTCATACTGGATATAAAAAAATCCTCTGGAAACTAAGGGCACAGCAAGCCCAGAGGATGCCTTATAATTATTCCTTTTCCATGTCTTTTTGCTGATATTATAGAATCAATACTCAGTAACCACAATCTAACCTGTACATCATGGTATCTGGCAGAGACCATTTTTATCCCTTACTGGCTTCACAACGGTTTGGAAATGAAATAAAAATATTGTTCTCCTTTCTCTTCCCATAAATCTCCAGTAACTTCTCATTAGGTTTTATTTTACATGTCAGAACAAAACTTGAATGAGGCTCCAGGGCGCGCAGAGTCTCAGGCAACAGTTCAGCTTTATTAAAATTATTTGTATCTGTTAAGATGGATAGGAAGATTACTTGATTTTTCTTTGTTTTCTCTTTCCAAAATACTTGGCACTAAACCAAAGTGATGGAATTTAGAGTTCTGACCTTTAGGACTCCTGTCAGCAAGCAGAGGATGTAATTTGCTTTGGGATTATTATAGCTCTGAAAAGACTGAGCTAGATTTAACCTGATATTGTGTGAATGAGTTTGCAATCAAATAGAAAACCAGGAAAAGAATAATGGCTCTTATTTTTTAATGTGGGCATCTGAATTTTTTTTTACATGGTCATAGAGCAACACTGTTGGCTCATGGGAGGGTTTTAAAGATTATTTTATTGTCCATTTACCTAACGAATTTGGTCAGAGTTGTTGAAACTTTTTGCTCTATTTTTCTCGAGGAAAGGCTAAATTGGGCTGAAAATACGTAGTTTTGCAGTTACAGAAGATCTTACAGGGAGGCCTCAAGCTAAACAAGACTCTGCATGCAAAGAACATCCTCTGTCCTCAACAGGTGAGTCTCGTCAAGGACCTGGAGGCTCAGCTCAGATGATTCCTCAGAAGTTGGTTATTCAGGTTGGAAACGAAATGTTCTGGAAACCAGAACATTTAAGGACAAAAGAAAACAAAACAAAACTTTCTGGAAGTTGCTTCTAAGGTGAGTGCCACGTTCTGTGAATTTAAAATAGAACAAAGCTGCTTAATTGTGTTGACTGGGTCTGAAATACCAGGAGTCCTACGCCTTCCGCACAATTCTGGCAGGTTGGTGTTGCGTCCTGGCCAAATCTCAGTTGTATCAAAGAAGGAAAACAAGTAAGAAAATATTATTTCACGGAATTAGTCAATTTTTCACTTGTCAGGAATGGCACAGATGAAAACTGAAGGGGGGTTTCATTTGTTCAAAAGCAGATTTTCGTCAAAAGGATAGAGCAGAAAGGCAAGTCTGCTTTTCTCTAGAACCGAGTCTATAACTTGTGAATAAATCTTTGACAACGTTTCAGCTTGTGTTGAACTGCTTCAAATTCTATGCTCAAGTTTTATGCGATATTTGGCTTCCAGAAAAAGAGAGAGGGTGAAAGTGGGAGCTACATTGTCAGACAAATCACAGACTGCGCCTGGAAGCGCAGAATGTGTCTTGTGATTTCTGTCAAAGGTGTTTATGAGACTGTGTTACCTGCAGGTAAGTGGAAGAATTTGCTTCTAAAAGCACTTAATGACTAAATTAAGGCATTTGACAGTTTTCTCCGGGTTTGGGGACGAGAGCTCTTTTAGATAGATTAGAAATAATAATGAAAGGAAACAAAACAGCAAAAACAGAGCAGATTGTAGATGAGAAATGTAGCCCAACAGAGCTCCAGCAAAGAGTGCTATAAGCAAACCTTCAGCCAGACTGTCTCTGACAAAACACTTTCCCAACTGCTCAGCAACTATGTGCTTTTCTGCCAAGGCACATGAAATAGTTCAGTATAAAGAAATGCCTTTATCTGTTGGCAAAGCTGTTGAGAATGTAGGTGGGGTCACAGCACCGTGTCCTACAGAAGGGTCCAAGCCCCCACAAGAGGTGAGGTTGACGTTCTGTGGTTGCCCCTTTGTGTTCCCTGTTGAGCCTTTCACCACCAAACCTTCCACCTTGACCTCTCCTCATCTTTCTCCCTTTGGAAATCACTTCCAGCTCTGTCTCTCCTGTAACCTAATCTGCTTTCCTGGTTACACGCCTCACACTACAGAACAACATTTCATCAAAACATATTTCTAATTAATACGTTCTGGATTTCATCCCACCTTAGAGAAAAAGTCCAACTGATTTAGGTGGGAGGAGGATCAATCTTTGTTGTGTTCTCTTCGGTTTGGAATGTACCAAGATCCAGTGAAGCCTAATCAAATAAAGGGATTTGTCTCTGACAGCCTCTCTGTCTCTCCTGAGTCTTTAGGAGGCTGTTCAGCTCATTAAAAGCACCTTGGAAAATGTTGCTCTTGGAGACAACGAAAGGCGCAAACATGATTAGCTGCAGATGAGCAATTTCTTTTTTAAAGATCAGGAAATTAGAATCCAAGCTTTGGAAACCCTTTCTGCTCTGTGGCACCAGCAGTTCCTTCTCACTACACTTGGGAAGGATTATTTGAGTGATGTTGTTCTCACTGTTGCCTGTTTTGAAGAGCACCACAGCCAAGCCAAGCAACGCACACCACTGCTCTGTCAGGAGAGTCGTGTTCTTTAATGGCATTTGCCTCTCGTGCACTGGTGTAACATATTGTGCTGGAAACGCATATTTCCAGAGCTGGAAAACCAGCAAGGGATGACTGGGAGTGCACAAGAACATCTGCTGGAGGAGTGATTGTGTAGAGGCTGCACATTGCCTTCGAGTCGGTATTTTCCTTCGGGGAGGTGCTCACGAGCAGTGACTTAACAGAACCCAAACGAAAAGGGAATTGGAAAAATCCTGTGGGTTTTTTTTTCTTTTCTTTTTTTTTGTTTTCTGATCAAACCTACAGGTCTACAATCCACCCTGTGGCCTTTTGCCTTGAGCACTGCACACTTAAGCTGGGTTTATGCCGTTAAACCAAAGATGACCAGGGCTGGGCCTGCAATCTTCCATGGTGATCTACTCCCTGAAACTATTTCGCTCCACGTCATTCTTCCCTTTCCCAGGAAAAGCTCAGAGATGGTTCAAGTACTATCACAGGTCAGAGACTTTTCCCAGTAGAGGGTGTGGGTGAGGCCACTCTTTTTTTCACATGGATGAAAGTTTAGCCATATGGCCATAAGATGAATCACAACACTTGCCTTCAGGGCCAAGGAACAGGTCCTGACTGTTTGTCCTGCTTGTGCTGATGTATCCTTTTGTAATAAGAGAAGGGGCTTGCCTTTTAATACTTGCAATCTCAACAGTAAAGAAAATCAAAAGGGAAAAATAAAAGAAATATCATTTTCCAGATGGTACAGAGAGATTAAAGACGTGTTTACTTAGTGCAGCAGAGCATTGTACAAATGTCCTCAAGCCAGTGCTGACCTGTGGTTAATACATTCTCACCACAAGGATGAAAAGAATATCTTTACTGGCCCAACAAAGTTTAGAAGTCAGCTCAAATTCCATCTAAACCAAAGACCCACTGAGAAAACAGTCAACAGAGTAGCAAAAAGACAGTTGACAGGAGACATAAAAGGAGGGGACTTCACTATAATCCTTGTATTAAATCTAGAGCATGACTGCAGCATATTTGGTTCCATGGAAAACCTCTGCTTCTGCTGAGGCATTGCCAGTGTCATTTCCTGATGGCATTTCCCTGCCTCAGGGCTAAAAGTCTCTTCATTTTGTGACAGAAGGATCATCAGATTGTAGCAGTGCCTGTGAGATTCATTCATCACCTTCATCTTTTATCTCCTTGAATTATAAGTTTGTTCACCCTTTTAGAGATCTGAGTTTGAGTCTTGATAGAACTGAAACGTGGGCTCTTTAATATGAAAATAACATATTTATGCTCATCGTGTGCCAGTCCACCCCTTCAACAGAAGGACACCTCCAATTAAAGTATATCAAAGCATCCCAGGAGACCTGGAATTCACAAATTAAGGTCCGTGTTGGTAACTACTGCACCATCTTTCCTCTAAAGGGGTTTATGACCTGCTCCTACAGTGGTTTTAATGCCAACTGTATTTCCTTGATTTTTGCCCCTTTCCCTTCACTACTGGTAATTTTCCCTAAAAGCCTTCTGGCTGAAGACTTGTTCTGTATCTTGATTGTCCACCCAGTGGAACACTAGTGACTAAATTTATCTGCCTTTTAAGTTGTTTTTAATTTGCCTTTAGCGTGTGATGTTTCCTTATCTTGGACAAGAGAAAGGAAAAAGGAAGGAGGCTATTTCTGCCATCGCTTTCCTCCTGCAAGAAGCCCCCACCCCCTCCACTCCCCTTCCCTTCTCCCTGCCTTCCAAAGCTTTTGTTAATTTAAAATTAGCCCTTTGAGGTGTTCTTGGGAAAATCAGGCTGCACACAGCGAGCAAGTCCCCGTGGGGAGGTCTGTGGCAGTAAACACGGGGCAGAATCCCAGTGAGTCACCTGGCTGACGTTCCCCCTCCGCACGAGGGACAGCGGAGTAGGAAGCCCAAAAAGAAACATGCCACCACCACCAGGGAATCTGCACGGGATACTCGAGTAAAGTCATTTCCCATCCTATCCAAGCATCCCACCAGCTCTTCCCTGCAAGCGTCAGTGCAGTCAGTAATCAGCGGGCACTGGGTGCCTGGCTCTGATCTCACTGCCATTGTTTGACCAAAGGAAGGATTCAAAACAAGGCTTGGGGCCAACAACAAGGTCTGGAATGCTTTTAATATTCAGGTTACCTTGCCCCCTTACTTTTTTTTTTTTTTTTTTTTAATTTCCCTTACAGCTAATTTGTAGTGACACCCACTGGCCAAGGCTCAATTGTGATAAATCCCTGCGATCCCCGGTCAGCTTGGGGAGAAGGTTTTGGGTTACAGTGCATCAGAGCAGTCTGATATATCTTTCTGCACACACATGCTGGTCAGGTCAGCCACCCAGAACACTGCTGCTTCCAAAAAATGCCTCTGTGTCCATTCCCAGTCCATTGCCAGAGGGATGAGACAGGCAAACTACCCTTTGTCAGCCTTTGATGAAAAAGAGAAAGCACCTGGGATGTTTTATTCAAAGCACCTGAAAAATCACAGGAGCTTCATGAAACAGGAAGAAACACAGAAAATGACCTTTATTATCTGTTTTATTGCTCTGCAGTGGAACACATGGATGGAGGGTTTGTTTTGCAGGAGGGGGAGGGTGACAAATGATAGCAACCTGTTTCAGGTGGGAGGTTTATAGCAGCTTCTAACAGGACAGAAATTTGGCACCCTTGAAAGGCAGGACAAATATATTTAAGTCAGGGGTGGTACCTGGACAACTTGGATGACAAACTTTTTGACCTATCTCTTTGTTTTCCCTCTTTCCATTATATGTAGATCAAACTTCAGGTTTTAGGGATCCCAAATTTCCCCTTTCTAATGTGCAGGTTTGGGGATCTTCAGTGCTTGCCTTGAAACACCAATTACTTAAAGCTTCCTTACTTTAATAAAACCTCATTTTCAATGACTAAATGGGAATTTATCTCTGAAGTCTTGCTGTGCACTGTAAATGAGACACATCTGGTGTCATGACGTATTTTCACCTTGTGTGGCTCGTACCCTCAACCAAGCCAGCTCCTGTTCTGGAGCTGAAGCAGCCAGATGTCAGCGTGGGGTAATTCTTGTGCCAAGGAATGTTTTGGTCTGGTACATCAGCAAACAAGGGATGGGAACAGAACATTGCTTTGATAGGCTGCATAAATGGGTGAACTGTTCCTGAGCAAGAGCCCATCAGTGTGACACCTGAAGTTTACAGCTCTTGGTGGAAATGGATACGTGTTTGCTGCTCCCCCCCTGCCCCACCAAAGAGAAAACCTTTCTCCAGCTAAAGATGGATATTTTAATGACCTTAGATGTGTGTGTTTTTATGTCATGAACAGAGTTATCACAAAGCAAAAGATATACAAAATCAAGGGTAGGTCTGATATTTCATCCAGAACAGGTCAATGGTGCAGAACCAAGACATTCCATAATACACTTGCATCTTCTGGTTTCATAGACATCCTTTAAATACACATTTTTAAGGCATCTATAAGTTTATTTTCAAAAAATACCTTCAAACAAACAAACAAATAAAGCAGATATCACCTGTCACAACTATGCTGACAAACAGTCTTTTCAAATCAAAGATTTTATCAAAATTAATAAATAGCAGAGCTCAGAAGTGGAGCATATGCATGTCACCAGGAAAGCGTTTACTGGGGTTTTTTTTAAATATAATTTCTTCATTTTTAAATAATTGTTCGTTAAAAAAAATAAATTTTGCAACCCTAACATTTCAGAACATTGCTTAAATCAGAACATTGATCAAATATGAAAAAGATAATTGAATAGAAAGCCATACCTGAGTGAAAGAATATTGAAGAAATAAAGGGCAGTGAATCCTTCCCTTGAAATAACCAAACAGGTGAATGAACATAAAGAAGAAAATCAAAAGGCTTCATAGGCTGAGACCTTGCAGTAATGAGGATGAACTAATTTGTCACTCCTGTTTGGGTTTGAGTGAGCTTTATAGAGTTCTATATTTATGTGAACAAAGGACTCAAATTCGGACAAAGAAATGCAGAACTCAACTGCCTATGGCTGATTCACACCGTATTTCCACTGTGATGACTAAGAGAATGTGGACTTTTATCCAATAGAAAATTTAATCCCTTAAAAGAACTCTCCTTCGCATATCTGGGGGAAGGAGGACAAGCTGTATCTCAGTGTTTCTTTTGCCTCAAAAGATTTTACATGGAAAAGCTGCTTTCATCTCTTATTCTGATGATCTTGATATCGTGCATGGTAGATATGAAGACTGTTCAGGAATTTTTAAAGGGAAGTTTTCTTGGTTTTTTAGAGATATGTTTTCCTGAGCATTGAAATTTAGTGTCCCTCGCTTTTGCTGTGCATCCTTGTATAAGACATCAAATATTCATTTTATATTTGGAAACAATAAAAAAAGCAAAAATACTCCCAAATTTTCCCCCCTTTCCCATTTTTCTTAGGATACAGTTTCCATAACCTTTGCCTTTCAGGCCCAGGACAGACCAGTAGCTAATACCTTTTCCTTACTGTCCCCAGTTTCCAGCTGTATTCTGGTCTCTCTGGAGTCACAGCCCTACAGAAGATAATTTAACACGATGAATGCTGTGCCCTTGAGGTTCAAGACACAACACAGACAGGTTTCTGTTGTTATCTGCACAGGAAAGATGAAGTTCTGAGCTGTGTTTTGATCCCCAGTGGCTTCACCGAACGTTGGCAGAAGTCCTTGGAGGGTTTGAAAGACGCTGTTCATAGCTGGTCTCTGGTGTGAGCTTGTTGATCTCAACGTGATCACCTTTCTCAGGTCACTCGCATGCCTTTGGTCATGCCTGGGTCTTGACAGCAGTGAAAACAGCTCTGCTGAGCTCTCTGACACCTTGTTTGGTCCTGCCTCAATCATTTGTATATCTTGGATATCTCTGCAGGCTACGGGAGCAGTGAATGTGTGATAGTTCAACGAACTGTCAGCCACCCACTTAGATCACCTTCAGTATGCTCTGAAAGGAATTCAGGACTTGTCTTTAACAATTTCAGTGTTTTTCTAAGGGGAATAAAGAATTTAGGCAGGTTATAGAGGATGACACCTTATCCAGCAAGGGCCAGCACGGGCTTCATTCTGAAGCTGAGCAGACACAGGTGCAAGATGGAGCTTGGGGCAAAAATACATTATCATGGAATCATGGAATATGCTGAGTTGGAAGGGACCTATCAGGATCATCGAGTTCAACTCCTGGCCCTGCACAGGACACCACAACAATCCCACCCTGTGCCTGAGAGCACTGTCCAAACACTCCTTGAGCTCTGGCAGCCTTGGGGCTGTGACCTCTTCCCTGGAAGCCTGTTCAGTGCCCAACCACCCTCTGGGTGAAAATAATTTTCCTGATATTCAACATAAATTAAAAATTATATTTGTCTCCTTCCAAAAAGGGCACTTAGGCAAGAAGAACTCAGTCTTTTAGAGGCACCCTCCATACACCATCCCCATGCATTCCTGGGGTGTTGGGTGTAACATGCTGTGAGCACACTCTCTTTGTTAAAGAGAACAAGCAGGTGACACCTCCATTCCCTCTGACATGAATCCTCAGGACACTTTGCTACATGTGAAGGAAGGGGTGGGGGAAGTAAAATAAAAGAGGAAAAAAGACCAGGGCATTCCTAGGAGCATCTTGAGGACTGTCAGGAAAAAATCAGACGGGACATGAACTCAAGCCCTCCAGCTACAAGCAATACTTATTGCTTTCTCTTTGGAAAATCATTACAGATATTCAACCAAATTGAAGAAAACTTGGTAAGAGCTTGTGAAGTGAAATCATGTATTCCATTATGAAGCTTGTTTGCTTTTTTTTCCCTGAGCCCCAGAGAGCATTTTAAGATGCTTTAAAATGTTTTCTTTGACTTAAGTCAAGATTAATTAAGTTTTCCTTGGCTATAACTGGGCATGTCCAGAAACAATGGGATGAGCCCGAGATACAAGCATAAATGATAGGAAAGAACTCTAACTTTTCATATCACTCCTAAATCCTGAGGCAGATGATTCCAGATTGCAAATTATTAGAAAATTATTAAAGGAAAAGGGAATCTTTTGTTCTCTGATGCTTTTAAACCTTTCTTTCTGAACACTTTACTGAAAAAAAAAATGATATCAACTTATATTGTGCCATGAATTCCAGAGGAGTTAGTGACTTCAATAACTACAAGGACGTGTGGATTTTAAAGCTAAAAGAGGCTGTTTTAATCATGTGGGTTGAAGGCTTCCTAACACAGGCCAGCATATCTAAGCCAGTAATTCCTGTGGTGAGTTTAATAACATCTGGTTGAGATAAGCCAAGTGTTTCTCAACTGGGTTTCATAAGACACCTCTTCATCTCAGCCTTCACGTCTTATCAGTATATGGTATTCCATGAAATATTCCTGGTTTATCAATAGAATAACGGAAGGAATTTTCAGGGGTGTCTCAGAGAGGGAAGCCCTTGATATTCAGGGAACAGAGAGATTGATCTCAAACTGGAGCAACATGAAGGACTTCACTGCATGTTTGTTGAGGGGCGTCTCCACAACCCCGGAGATGAGGAGGTGGATAACGAGGAAGATCTCCTGTCAAGCCTTTCAGACTTGCCCGGGGTGCTCATTTTCCATCCTTTGGGAAACCTAATGCATGTTTAGAATATCAGCCTGGCTGGGAAAGCAGGAACAGTTCGTTCTGAGCTGTCCCACACTCCGATCCCTCTGTTTGCTCCGCGTTATCAGCGCGTTGGCTTTGCTTTCCAAACGCTCGGAATTAATCACTTTACAGGCAAACAGGCTGGCTCTGGAGGTTTGCAGTGCTTTCTTCAGAGGGTGGGTTTATTTTGGAGGTCAGATGAAGACTGGCCAAGCAGCTGCCAGAGCTGATGGATAGAATGCAATTTCAGGAATGTCCAGAAATGTTTCATTGTTCTTTAGTTGTTTAAACAAATGGATGCAGGATGAACTCCAGGTTGTGCTGGGTGTGGGCATTGGCCAAGAGGAGAGTTTGCAAATGTATGTGCTTTTATTTGTTTATTTAAGGAATTTCGTAATTATTTCCTCTGTTTCTGTGTTACTGGAGAATCCCAGGAATAATAACTTTACTCTTTGTTGTCGTCGAAATAAATTATTCAAATTTAGAAATTGTTTTGAGAAAGGGTTTGTATGAATTGGGATCTAATGGGCCTAAATTACTTCTCTGTGTTATGGTGATTGCTGAAAGTGCAGCTGATACCACAGTAAAAAGTCCATTTTTATCACAAAACAGTAACTACACGTGTAGTGGGGTCTTTTATATTTGAAGATTAAATGGGCCAACATACAGGGATACACCACGTGAGCTTTTCTTATCAATATCAGCATTTTACGTTTGCAACCTATGGGTTGAAGAGATTTCATTCCAGGCTGGTTCCTGGAAAAAATGCCCCTCCCAGCAGGTTGATTGAATTGGAAAAGAAGTGAAAGGACGAGTTGTAAACCTGGAGTTTCACACATACACAAACTGAAATGCACGTGAAGCACAAGTACTTTATCTGCCCTGGGAATTAATTATCTCAGGGGTAATAATTTACAGAATGAAGAAGAGTACTGATGACCAAGAATCACTGGAGTGCTGGTATTTAAACAATACATGTATTACAAAAAAATGCTGTCAGCTCAGCAATTAGGCTTCAAAATCTGTCTAGAAACCAGCTGCTTGGCTGTGGAAAAGAATGGGGTTGCACGTGTGGGAAGTCACACAGTGTTCAGGTGCCTAAAAATGGCAACTGGGTTACAATTTAACTACAAATAAATGGTGAAAAATTCATTTATCCCACTGAGGCAGCACCAGGCCTTTAGGCAAATTAATTAAATCTTGACAGTGGTACTGGCAGATTAAAGGATAACTTACCTACAGAGTGTTTATTCCTAATAATGGGAGCTGGTACCAGTTCTTAAATTTTAGTTAGGCCAAGTATTGCCTAAATAGGAGAGCGAGGGCCTTTGTAAGTTGACCTGTTCCCTGATATCTTCAGTGGTATTTGCAAACTTTCTCATGTGGTTCTGGTGTTGTCGAAAAGGAATGCAATGACTCTACAACCTGCAGTATGAAATATTATTCATCATTCTGACCTTTTGAGAAGCTTTTGTGTTTTGGGAGGGATTTTTTTTTTTTTTTTGGTCTGGCTTATTCTGTGGAAAAAAAAAACAAAACAAAAAAGGCATTAAAAAAAATCAGAGGAGGAAATGAAAAATTAGCTTCTCTGAAATATTTGCTGTGTTAAGGACAAGAGTTTCTTCTCCACCTCATATTTTGTGCTTCTGGGCCAGCCTGTTTTCTTGCATTGACTTGTCCTGAATGTATTTTGGTCACATTAAGCAGGCATGGAAAAATCAACAAAATAATTCAGAAACAAGTCTTGTCACGAGAAAGTGCTTCTTGGAGCGTCTTGCTTTTCTGTCATCATATCTGCAGAACAACGTGCATCCTTCTGTAGGGGAAGAGAATCTGTTCTCCTCAAAGCCTGAGATGGAAATGTCTATTGGTATTGGAACATGTTGCCAATGTTTCAATCATTCCCTATGTCTGTGTCACCTGGATCACCATTTTCCTGATGGAAACACACCCTTCCACCTCTGTCCCTAAGGAGCTCAAATTTCCTGGATCCTTGTGAAAGTTGATTGTAGCAGACACATTATGGGAAGGGCGATGTTCCTGTCACCTCATTATAAGAACCAAATTTGACACCAAAGTCAGCAGTTTAGGCTCAATTATTCAAAGAAGAGGGATGGGTGTTTGGTGACAGCCTCTGGAGAAGCCCCTCTTTACACCAAAAATCTGGAGATAATAAAAAATAATAACAAAAAATCATTATTAATAAATAATTAGTCCCAAGGGACCATGGTACAGAGATTTGCAGCCCAGAAAAAGCAAATCCTTTTAGTCTTTGCAAAGATGAGAACATCCCAGGGAGGACCACTTGTCCTGTTGGCATTGGCTGGATCCAGTCTTGCTGAAGCAAACATTTGACAGTAAGGTAATTGTAGCTCAAAGATACTTTTGAACAGGTTTTTTTCTGACATTGAAGGAACAGAGGGAACCAAGTAACTTGGTGGTGGATTTAAGACCTAAATCAAGGATGTTACTTCTTGCAAGGGCTGAGCGAAGAAATGTCAGACCTCTCCGTGTCAGGAGTAAATATTTGTGGCTGATACCCAAGGGCTGGTTATGGAGGTTTTGTGCACTGTGAAACTGATATTTGGTTGGATGGAGTGAAAGAAATTTTAGTGGGCAAAAGCTTTCCTTCCTCTGGCCTGTGCTCAATGCAGCTGGTCCTGTGCCTGCTCTGATGTCCCAAGAGCCTCAAGACTTTCCCTTCTTTCTAATTCCGGTGGCAAAAATATTTTGCCTCCCAAAAACTTGCCTGCCTTTAGTTACCCAGTAGGAGTGGCTTCCATTGAGATTTATTTCCCTCCTTTGAGCCTGATCCTCCTTCATATCTGCATCAGTGCTCATTGCATTCCCACCTGGCCAGGAGACTTGTTAAACTTCCACTGAAGCCAGCAGGATCCATTTTGTGGCCTCCAGTGGCCAGCTTGGATTGACCTCTGAAGACTAAAAGACAAACATAAATAAAAATTTTAATCTACCACTCCATTAGCAACACACAGTGAAGCATCAGGAAGGCATTTATTTCACATTAAGGATAAAACTGTCAGTAAAGCCAGAATCATTAAATCTGTCAGGACATTAACAGATAGAAATGATTTGGAGGAGGTTGTCAGGGAAATCCCAAGACTGAAATATAAATTATGTTGAAACAGTGCCTATTCAGTGATAAGTTAATGCTCACAAATACAACATCTGCACAGTTTTCTCAGCCCGATAAGTCCTGAAGCAATTCCATATGAAATTACAGCTGCTTCTACCAAGACATCTCTCATCTGATGTCCATCCCACTCTTGGAATGGTTTTAATAAATGCACAGAAAAGAACTGGAACAACATCAGAGGGTGATTCATAGGCAAAACCCACGTGCAGTGGGTACACAAGCTTGTTTGTTGAGGAGAGCTGCTGCCCTTGGCTCTCTTATCACAGACTGGAGATAGGTGGGTCAGCAGGGATGCACTGGAAATAAGCTTGGAAAAAAAAAAAAGAAAAAAAATGTTGTTCCTCTGCCTCATCAGTTTTGATTATCCTCATTCTTGTTTTTCTGAATTTTCCTCATGAAATTAATAAGGAATTAGTGAGCAGTGCCCTTGCTAATGACAGGGCACAGGGCTTTGCAGCAGACCAGAGTGGGCACAGCCAGGTGTTCCATGGCATTGGCCACCTCCTTTTGGGGATCCCTCATGTTCCAAGGCTGATTAGAATGATCTGGTTTGGGGAATTGCATGAGCTGCTCTAGTAACTCTCCAGCTCTTTTCTCCCTTTTGACTGACAGCAAACTCCTGAAAAGCATTATCTGAATCTCTGTGGCTCGTTCAGTCCCTGAAGACCTTCACAAACTATAGAGATGGGAAAAGACTATTAAAAGGTCCAATTCCTTGCCAGTGCAGGTTTTCTCTCCAGTGCACACTTGTTGGATTTGAAAAAGCTTATACTTAGTATTTCAAGAAATTTTGTGCTCTTCACTTCCCCAAGGGAGCTCTTATGCAATTGGTCCTGTTGGGAAAGTTTCTCCTCCACCTTGGTAATTTTATCTACCTAGGGGTGTATATAAAAATATATATATGATACATGATTACTTTACATATATTTATTCCTGATTTGTTTTTTTTTAACACATCATTAAGTGATATGATACCCCAAAGCCCTGCATAGCCAACAGCTTGGATAAACAATCGACTCTTAAGAGTCTTTCATTAACACTCATTAATTTTTCCAGCTTTCTTCTAGGAAGTCAGCACAGTCCCAGGGCTGCAGGTCTGGGAAGAGCTAAATCCAGTTCCTTGCTCTGCCATATTCTTTCCATCCCACTCTGAGTATTCATTGTTAGTTCTCTTCATTCCTTTTCAGTGCAAATGTTTCGGTTGCTTCTCTTTTCTGTAGCTGTCTCAGCTTTATCAAAATTGAGTCTCACTCTGTTATTTTCCTCTCTTTTTTCTTGTCTCTGTTTAGAGTAGGTTCTTCAATTCACTTTTTTTCTTTTTTGTGTGAGTTTGAAGCCTTTCCCAAATTGGTCTCCCCCAAACCTACAACAGAATTTAAAGGCTCCCATTTGCTTTTACCTCCCTGACTCTCTGGGCTAAATTTTTTGCTTAGAAACATTGACAGACCTGGACAACAAGTGCTCCTCTTGAGAGGAGTAAAATTTTCTTGTCTTTATTTGTGGTATGTTTTTGGTACAGGAAATACCCCACTCCCTTTCTCCTGATCTGATTCATCCAGTGATTTCACAGAAAATAGCAGATAATTTGAAAGGAATTATGGCAATTTGTGCCTGGTGGGCTCGAGAAATTTTGCAGTACCTTTCCCTTACTTTTGATGAAAACTCTAAAGGTTTCTGTGTGGGGAGAGATTGGCAGGTTGTTTTTGTTGTTAAGCTGAGACAGCAACGTGTGGGTGGAAGAAGGTTTTGTTTGATTCAGTGCTGGGAAACGGGGGGAGGACTTAATCTTGCCTCCAATATCCTGCTCCTCTGCTCAGTGGAAAACACTTGCTCCAAGTGAACAGCTAAAAGTCTCTGGGAGCAGCTTGATGGTCTTGGGCAGCATCCAAGGACAATGCCCAGAGCATATCTAAAATTGTGTTCTGTGTCTGAAAGCCAAGGAGAAGGAAGGTCTGGAGGCTGCAGCTGCAGCAGGAAGATTTGCATTGCCATTATTAAGCTATCTCAGCCTTGTGTAAACTGGGATATTTTAGCCCTAATGGGTCACCACCTTCCTCTTTATCCCGCCCAGTATGCCTGGACTGTGCAGATCCCAAATCCAAAACGATCCAGGGGGAATCTGCTCCTCATCCTCATGACTCGCTCGTGTTGGACGTGTGGAAGTAAATTGAATTCTTCATCTCAACAAGCGGTACAAGCTTAGCTCTGAAACAAAACTAGTTTGCCTAATTCTCTTAGTTAGGGGGTAGAAAGGACACTGGTGAAAATTTAATTCAACTCCCTAAAAAATCAGAGAAAGAAATACATTTGGAATCTGTCAGCAAAGAAGGGCTTGGACGGACATGGTGTCCCCCTCATGTAACCAGGAGTATGGGCAGCAGAAAATAAAAAGGAAAAAAGTGCCTCCTGGGAAGCATAGTAACCAAAGAAAGATATTTTTTTTTCCCCAAGCATAATTGTATTTCATATAAAGTGTCATTTAAACTTCAGGAGGACTTTGTCAGGCTCTTCACACGATACCAAAAGATGCTCCATGTGGAAGTAGTCTGGATTAGCATGAGAAATCAACCTGGCTACTTAAGTTCAGTGCTGGAATATTTGATAACCATGAGACTTTCAGAAATTACAGATAGTTTGAGTGGATATTTGAGCAGACAGGATGAACTTTTTTAGAATTACAATTCAATTTGAGCCAAAGGTCACCCTTATAAACTTTTAAAGTCTTGCAAATGTAGAAGACCCTGCTCTAGAGTGTTTATGTCTGTTTTAAATTTATCATCTCGGTTCCAAAGAATAAAGTATAAGAATTTGGCTAAAAACAACGACTGAGAAAGGCTTTGCTGGGTTTTTTTGTAATAAGTTTGAGGGAAGACGAAGAAGTGAAAAAGCAGAATTGTTTAAGGTAAAGCATGGCACAGGAATAGTGGGATTATTTTAAGAGTAATATATATGTATTTTGAAATTATACATTCCTAGCCATGCTTCCACTGAAGTTTGGGAACAGCTTTGTAATGGGAGAAACAGAGGAAGGAGAAGAAGAGTTAACTCCTTGTAAGATGGAGTTTTATGTATTTCTTGAAGTAAGAATATGATATGGAATCTTTTTAACAGCAGTGAACTGAATTCGATGATGGAAGAGGTCGTGCAGCTCACTGTCTTTTCCAAGAAACAGATGCTGACAAAACCACATGGGCCAGCTCAGAGGTTGTGAATGCCATTCACATCCACGCAGAGGAGGCACATGGAATGAAAATGTAACTCCCTGTTTTTCTCTAATATTTGTGCTCGGGGGCTGAGATGGTTTAGGAGATTAGGGACAGGATATGGAAGATTTCAGCCCAGGAAAGCTTTTGAAGCCAGGCTGTGGTTCTCAGCAAGTGAAGAGGCTGGTTTACATTCAATAAAATCATGGAGTTATCTCAGGGTAATTTATGGGGAAACACACATAAGTCTATTCCTTCACGGCCCAATTTATTGCATTCAGCAGTATCAGAGCTTTTTTCTCAATCAGCTCATCAATTTAAAATAGTGGAGTCAAAACTGGGAGCAGGTTATAATTTATCCTGTTGGAAAATCACTCTGCTCATCTCTGTACTCGAGTCCCCTGGCCAGTGCCAAAGATGGTGGCTTTTAAGTCAAATTTAATCCAGCTGTTCCTCTCCTGGTGCTTTGTTTGCTGTGCCCCAGGGATTTCAAGCTGGATGAGGCTTCCTTGGCTTTCATGGCCAGAAAAGACTCTAAATTCATTTATCCCCACTTCCTGTACGGTATAAACCATTTGCTGTCATCATGAGAATATTTCTAGTACCTGCTGACTATATTTCTACTGTTTATTAGTAGACTACTACTAGTATACTCCTGGTGTATTACTGCTTCTCCATTAGTCCAGTGTCAGGGAAAAGCCAAAAGTAGAGAAGTTTTGTCTGCATTTTAAAGACTCTGGCATCTGCTGCTTTTGAACACTGCACACAATAGGAAGAGAAAGAATCTGGAAATAATTTCTGATGCCCATCCTACCCCCTCTTTACCCAACGCTCCACACTGACTCTCCGAGTTAATAAACCCAGGTGATGCACCAGCCAGGCATCACAGCACTTGATCTCACTACCTGATATTTGTGTTACATAAAACTAAAAGAAAAAATGCAAAAGCCCCGTGGCCAGGCCAGTTAATGGAAATGGAAAACCACTGCAGCCTGGTAGGAAAGAGGAGAAGTTATTGTGGTGCAGTAGAGCAGAGCTCCCTCCCCAGGACAGTCAGGAACAAGGCCTTGGGGCAGGAGCTGTGTAGTCTGCCCTCTACTCCAGGAGTAACTAAAACCCTCCATGAAGATGTTCATCCATAACTCCTTTTGCTGCTGGTGCCATCTTGATCTTCTTGCTGTGCCATAAGTGCCTGGGTGGGGAATGTCCCACGTCATCCTAATGCCTGCCCAGGAGAGATAAGAGCAGTCCTGCTGAAAGTCCACAGAGAAGTTTCAGCTACAGATCTCACCCCCTCACCTCCTGTAACAGTACCCTGTGGATCCAGGTGGCTGAAATGGCCTTTGTTTGTACTGGAAAACTAAATGGGTCCAGAGCTTGGGGCTTCTCCCCAGCAGGCACCCATTTATATCATAAAATTGCTGCCATCCTCTCTAGCATGGTGTGATTGTCTTCCCAAATTTTTCCTCGCGGAAAGGTTGGCTGACAACTTTTCCAAAACACCAGGGAAGGTTTTAAACCCACCAAAATGCTTGGCTGAAGCACTGGAGCTGAGAACCTCATTGCTGATGGTCCTCATTGATGCTGGAGCTCACTGGTTTCTCACCTGAGCTGGTGGAAGGCATCCAGCCACATTCCTACTGGTATCTTGACCTTGGATTCCCCACTGAATGTGTGGATTCAGATAATATTCTTTTGAACAGCACCCACTGTCCAAGTGCTGTACATACTTGTACAGAAACCTGATTTTAGCAGGGTCCTGCAGGCTCAGAGTGACTTTTGGATACGAGGGTGCATGCAGAAATGTTTAGAGCAAAAATGTAAAAATATCGTTTCTATCATCACGTGGGGCCATGCTCAGTTGAACACTCACTACTACTGGTGATTAGTACGACCCCAATAAACCAGCAACACTGAATGAAAATAATAGAAAATAACAACAGATTATCGATCATGTTTTGCTTTTCATGTTGACAATTAGTGTATTAAAAGCTGATCCCTGTGGTTATTACCATGAGTCAGTGCATGTCATCTGTCTCTTGGCACTGATAACTCAGCCAAGATCAATACCTGCATCATCCTACCTTCAAGTCTTTCTTTTAAAAATTGTTTTAAATTGCTTTGAGTGGTTTTCTTTTTAAGAACAATTTTCAGGCTTTAAATCTCTCTAGTGAGTCAGTGTATCTATAAATCCTAGAAAACAGTGTTTGAATTCTTACTTCTTTAGGCCTGTCTGCCTTTTATACAATTGTTACTCACCGTGCTCAAACTGCAACCAGAATTTCTGAATGCATTTCCAGAAAAGGTGGGCGTGCAGAGCAGTGAATCCTGTTGGATCACCCAGGAAAGGCTCTGAGAGCTCTGTGGCCCATCTGTCCTCTACATCTTCAGGTTTGTTTTTGCAAGAAATCCTTGACACAAGCCCAGGACTGGTGCACTCCAACATCCCATCCAGATGAGAGTCAGGAATGTGCCTCTGTCAGCCCCCCCCACCCCTTTTCCTTGGCTACACGAATTCCCAGTGGTTTGTCAAGCCATTTGTATTTTATTTTAAAGCACAAGGCTCAATCAGCCTGTGACCACTGGAAGTCTTCCAAATACCAGTCAAACCCCAGCCTGAAATAAGTTATTTTTCCCTTATTTGAAACCTCCAAAACAATGCAAGCAATCTGCTTTCACTCTGTATCCTCCAAGGCCATGTATCACTGATTAATTTCTGTTTCTCATTTTCTAGGACTCTTTTTTGTCTCTTTTCTCGTATTTTATTTCCATGTATTGCCATCATAGAAATTGCTATTGAGACTATTTTGCTGTAATTTAACCTTTAACAGACACTTTATAAGAAATGCAGCGAAATCAGAGTTTTCTTCAGTCAGTGTCAGTTGTAACAGTAATAATTTAAAGAAAAAAATGAATTCTGTGGCCCTTGAAAATCAAAGGTTTTCTTCCTAAGCCTGTTTTCTTGTGACCCTACACAAGAGGAGCTCTGCTGTGCCAGGAGACACAGCAGAGTGTGGCTTTGCCACATAGCAGGAAGCTCTGTAGTGTATTTTGTATTTTGTAGTGTGGTGTTGCTCTAAAGAAATTGTATATGTTATTTAATCTCTCTGAATACAGGCTTTGCTGTAGACCAGGGCCTGTTGTGGTCAGTGGCAGAAAAACTAACCATGAATCTGCAATTTTAGTCCGTGGCAGAACTGCACAGGGGGAAGGAGCATCGTTGAAGGGCAATTTTAGGCTTGAATCGAAGGCCCGGGGCCAAGGTATTCACACCATGGGCTGGGGAAAGCTGACAATCACTTGGAAAACAACCAGGCCTTGGAATAAATTGCTGTGCAAAAGCCCATTCATTAGTACTCTGGTTTTTAGAGGATTGGTTGCAGCAGCCCAAATACACCCCAAGAAGTGCAGCCCCGCAGCTCCAGCTGTTTTCACCACCAACAATGGTTTTTCTCCATTATTCCCTCCCAGTACACCACCAGAGATAGCTTCATTGTTTTCTCCTCCTGGATCACTTCCATTTATTGTCCTGGGAAAATCTGTGCTGGCAAATAATCTCACCGAGGGGTCCCGATTTAGTCTCTCCCATTCTCTATATTCTCAGTTTCGAGAGGATTGTTGCTTGTTCACATGTGGGTAAACAGGGTCAGAACTGGACCCAGGGCACTCAACTTCACATTTTCAGGTGGTGAAGGAAAAATGCAGCTGGAAACTGTAAGTTCACCAAGTTTGTATCCAGCCGATTATTTTATTCTAATTTTAACCTGTGGTAAGAAGGGGAAAAAAAAAAAAAAGAAATAGAGTGGATATTTTGAGTTCACTGTGTTTTTGTTCTCATGAATAACTGACATATTACTTTGCCAAATGGCACTGTGAATCCATGATGGAAAAGGTTATGCAGAACCCTTCATTTCTCTTCAGAAAAGATACAACTCCTCATAGAAGAGAACACTCGATTTAAAACTGATGCAAGGCACAACTTAGGCACTTAGTCTTATCATGTTTGTCAGACCATGAAAGATGCTAAGTGTGCAGGAAATAGATTCATCATAATCCTAAAATATAGGTGACAATTCACAGAAAGATGTTTTTTAATACTTAATATTCAAATATGACATATTGTGGCTGGAAAAACTGTTTTGAGCTACATTATTCTAAATGTAAAACATCTACAAGGAGACAGGCTGGAGTGAATTCAGAGAGACAGCAAAGGCTATGAAGAGGGTTAAAATTAATGAAAAAAGTAAGTTTTATAAATAACCTAATCAACAAAGATGGAGGGGCCTAAGAGTAATCTTAAAGTAATTAAGTGCAATAGAGAACAAGGAACTCAGTGATTTTACTTCAGGGGAGTTGGAATTAGATAGTCTTAAAGGTCCCTTCCAACTCAAACCATTCCGGGATTCTATGAATATAACCAGGAGGATGGAACAAAGAGGAAGAAAATAAGTAATTTAAGGTTAATACAATAAGCAGCTTTATAATCAGTAGATCTGTCAGGTCCTGGACCCATTTTTCAAGGGTAGTAAATAACTCTTCACAATTAAGAGGTCCAAATTCAGGTTGGATAAAAGGAGTATTAAAACACTGTAGAAAGCAAGTGTACAACTGATATATAAATGTTACAATTAAAAGCCAATCAATATATAAACACCACAGTTAAAAGACCCTCACAATGGTTTGGACTGAATCCATTTGCTTTCTAAGTGTTTGCATCCAGGTATTATTTTTGAGAAGTTTCTTGGAACAAGGAAGGAATAAACTGACCCTTTCAATACGACACTTTCAGTTCTGGAATTGTCCATAGCATCTGGCTGTGGAACAAACCCTAATATGTACTGATTGCACTTTCCTTGGAAGGTCTCCAAACCTTCTGCTTAAAAAAAAAAACAAAAAACTGCCAACAGCCCTAGAGAAGAGTATGTGGCAAATATTTGGTGTTTTTCTTCTACACGTGTTTTTTTCCAGCTGTGACTTGAAATTGTGCCTTGTCAAGAAATGAAATGGGCTGGAGGCAGCGTGATGTGAAGCAGGCTGTCTAAAATATGTGCTGGGTTTCACCTGAGAGATTAAGACACTCATATTTAGGTTTTTACATCCCACTGCAAACTGTGGATGTCCAGTCATACAATCAATGGATTGTCAATTATTAAAGAATAATTCAGCTGGTCAAATACGGGCATTTTCCTCAGTTTCAGCTTCAAAAGTCCTGAATCTCCAGCAGTTTTGCCCACTAATTGAGTCGTCTAAAAACAGGGTCCAGTGCCATTTGTGATTAATCTACATGGAAAAAGTGACCATTACAGTGGATCTACAAATTTATGGACTTGCAGCTGATTGTCAGGTGGGAAATGGAATCCCAAGAGCCCTTGGCACAAAAATATGGCTCCTTGATACCTATATTAAGGTAACTGAATTAAATCCCAGATTTCAATTCAATAAAGAGGGATCATAGGCATCCAGTTTATGTGTAGATATGAGACATCTGAGGCTCTGAGACTCCTGGTTTTTTGAGCTGAATGACACCAGAAAACATCATTAATAAAAAAAGAAAGATATGAATCATGGTATTCCTAACAAGTGAATATAGTTTGACAGAGGTAACAAGTTTTTCAACAGGCAGGTTTCTTATGGGTTATTGAGTTTAAGATGTGAATATCTTATGAATTCTTAGCTGATCTTGGAAAAGAAATTATAGGGCCACCAATAACAGGACAATATAATCCCTGAAGAAAAGAAAAAAAGAACTCATGGAGACATATTCCTATCACAATAGTGCACTGTAAGGCTTTTCCCCCCAAATCTTGGCTCATGTGATATCTGAGGGATGTATCCCATGAAGTGAAATTGTGAGAGATCGTGTTACCTGGGTTTCTGGAAGTTACTGACCCTTTGAAGTGTGTAGCCAACTAAAATACTGAGAAGAGTCTTGTTGGTCTTAACTGTCACGGGGATTTGAACCATCCCTCAGAGGTCTGAACCATCATCCCTCACGGAGCAGGGATGGACCAGATGACATCCCGAGGTCCCGTCCAACCTCAACCACTCTGGAATTCTGTGAAGAGGTGAGTAGAGAACAACAAAATTGCTCTGAACATATATACACATGATTTTTTTTTCAGTAAAAAATAACCTAAGGGAAAAAGTACCTAAGATGAGATCATGAGAAAATGGAGCAAATAGATAAAGATGTTTGTCCTCACTGATTGCTTAGAGGTTTCTATCAGCTTGTTAATACTGATTGAAAAGAAGATAAATATAATGAAAATCCCTGAAAGACTCTGAGATTGAGAGCAAGTAGTTTGCTTCATGTGATAGAAAAAGAGTGAGGTGAGGGATCAGAGGAGGAAGACAAGAGATCAATAACTCCCAGTTAAGGAAACGCTGTGGAAAATTCAGGATTTTCCTAAAGCAAGGATTGTGTATTTTAAGATCTGAGACAAAAGAGAACTGATGGAAAGAGCCCAAATGAGATCTGCCCTTCTGTGGATGGACAGGAAAAGCAATATGAAATAACATATTAACTGGAGTAAGGTGGGATGGCTCAGGACACGACAGTCTTTCCCAGTAACACGGAAACTTTGAAAGCTATGAGATTTTGCAGCCTACCTCCAGTTCCTCAAAGGGAGGTGAAGAGAAGAAGCCACACTGAGCAGGGTGACACTCAGAGGTGACAGATCCATGTGCCACCTGCGCGGGGTTGGCTGATGGAAAATGAGGCTGTGCAGAGTTGAGAAGGGGAAACATGAGCTAAGTGGTGATGTGAGTCACCCTGACACACCATTAATTATGTTTCCAACCTTGGAATGAGATGGTGCCAGTCCCGTGTGTTTGTCAAGGGGGAAAGTGCCAGCAGAAGCTTCTGTGTGTGTCAAAGAGGCTTCCAGAGGGAATCAGGTGAGGCTGAAGTGATTCCTTATGGATGAGTTACATTCCATCCTCACCTGGTAGGAGAAAGAGTACTGGGAAAATGTACACTGAGTAAAGTAAATCCGTGAAAAGTTCAGGATGCCCCTCACCTTTAGCCACCTGAAAATGAAGGAGTGGGTTCTTCCCTAGGGAGAAGCTGGCAATTCCAGGGAATGGGCTGCATCATCTCTCTTGGGTGCTGTACTGGGACAAGGTGCATTTCCATCTCTCGGTACCTTCAGGTACTGGGAGGCCACAAAAAGGTCACCCCAGACCCTTTTCTTTTCCAGGGTGAACAACCCCAATTCTCTCAGCCTTGAACCCTAGAAAGATTCTTTATTTTATTTTATGACAATATTACAATGATAATTGTGCTTAATATTCTGATATTCTACTTCAACCCTAACCTGCAGAACCATCTAATCTTCAGAGATCACAAGTGTAGGAAGTGGTCTTAAAGCATCTGAAGTCTTGCACAGGCTTCATATCCTTTAACACACACAAATAAAGAAGCAGAGGCAGATCAGAAAGTTTCCAAACCAGACTCAAAGATGGTGTTAGAAATCTCTCTGTTTTCTCCTTTTCACCTCTGTAAACTGGATTTACAAGTGCTCTTGGGTAAGACTTCCCTGTCTGCTGCTAATGGGAAACACATGTGCAGACAATACACTGGAGAAAGAGTTCAAGAACATGTTATTCTAGGAGAAACATTATTTATGTGATCCTGCCAAAGATATCAAGACTTTGGGTAATTGGCAGTGTGTGTGCTCTATGGGCAATTCAGTACCCACCACTGTGCAAGGAAAAGCTCCTACAAGAGATCTTTATCATTTAGGACTCTTCATTAAATCTTATTGTCCCTTTCTGTCATAAATTATATTATTAGAGTGAACAACTTAAATGTAAATGAACCTTTAAAAGACCAACAGCTGAGCCTTGACTACATTGTGAGACCCTGAGCCCCCTCCTCTCAAGTGCTCTGATTCCTTTCTTACCATGAATAAACCAGTAACACTGGAATTTCTGGAGAGTTTGGGACTTTTTCTGAGCACATGGAAGGACAGAAGTGTGAACCTTGAACTCCAGACATTCCTCATCAGGTTCCAGGGCATGTAGGGGCAGAGAGCCTGAGAAGTAATTTCATCAGTTGCTTTGTAATTATAGCTCAAGATTCATGTGCCAGTGTGTTTATTTTCATGTTGACAATCCTTAAGGAACCAAAGAATCCAGTTGTCCATCCAAAGAATCCTTTGCTGGCCACCTTGCAAAGGTAGGAAGGGGTGATGTGGAGTTTCTTTGCATTTCCCAACGTGCCTGCAGATTTCACATGAGTGAAAAGGAGTCAAGAGATAAGGACAGACACTGAACATACAAACCTGAGAGTTGGAAAAAATGAAATGCATCTTCAAAACCCAAAGAAACAAGTGAAACGGAGGACAGTCTGCAAGAACCTGCCACAGAAAAAAGACATACACGTGGATACAGAGAACTGAGAAATTGTTTAATTTAAACTCAGTAAGTGTCAGACAGAACTAAAAAGGCCTCCAGAACTGTATAAACTGGATAAATCAGAAAGACAGATTTGTCTTGTTCTAAAATAGCAAAGTTTATATATTAAAAAATGAAAAGACAAGACAGAATGTTGTTCAATGAGCCAACAGCAGTAGAGTTGTCTGTTCCTCTGATGAGAAAATGAAGGGATGAACAAGATCATGTGGTCAGCAGAGGAGACCCTTTGGGAACTGATTTATCCTGTCAGACAATGACTTTATGTCATTCAGTGTTCCAGAGATCTTTAGGATTCTCTGGGCTTCAGGAAAGCACCAAATAGAGAAAAAGGTAATCTTCTTCTCCTGCTATCTAATGCTTAGGAACCATCCCATGAGAATATAACACCTTTAGGAGTTCAGTTTTCTGAACATTTTGTTCAGAAAAAGTTTTTCTGAACTTGCTTTTGGTATCACAAGAAAGGCAGGTTAGTAAATGATGAATAGGAAAGGAATGATTAATTATTCACAGTCCAATCAAAGTTGTTTTAGTGAAGTCAAACTGAGGCTAAAATATCTGGAAGGAAAGTGCATGTTCTGTGTGTGGGAGGGGATGAATTTATCTGTCAAGAGGCAAATGAAGCATTGATAACTGTCTCAATGTGAACTATTAAAAAATAAAGGCAAGTGCAACTTCTGGAAGTACAGGGAGAACATTCAGCACAAAATAGGAAGTGACCTTTCCTCTATAAATTACACCATTTAAAGCTCGTTAAATGATGTGTCCAGCTCTGGAGGACACTTCAGAAAAGACATCTAAACAATGGAGAGAGTTCAAAGGAGAACTGCAAACACAATCCAGGGCAGGAAAGCAAATCTTTCACTGTGAACTCTAAGAGGCTTAATTTTTAAAGCTTCTTGCAGGGGAGGCTAAGGCACAACATCATCCCACGAAAACCACTCCAGGTTCAGCACCTTAATGGCTCTACCTGGAATATCATTCCCATCTCTTCAAAAAGGTTGGAAAATGTTGTAGCAGCCTTTATATGTGGCTTTCCAGTAGATTAAAATAGAAAATGAAAATAAACACTGTCGTGATAACACCTTGGAGCATTGAAGTTCAACTATGTTTTGGGATAGGACAAGGTACAAGAAGTTTCTGTGCAAACCCTACATGTCATTGGATGCTCAGGTTGCCCAGATGGGAGGAATTATTCTAGAGATAACCATCTTCTTTGCTTTTTTCTGTCCACAACACATCCCTGACACCCCTTGCCTTTTAGGACTAGAAGACATAAAATGTAAACAAAATAATGCAAACTGACAATCCTTTGGAAAAATCTGAAATGAATGTGTATTTAATTAGTATGATTTTATTCAATTTGCCTATTTACTACCCATCTCAGTCCCATTTCAGGCTCCTCACATTGCACAGAGAGAGAGAGAGGAAGAAAGAGAGAGGGTTACATTTGGTAAAACTGTTATTTTGAATAACTGGACCCAATCCTGTCATAATGTGTCAGCTGGGCAAGGGGGAACTGCTTTTTACAACCACTTCCTTGCCTACAAAAGACAAAATGACTGTAACAATTTGATGACCTCTACATGAATTCAATCATGTCCAGCTGTTCCTTTTTATTTCTCTTGAGGTTCCCTCTCTCAGACAAACTGACATTTTTCCTTCCACCATATTCAATCCAAGCATAATTCTCACATGAAACACACAAAGTTGAGCCAAACTTCACAATCCTAATTTTACTTGATCAGCTTTTCATTCCTAGCTCTTCTTTTGTCTGGCTCTGTGGCAGTGGATAACCCAAGAAAAAAGGATCACACCTCATCCAGATCTACAGCTCTTTGCTAATAGAAATGTCACTGCTCTGTGACAGTGGCAACTGTCCCTGACTTTTAAGGAGTCCATCTGTGCCTTAAGAAGCTTGGGAGGCCCCAAATTCAAGGATAGTCTAAGCCCTCATAGCTATTAACATTCATGCTGTTGCCCCATTAGGCCAAGTTACGACCTTACTCAAACCTGCCAAATTCTATTCTATTACTATTCTATTATTATTATTATTTCTATGTCATCTTTCAGAAGAAGCCAAATCATCCAGTCTCACTCTTCTGTTCCTCCCACCAGTGATCCAGTCACTATGGAAAAGTGAATTAATTGCTGGGATGGACTTAATTTGTGGAACACTCTTTATCCTCTTGCTTGTCTGTGTTGAAAACAAGCAGCTGAGCAGAGACACATCGTTCCAGGACACACATCTTGATGCAAATTCTGAAACCCCTGGGTATTAGACATATTTCCAACTTAGATGCCTCCTTCTTCCAAAGGTTGGAACAGATTAGGGAGCAGAGGGTTAAATATTTGCCTCTCAAATCCCTTGGAAGCTGAGAGTCCAACCCTGAGTAGTTCTGCTGGATACCACCAGAATAAGGGGCTTCTCCCCTTTCTTTCAGGCCAACTGAAGGGACTTGGGAGGAGATTCCCATCTCCTCTCCTGCCCAGCAAAGGCAAAGAAGAGGTACATGTGAAGAAAGTCATCCTCCATCTAATTCCATGATGATCTAATCCAACTCCCAAGCAAGTCAACCGTTCCTGTCTTATACTGATGGGAGGTGACTGTTGACACAACCTTCTTTTCTCCTCATCCTGGAGCTAGTGGATCACTATCCCACATTATTGCAGAAGTCTTGTTGGAACGAGACCTGTGGGAAGGAAAGAACTGCTACTTGAGTCAAAGCAGACAACTGGCTGATTTTTCCTGTTTCTTCCTTGTTCAGAAAGTCTCTGCCATTGAGTGCCATCCTGCCTTCCATTTTTCCACCCTCCCTGAAGACACACAAGTGTTCCTGCCTTGTAATCCAAGTGACCAAGTGGGAATGCAGAGCAGGGATGAGTCTCTAAAGCCCACAAACTCCTGAAATTCCCTCAAAAGCAGCTAATTGGAGCCATTCTCCCTATCAGGTATTCAGAGTTTAAATTCATATGCCTATTGCTGACTTGATTTCCCTTGGGTTTTTCCTTACCAGCCTTGTTTTTCAGACTCTCTTTTTTCCTTTACAGCAATCTTGTGGGATATGACAATGTTTTTGGTTTTCTTTTTAATTCACTTCATCAATGGAATCCTTACCTGGCTAAATGTTGTTAACAGTTAGTGGGCTCCTCTCTGACTGTCTTTTCTTTTCCCATCTCTTAAAGGAAAGTTCCTTCCCAGCCAGCTGAGATGCCACCACATGATGTGCACATCCAAAATCTCTTTCTGTCCAAGCCAAAGGGTTTTTTTTAATTCTCTGCTTCGTTTGAGTCTCCTCTGAGCACAGATCCTGACCCCAAATTCCCTGTGGGATGCGGACAGCAGTTCAGGGATGGCACTGGATACAAACAAACCACTAGAACAAGCTCTGGAAAAGCTCATTTTATGTCAGGATCACTGTTTTATATCCATCAGTGAACCAGAGGGCCTTCAAAGGTGCACAAATGATCTTCAAGGGCCCTTCCAAACCAAGCCATTTTATGATTCTATGAAATGTTGAAATATTCACGTTTATTTTTTCTAGAGTATTCAGAAATGGGAACTTAGGTAGTACTCTCAATAAAAAGAGAGAAGACAGTTGAGAGAAGAGCTGTATCAGCAAAGATGCTTTAGGAGACTGTGCCAGTGAACACAGAGAAGGGGTGTGTGCAGTGCTGTGTTTGGCTGTGATAAACACAACCCCATCTCCACTCACCTGAGTATAAAGAAATAACTGAGTTTAAGAACATGGGAAACTTGAGGCTTCACTGGAAGCCATCCCTGGAAGTGTTCAAATCAAGGTTGGATGTGGCTTGGAGAAATCTGGCCCAGTGGAAGTTGTCCCTGCCTATGGCAGGAGGACTGGAATTAGATAATATTTAAGGTCCCTTCTAAGCCAAATAATTCTGTGATTTGGATTCTATGAAGTTTCTCTATCTGATATCTTCACTGAGATCGAGATTAATTTAATTTTACTTCATCCATCTAGAAGTTAAACACTGAGTTTAAACTGATCATCTGAGGTCCCTCTATAGCTCTTGAAGGAAAACACTTTCTGAAAGTGATTCACATCCTCTTGACACGTGGCAGAGGAAAGGAAGACCTTCTTCAGGGTAGAGGACATTGCATTTCCTTTCAATCCGTCCTCCTGATGAAAAGTAGCATTTAGAGTTTTCAGTCCCTTCATAAGCAGATCACAAAGGGATTTGCAGGACCCCAGCTTTGTGACAAAGCTATGCAAGCCCAAATGCTACTGAATGCAATCAGTATGAGATGCTCTGTGAAAAAAAACAAACCTTAGCTAAAGGCCTTGCAGATATTTTGCCTACATGTGCCTCCAGGACCACATAGATCTTCAGCCTGTAAAGTAACTTCAGAACACAGTTCCTGAGGTTTGGTAGATTTCTCCTGTGTGTGCCTGTTAATAGTGTGACTAAATTTAGTTTTCCCTGCTGAAATACAACCACCAGGAAGCTGATTCATTCTGTGATAGTTCATATCCACGAGACTATAACCCGCTCCCAGTTGTAACTTATGTTTTTGTCACAACCAGAGTAGATGTTGACAGACCTTCCTGCTTCCCCAGTGCCAACGTGCTCCGAGCTTGTTCCTGGAGGAATGGGGGAGGTCTTGCTCATAATTTGTGTCACAAACAAGAACAGTAGTTTTACTCATCAAAGTTCACTTTGAAGTAAAGATTTGACCAACACAGTCAATTGTGTCCCTGGTGAGAGACATCCAACGTGGATGCACAAACATATTCCATGAGTCAAGTGCCAAAAGTGCCTGTTTCTTTCCTCTGAATAAGGGAAACAAGTAGCATAAAATGGAATGTCTCTGAAGCCAGGTGAGGTTACTGTTACTATTGCTCAGGGCTTTCTTTGATTTAAGTGTCCTGTGTGAGTTGTAATAGTTATGTTATTCCTTGATCTCAGTCAAACCATGAGTTTTCTGCTCCTGTAATCAGGGGAGGACGATCCCAGTGAGGATTATGAATCGACAGCAAGTGCATGACTCTGGGAAGCTGCACCTAAAGATAGTGATGGTTCACCATCAAAATTGAGGATGTCATACAGATCCAAATGGTTGGTTTCTTTGGAAATCTCAGAAAACACCATCACATTGAGGGTTAAATGCCGAGTATGATTTTTTTTTTTTTTAAGTGCACGTATTTAGCAACAATTGTCCTTTTGAGTTCCATTTGCTAGGCTCTTGTTCTGGTGTGTTATTTTCCACTGGTTTATGTCTGGAGGGGTGGAGTGGCGAGCAGGTGTTAAAATTGCAAATTTTAGTTGACTTTGAAAAGGCAGCATTAGTGTGGAGGTGCAAGATCAGAATTTAAGATGAACCTTGTGAGTTGCAAAACTGGTCTGAAGTACAAAGAAGCTTTTCTATAGAGAAAATTCATTGTGTTATAATCCTCCAAACACCAGATAAAAAAAAACTACATTAACAGAAGTCAAGAGGACCAAAAGAGGGAAGTTTTCAAGAAAACGAGTTGATTACTCTATAAATAAATGAGGCAAATAATATTTAAATATCTAACAAATATTTGAGAGGAAGGCATAAATCTTTTCCAAGGTCCATGTTGTTGGGTTTTCACTGCAAGGGAGATTTGGAAATTTTTGGTGTAAGCACTGGAATCAAACATCTAAAGGCAGCCAAGGATCACCATCCTTGAGGAAGGTCTTTAAGACAGCCTAGATAAACTGCTGTCAGGAGGATTGTAAGTGTAATTGGAGATGCAGGAAAGACTTAGGACCTTCCAAGAAAGATCCATTTACTATGAGTGACATTCTGTGAGACATAAGAGTGCTCTGCCCATAGTGATTTTGTTTTATTGCCCAATCTCCCCAGCCTGTATGAAATGGTGAATTACTTTGCTGCTGCAATGTGATCTCATAGATTTAACAAGTCCAGCTGACACTTCCCAGACTGTGGCCATGTGATAAACCTGACAAAGTTCACCTCAAGGCTTTTTTCTGCTTGGGAAATAGGTCACAAGTTTCATCTCAAGGTCTCCCTTTTATTTTCCTATCAGCTCAACATCCAGTGCCCTATAACACTTGGCAGTTAGAAGAAATTCATTATAATAAAGAAGTCTGTGATGTTGAATCAGCACCTCGGACTGTGCCAAAGACAAGCTGTGAGCCTGAGCAGTGGAGCTGTGGGGAAACAGAGCACAGAGCACACACAGGGATGAAATCTCAGAACAAAACTCAGGGAAATTACATAAAAACCTCCCTCCAAACAACCAAATCATCAGCATTGGTGGAGCTTATAGCAGTGGCATCTTCAGCTTGATTTCTTCTGCACACCGAGAAACCAAGAGGACTGTGATCCATACTGAAAACTTGCCTATGGTTGCAACAATGGTTTATTCACCTCCTGCATTTGTAATGAAGGACCAAGGCTTTCATTAGCACAGTCACTGGTGTGTCATGCCCAGTATTCCTGGCAGACTTGTTATTTTATGTAACACAATGTGCAGGGCAAAAGAAAAAAAGGAAAAAAAAAAGAAAACAAAATTGGTCAACCTCCCAGTGATGCACTGGGCACAGGAAATTCAAAAGGACAATTGTTGCTAAATATGTGCACTTAGTAAAAAAAAAAATCATATTTGGCATTTAACCCTCAATGTGGCAGCGTTTTCTGAGATTGCCAGAAAAACCAACCATTTCACAAGCCAACTGTGTTTAAATAACACACAGAGGAGAAGGTTTGGTTGGAGAAAAAGAGGTAGGATTTTCTCCTGTTTAATGGCAAGGGATTCATACCCCCTTTCTATCCATTGCTGCTATAAGAGGGACATGGCTTTATGCATTAATGTTCCTGCTAAGCAGCAGAGCCTGTGGTTTCTCTCTCCAGCATCAGCTTGGGGAGAAGAAATGCCTAATTTGGAAGGTGACAAAAGATGTTCCTGGGAACAGCTAAATTCTCTGTACCCTTTCCCTAGCAGTGCTTGCTGTGTGTCAGGAGAGCAGGCAGTGGTGAAGAACTTCATGGTCCATAGTCATGGAACCACAGAATCCTTCAAGCTGGAAAACACCCCTCCTTTGTGGAGATGCTGCTGTCAACTTGAGGGTACAGGAGAATCAGGGGGAAACAAAAATCTGGTTCCTGGTGCAGGCTGATTTGTCTGGGAAATTCCCTTTTATGTCTCAGTTGGAAGACAGTCATCTTTATCACTTAATGTCCCAGAAGTGTCAAAAAAAAGGGTAATAACAGTCCTCCCGCTGGTGTGGTTGGCAGGTGGACAGCTCTCATGGCCAGAGAACTGGGATTTCCAGATAAAGGTAAGTGCTGGTTGGAGCTGGGCAGCCCAGGAGGCCTAAAAACTTGGTTAAATGGAGCCAATGGAGTGTAGATGTCTGAAATCAAGGACTGTGACTACATTCTGAAAGCTCACACACTGTGCATTCTCTAAGACAGAGGACATCAGATCAGTCAGAGATATTTTCATGGTAGATACCAACAATTAGGAGGGACAAATGCCACCCACATGGCTTTGTTGTGCTTGTGATGAAAAATCGTGCTGTACTGACACATTTATCACTGCATTATATATGTTTTCAGGAAATGCTGTACGGTCTCTTGCCCTCAGAAGAGAGAAAACTTGAAATTGGAGGCAAACTCTCTGAGGACATTCATGAGGGATTTTCTCTTCAGATGCCTTCAAAATCTCCTTCAAGAGAAAACAACTTTTTAATCATCTTCTCTGTCCATCTGGGCTAAATTGGTCATTGGTGTAAATAGGTTTGCCTCTGCTGATATTGAATTTCATTCATTTGTTGTACAACCACAGATTTTGTCCAGTCATATATACACTGATAAATTTTCTACAGTTTTATTATTCTGGAGGGAAAAAAATAAAATAAAAATGAGTCTCAACGTATCCATATCTAGTGAAAAATTAAAACAAAATCCATCAAAAAGAGAATTATGTTGTCCAGGTGAACATGGAGGAATGTAGAGATACTTTTTGTCTCTAAGAAAAGGAAAAACTTTAGTCTTTAGAACCTGCTTTGATTTCACTGAATCAGGAAGTACTTAAATGGAAATTATTCATGTGAACTTTATGCCTTTGAATCTTGCTCATTAGAGGGTGACATCCCATCTCGTCTCCCAGAGAAAACAGGTGACTCATGTGGTTGATAAATAACTGCTGATCCTCACAGGTGAGTTTCCGATAATTCAGGTTCAGCATCCCAAAGAAATTCCAGGGTCCAGCTCCGTAAGGGGGGATTTTGCAGGCTCTGAGCTTTCCATGCAGGGAACAAAGTCAGCTGAGTCCCTAAGGAGGGAATTTTCAGCAGTTGCCATATGGAGCAAGTGGGTGCTTAGACTGGCTGGGAGCAAATGCTGGAGAGGGGGATGTGTCTGAAATCTTCCATCTTTCCTGGATTTAGGAGAATTAGGCCAGGGATTCAGTCTAAAGCCCCTCCCAGTTCCTGGGCACTTTACTCATGCTTTAGGTGTTGGTTGTGCTCAGGGACCTCTTGCAGAGATTTTCCCAAGTGTCTTTCCCTTGTCTCAATGGCCACCTTGTACATTTTACAATAGAAAAATGGAAATGTTCTCCTTCTATCCAGAGAAGGAATGGAGTCCAAGAAACAACTCCTGAATATTGGTGCAAATCTGTTTAATTCAGTGGCATTATTCTTGTTGGAAACCCCACCTGTGAGCTACAATTTCTGCATGGAGAGCACTGAACAGAACACAGGGGAAAACATTCTCATTCCAAACAGAAATGCTGGGCTCCTTCCCATTTCTGAGATGTTGGAGCAAGATTACATGGATGCTCCAGCTCTTCCCTGTTCCACAGTTTTGCTCTTCTCCACGGAGGTGAGAGCTGGTGATGCCCCAGAGGGGTGAAAGTCTACGGGCAGAAGTAGGAATTGCTGTTGTCTCTGAAACTGTATAAAATGGAGTATTCCTGGAACTGCTGCTTGCCTGCTAAAAGCCTTGTCTGGCAGGGCCACAGGGTAACTAATTCTTCTCAGGAGAAGAATAATTGTGGTTTGCTGAATTTCCCCTGGTTCTTCCAATCGTTTGACTGCTGGACTGACACATATTCTTTCTGCCCTTCAACTTTGACTGTTCCTTCACCTAAGAGGGAAATTCCCCAAGAATTCATGTTAGCCAAGACCAAATTTGCAGTCACTGACATTTGTTTCTTGTTCAAAAAGCAGTGATCCTGAGCAATCTGACGTGTGGGAGCAAAGAACAAAGCCTACCACTCCAACTACATTTGTTTTCTCACTGAAATGTTAAGTGAGATTTGTGCTACAGCCCTCCTGATTGATTTCAGACAGAAAAATGAGTTGGTCCTGGGATCTTGGCAATTAAATATCCAGTCCTGTGAGCTTGATTTTTCACTCAACTGTCTCTAGTGTAACTAAATCAAAGAGTTGTTGGGAGTACACTGGTTTAAATCATCTGTGAAGAAACACCCCTCAGCTAAAGAGCTACTTTCTCCCTCTTGTTCCCATCAGATCTGTTCTTAATTGCATGTCCTAAACACTTACATAAGGCTAGCAGTCATCTCTCTCTAATTCCAGAAAAAACCAAACCCCACCTTCAAGTGTGATTTGGTGCACAAACTAAAACCACGCCCAGAAAAGCTGTCTGCACAAATCCCAGCTTACCTGATGTGCAGGGTTTGTCCTTTTTTTTGGGCTTCTGGTGGCTGTGGGCTCTGGGTTCAGAGGCCTCTGGTTACTTGGCCAAGCACTGGGGTTTTTGTCATCAGCCTGAGTAATGTGGGATGGAGCTTGTTTTGTGGAAAAGTGGCATAATGAGTAGAGCACCAATTAGATCTGTGTCGTGGTGGGCATTGCTGAAGAAGTCCAACTGGTTTCTCTACTCATGGTTTCTCTTTCCTCATTACACTTATGCTGCTGTACAACTTATTTTGTCCACAACTCCCTCTACTTCCTGTGCAATAGATTTGTTCTTTTGTTTTCATCCCCTTCTGTTTCCCCTCCTGGTGGTTCTTCTACACACAGGCCAAGTCTGCCTCTGCTCTTTCTGCCCAGACCTGAAGGCTGAGGGGCCCTGGGTATTGTCCTTGTACAGGCAATTAGTAACAACACAGCAGAGATGATCATGGTTTACTTCACATCACAGCATAGATGGAAAAATTGGATAATAGCTCCACCCATCTCTTGTATATGTGTATATTCCCTGGAACTGTTTCTGTCTTTAATTTATTTCAGATTTTTTTTTCTCTTTTCTGTCTGAATTATTGTTTTATTGAGTTACTGTGGCACCAAGTCCCAAAATACAAAATGAGAGGTGGGTAACAGTTATGAAGAGACCGATGAGGAGTTCCAGGATGAAAATACAAGTGTGAGGTGACTTTAGTTCAGCACCAAGGTGAGTGTCCGACCTGCTACTCTTAAGGCACATTTAATTTGTGTGTTGTTCACATATTACACTGGTCAGACTAAAGGTCTGGCTTTCCTGGTACCCAGTCTCTGGTACAGGCCAGTCAGGGATATTTAGAGGAGACTGTAGAAATCAAGGAACCATTTTGCAGTACTTCCCATGGCTATTTTCCTGGCTTCTAGAAATTTTCCTTTCAGGGATTCTTTCTCACCTTATCAGTACTGATACAGAGGTTGCTTGGTCATCCAGTTCCTAATTGTAGGAAGAAGTGAGTAAAGAGGGAATTTCCTGTGGATAGGGCTGACTATCTGGGCAGCTCCATCCCACAGGTGCCAATTTGGGACAAATGGAAACTCTTGTAAACTATTCATAGAGCTCTTGCCGTGTCCAGTCCCCTGAGGTGTGTGATACATGCCCTGTGTCTCAGGCACCTGTTTGGTAGGTCCAGAGAATCTGCTCACTGAAGATCTCCAAGCCTCAGAGTCTGTTTGCAGTAAATAAAAAGTTTCACTGAAAAGGATACAACTAGAATCAATTGTATCTCATATTAAAATTCTACCATCTACCATTATTTGGCTAAATTTGATTTTTGATTTGTCTGTCACATGGTTCCTCATTGAAGTCCCACTGTAATTAGAAGGGTAAACCCAATAACTGAAGTATTCCCCTTTTCTTTGCTTTTTCCTTTTTTCACTGGTGCAGTTCTGTTGTGTAAGTGCATTATAAAACAGAAGGAAATAAAGTTGGCTATATGGAAAATCAAGAACATCTGATGCCTAGGAAGAATAAAAACTTGGGGGTGACAGGCTGCAGACATCTGGATTCCTGTTTAAACAGTTTTCAGCTTTGTCACTGAATCATCTTTTGAAAACTGAATGTATTTTAAAACCTCTTATTGACTGTCTAATACTATCCAGGTGTGTGTTTGATTTTTTCTTCTTACCCACATATTGTCCAAATGAAAAAGCCTTGAATTAATTTAAGTATAATTTAGAAGACATTACCAGTGCATTAAAGCAAGAAGAGGGAGAAAAAAGAGGAGGCAGAGAAGTGGGCTGATTTTAAACACCCATCCTTCAAGAGTTGGGTCCAGGGAATCAGTTCCTGACTCTGGATCAGATTTTCCTTGGTTTGAAGCCGGAGCAAACGCCCTGGTTTACAGATGAAGGTGCCCCCAGCTGTTAAGGCGGGCGGAGATCTGAGAGCACAGGGGTTAATCCGAGGCGTGTGTGCAAGTCCCGCTGAGATAAACCAGGCACTCGGACCTTTTGCTCTCAGAGACACTCTGCCACTGCCGGGAAATTCATTCTGTCTGCAAAACCAAGCATGTAATTTCCCTTCTCCCTTGCTCTCCCCTCTGTCCCTTTCTCTGGCCAGTCCTGTGGCTCAGTCTCCCTGGTGACAACCGGGACAGCTGAGCTGACCCTCAGCAGGATGGTGACACGCATGTTTTCACTGCAGGAAGCCCCCAAACTGGCTTTTTTAACCTGCTGGTCAGAAGAGGAAGGCTGGGGAAGCCCTGAAACACCTCTGTGCTTTGGAGAGAAAAAGCGAAGAAATGACATAAATTAAAATAAAATAGTAAGAAAAAAAAAACAGAGAAAAAACAAACACCTCCCCCTCAGCATCCGACTTGCATCCACAGAAAGCTTCCAGTTTACACTCAGTGTTATGTCAGCTTTACACAGAGATTAAAACTGATCCCTCCTCAGTGAACACCAGCTCGTGTGAGCCATGTAAATCCGCAAGTGTGTCCGTGCAGCCGTCCGACTTGGCATCCAAAACACCTCCAAGTCCACAGAGCCAAGAGAAAGGACATTTCTACCTGTTTCCAGCTGAAACAGAGGTGCTGAAGTCCCCAGAGTGTAGATTTAGTTGTCAGTCTTATTTACTACTCTGAGCTGTTCTGTGCCGCCGCTGAAGCTGAGCGTGAATAACTCGCCAGCCTGCACAGATAACTTTGCTTTTTGTTTCAGTCCGGCTCGAGACAGAAATCCCATCAAAGCTTTCGTTCCAATCCCCGTGCTGAATGATGACACAGGAGTTCAAGAAGTAGAGGGTAAAAAAAAATTCCTGAGGCTCTCCTAAAGATTTTTCCAGGAATTTTCAAAAGCCTCTTAAAAACGGCGGCAGAGATCGAACGCTGGTAAGGGAGGGGAAAGAAAAAAAAAAGGAAGAAAAAACTTTGGCAGGCAAGCAGTGTCTTACATCAATCTAGCAGTCAGCATCTATGTAGATGTTCTTTCCTCCTTTTGTGCAACACCCCTTCCCTCCTACAGACCACCCAAAGCCCTATAAATAATCCAAGGACTGTATTTTTCCTCCAGATTTCTCTTCAGACCTCAAAGGAAAAACTATCAGGCAGAGGAAGGGAGAGAGGGAGAAGGGAAAGTGAGGAGGGGAGAGAGAGAAAGAGGAAAGATGGCTAGTGAGTTCAAGAAGAAAATGTTCTGGAGGGCAGTGGTGGCTGAGTTCCTTGCCATGAGCCTCTTTATTTTTATCAGCATTGGCTCGGCTCTGGGCTTCAGCTTCCCCGTGGTGGGCAACAAAACATCCACGAGGTCCCAGGACAACGTGAAGGTCTCGCTGGCTTTTGGGTTATCCATCGCTACCATGGCCCAGAGCGTGGGCCACATCAGCGGGGCCCACCTGAACCCGGCTGTGACCCTGGGGCTGCTGCTCAGCTGCCAGATCAGCATCTTCAAGGCGCTCATGTACATCCTTGCCCAGTGCCTGGGGGCAGTGGTGGCCACTGCAATTCTGTCAGGAGTCACCTCCTCTCTCCCAAACAACCTCCTGGGGCTCAATGCGGTGAGTAGAAACTTTTAATTCCTACTTCTTTTTTTTTTTTTTTTGTTTGTATTTTTTTTCCAAGTAGAAATGTAACACCTGCAACCTGTGTAGGGGGGGGAGTGATGGTGACCTCAGGCAGCCAACTGCTTATTGTAGCAGAGAATTCAGCCCTGCCTGATTCCAGGATGGATCTGTGTCATAGGGATGGTCCTTCCTCCCCACCCCTATTTCGGAGCTTTAGGACGTTCTGGTCAGGATGAGTTTTGCTTATGTTCAGTTTTTTACATCCAAGTTGCTGAAAGGTGGTTCTTGACAAAAATTTAACACTGAAATCTCTGGCAGTTGCCTGATTTTCATGATTCTGAGGGTCTCTAAGGTGACATGCTGATTAATGAGCATTTACCAGTGTTGTTTTGGCTTCTGTGAATGTGGTTCATTTTCAATAACTAATTAATGGTTTGTGTAACCTGATGATGACTGCAATGAAAACCTGTGGGAGCAGGGAGAGATGTGTAGCAAGAGAAACCCTGTCCCCAAAGCTGTGAGCTTTACCTGTTGCATTAGGCAGAGTGCTCAGATCCTGCCTGACACAATCCCAGCTGCCCTTTCTGTGTATTTCTGTGTAAAAATGGGACAAACTCTGAATTCTCAGGTGTAAAGGTGTGAGGCAGCTGCAGGTAACAGGACTACAGGTTTCATCCCACTCCCAGCCAGATGCTCACATCACGCTGCCTAAAAACTGCCTGCCCACAACTCCTCCTCCTCAAAATGTTGTCATTTTGCTGTTGTTGTTGTACCATAATAGGAGAAAAAAAGGCTAAATACACTTTTAAACTTGAAACCATCCCCCTGTCAGAGGCAGTGCTACAGCCACTGCAGTACACACAGTACTATAAATGGAAATTGCCTTCTAGTCACTTATTTCACCTGATCTCTTAAGAACAGGTATTTAACATACTTTCTGTAGCCCCTTTCTTGCAGAATACTTTTAACTTGAGCTAATTTGAAAGATCTATCTAACTGAAGGTATATTTGGGACATAAAGCTGCAGATACAGTACATTTTCTGAAATAACCTAGGCAAAATATTAATATGGTTTTTGCATGCTGTGGCATTACAGCTAATTCAGAAGATGAGCCAGTTTTTGAAAATATGATAAAACCTGATGTTAAGGTGATTCCTGAGCAGCTCAGTGTCATCCACCCTGGTGTTGCTCTGAGTTGGCTGCCTTCCTCCCTCGAGCCTGGTGCCTGCAGCTATTCCGTCCTGCCACCGTCTTGGAAATTCTGATGGGTTGACTCAAAACACTTTGGGGAAGAAAAGCAAATAATTTTATTGACTCCAGAAGGCTCTGTCTGTGTGTGTGATACACGATCTTCTCCTCTGAAACCGCTGGCAGAGGGAGCAGCTCAACCACATGGGACAGGGGATCCACCCAAGTGGTTTCCTCGAGAGGTCCAAGTGCCATTAAACACGGGAGGTCTGGTTTCGGTAGCACTTAAGCTTGGCCTTTCCCTTTTGCTTCCATAAAATCCTGATGACTGGTTCCTTCCTCTAACCAAAAGCCCTAAACCTGGCCATTTGTAAAGTGGGGTAAAAGTCTTCTTGCTCCTCGGTCAGTAACTCCCCGGGCTACAAAGGCAAAACCGGGCAGCGTTTAAGTCTCCATCATATAAATTTTTACAAATTTGGCCACAGTTTCTGTGCAATGAATTAATACAGTTCCTAAAATCCCTGGTCTCAGTGTTTGTCATTGTCATAAACTCAGAATTTTGATTTTTTTCTTTTTTTTTTCTTTTCTCTTTCACATCTAGTTATAAATGTTCTGGCTAGAGGAGCAGTGAGGAGACCTCCCTGGGGATGGGGAGGGCAGCAGCTGCTCCTCTCCCTTGCAGGAAAGAACCAGAGAGGAAGGGAAAGCAAGTCCATTCATTTCCCAGTGACAAGCTTGGAGTGTCTGGGGAGGGGAGAACTGAGAGGGGAGTTGGGTCTGAGCTGTGCTTGTGCAGAGCTGTTCTCAACAGGGCACATCCTGAAACCACAGCCCAGCACCAGGTGCCTCCCTCAGCAAACACAGGATAAGGAGAAACCACGGACAGTTGCTTTTATGTTATGCTTTTTAGCCCGAGGACAAGGAGGGGAGGGACAGAGCTGGCATCCCTGCCAGATGCTTTGTCTTCCTGCCCTTCTTGTGGGAAATGAGGTGTAGACTCACTACTGAGATGCTTGTTTGATAAGGTTGGGAAGAGGGTTTGGATGTGTGGGACTTTGTTCTCTGTCTTGACCCTGCCATGCTCTCGGAGAGGTGTTTTTTTTTAACAGGAAAAATGGGATGGAAGCAGTTTAATGGAGTGAGTGTCCATCCAGTGCTCCCAGTGGATACTGGGTGGGGTTGCATGCCTGAGCTTAGATTTATCCTGCCCAGCTGCAGGTCCTGCACTGAGGGACCAAGCTGAGAATCCATTTCCATAGGCTCCTCTCTAGTTCACAGAGAAAGAGAGACAAAGAGAGGGACTTCAGCCTTTAGATCCACTAAGTTGTCCTCCTGAGAAACACAGATCTTCTTTGGCATGATGAGGCTCCAGGCTTGAGATCCTCTGCTAAGTATCCAGAAATAAGTGGGATAAATTTGTGTCTTTCTCATTGCCCAAAGAGAACAAGGGAAACACAAGCAAATGAAGCACAAAACCCAGCCACGGAAGGTGCAAGGCTGAAGAGAAAGAAGGGAGAATGAAAATGCAGGATGTTCCTTTAACATGTTCCATATTAAGATCTGTTTTACACTAAGACAAGCAAAGCAGTCACACATTAATAGTTTGATCCAAACTTTACTGAAGTCAAAGGAAATATTTTTAGTTACTTTGGCTGATTCCGAGTAAGACATTTTGGACAATATTCAGGGAGGTATTTAGATTACTGAATCCTTTTAAAACACTTAACTTCCAATATATTCTAGTAGTGGTGTGGGTGCCAAAGTAAAAACTTCAAGAATTGGAAAAGCTGAAAGAGGAGTATGCAGTGTGCTTGCTTTCTAAAAAAAATCAGATATTTTTCCTTGCATCATATTGTATCTTTTTTTGGAAGTTGATTTACTACACGTTACAAGTTTCCATTAGGTAAAACTGTAAGAATAGAGAATACCTAATCCCAAATGCACTCATCTGCCAGCAGAGCTGGCTATTGTCTAGTGAGGACGGATCTGTAGTTTGGATAATGGAAGAAACTATTCAGCACGAGCAGTTAATGACCAACAGAGAGCTCAAGCAGGAAAGACGGGTGAGAGTAGCCTCTCGTGCTTTAAGGGAACACAATATTTGCTGTTCAGCAATGATTATCTGGAGAACTTTTATCAAGCTTTTAAAAGCATTCTGAGGAAATTTCTTTCGCTCGGTTTAATTTCATATATTCAATTAATCAGAGTTTGTGAGAAACGCAGACACCGCTTTACAATTTCATATTTTCTGTGTTTTGGCACACGGATTGGAGTGCCAGGAAATGTGCCCCCTAACTCTTGGGGCTATAATTTAGAAAATATTTGAAAACTGTGCCTTCAAAGTCTGCGATGAAAGATATTGTTTTAAAAGTTAGAAGTGGATCAAAAAGTATAGGCAAGAAAAACAGACCTGAAGGTAACGTTGCTCGGGTAGATAAAGAGAAAAGAAAAACAACCAAGAATAACAAATAGAAGGACTTGGGTTTAGAAAACACTCAGTGGACTGATAAATGTTGTTTGTGTAACTGAAGTTCTTTCTGGAAAAGCCAGGAGAGATCTGTGGTCAGTGGATTTGGAGGTTTGGTGCATTTTCTTAAGACAGGTGAACAGTCATATAGATGCTATTCCTGGAGCATGGAAAGTCACCTGTTGCTGGAACACCCTTTGGATTTTCAGTGTGACTGGCTGTGTCTCTGCCACTACAGCTGAGAGGAGTGTCCCCAAATCTGGATCAGCTGTGGCAGAAGGATTTGTTCCCATATGGGTGCAACATCCTCTGGTGACAAACAGTGCCCAAATCCTTTCTGAAAGTCAGGGAGAAAGGAAACCTTTGCTGTCCTTGACTCTTCACACCAGGGCAGTATCTGTTGCTTTGAGATACCTTCCACCCTCACCCAAGTCTCCCCACAGAATCACAGAAATGTGGAATGGTTTGGTTTGGAAGGGACCTTAAAGCCCATCTCATTCCAACCCTGTGCCATGGGTTGAACTCTTCCAGGGATGGGAATGAGTCCTCTTTCCATAACTAATCCCACTAAGTGGGATTGTGATCCAGCACCAGCAGAGCAGCTTAGAACCCTTATGCTGGAGATGTGTTTTTTTTCTCTGCTGTCGATATGTTCCCCAGCTCCAGCCTTATTCTGGTATTTGGGGAAGATGAACAATCTTGTCTCCAGGAGACTGGAACATAGGATGGGGCACAGGATACATGGATCCTTATCTCCTGCACATGATTTTATCTCTAGGGCATCAATCCTAGCGATTTTTCTCCCCAAAAATTTCCAAGGTACAGAGACTTCAAGTAAAAACAGAAATTGCCCCTGCACTGGGAATTCCCTTTCGTAAAGTTAAGAGCTGCCACACCTTTTAGTGGTATTCCTGGGTCAGCACTGAAGTTTTTACCCTGATATTTCTCATTGAATCTTTCCAATCCTTTAGAAAGTTCTCTCAGGGGGCGTCTCGGATGGGAATCACCAAACTCCCAACATTTGGTCCAGCCCAGTGAGCCACTGGTGGCCCTCTGACCATGGGGAGCAGGACTCTCTTGGTTCCCCTCGATGACTCAGTGTTTGCCTTGTGATTTCCCTCTCTCCTCTTGCCCGCGCCCTGCGGGTCTGTTCTCCTTCAGCCTCAAATTAAACAAAGGCGGCTTGGGTTGGAAGAACTTCCAAAATAAACTGAGGGCTTGACAGTGTGAGTGGACAACTGAGTAAGTGATGCTGCTTTTCCTCTGAGTCAGTGTGGAAAATTGCAGCTCCAGAGGTGCCGCTGGATGGACGGGACACGCAGCCGAGTTGCTGACCTTTAGCGCTCGTTAAAAAATCCCTGGATGCCTTTTTTTTTTTTAAATTTAGATTATATACCGTGACTTTCTCCAGTCTAAATGCAGCCAGGAGCTTCATTGTCCCTGTCTCTGCCCCCTGCACTCCCTGTTTTTGATCCAACATAGGCTTGTCCTGCCAGCCTTGTCTCTGCTGGGACACAACTGCGTCCTGGAGCACTGGGGCTTTTACAAGAAGTCACCGCACTTTTTGGAGCGAGCAAAATGGTTCCAAAGCATGAGATTAATCTGGGATTTTTATTTCTTAACAAAGAGCTGTCACAACAATGGCTCATTGTTCAATGTCAGTTTTTGCAGCAGAGGTCTTTCATGGCCTGCCAGCATTGTGTTGGATCGCCCCAGGCCGGGCAGGTGGGACACAGGAAAGGCACCTGCTCAAAAACTGGCCACGGTCTTGGCCTCTTTCTAATGAGTTCACACAGTGACAGCAGAAACATTTGGGCTGGGAGTTAAACCTGATGGTTATCACCCATTCTCTGGAGCATTTTGGGCTAACATGGGTTATAGCTCCAATCCTTATCTCAGATCTCAGAGCTTATTATCTAATTTCCATTTCCAATATTTGCTTAGTGCTTCTATAATAGTACAGCCCTGTCCCGAGATTTTGGCAGAGAACACTCAGGGATGCAGCAGCACAGCCACTGCTGGCACAAGGCAAGGCCTTAGTGATCATCCAGCAGCATTTTGGTGCTAGAACAGAGGCGTTAAAGGGGGGTTTTGTACCATGGTCCACATCCAGAGGACCCGAGGACATCTGGCTCACTGAAATGCTCTGCAGGAGTCAGATTAAAATGCCCTTTATTTATTTCTACATAGAAATTATAGAAATTGATTAAAGGAGTGCACAGGAGGTTGCAAAACATTGAGTTGCCATAGACCTAAAACCATTATTGATTTGGTAGATAAATTACTATTGTAATTCAAGTGGAGTCATGCTGGGATTTTCAGAGAACAGTTTCTTTCTGTGTTTGACCAGCTGTCAAACTAAGTAGGATTAAGTGTGAAATATAAGGAAATTCATTTTGCCACCACCCTTCCTGACTGGTGAATAAAAAGTTAAAATGGTTTTCCCCTTCCATAGGGTTCTATGTGTTGTGCCATATGTATGGGATATTCTGTGTGCATGTGTGTTCACACCCCAAAGTGATAGATCTATCTCTAGCCCAAATTCCATTTTTTAATTTAAATTAAAAAAGAATTTAAAAAACCCCCACTCTGTTAGTGGGTGTCTAAAGCTCTTAAATGGCAAGAACCACAGCCTGGGAACAAATGGAAATTTCCACAGTAAACATGAGAATGGATATTATGGATCAATTCTGGGTAAATTGATCTAATGGTAAGAAAAAACATAGAAGTTTTTGTAGCAGAGCTCATGGGCTTCAACAGATAATGTGAACCTTCAGGGAGTTGAGGTTAACATTTCTTTAATCAGAGAATCCTAAATAATATCACTATCTGGGCTGTATAGGTATTTTCAAGAGAAGCATTTTTAAAGCAAGGATACCAAACCACATCACAAGTACTAAAGGAAGAAAAAATAGCCCTTGAAAAATTTCCTGTTTGTCTCGAGAGGAAATTGCCTGTTTTCTTTAGAGCAGTGGTACGTTTTTGCTTATTTGTCCATTCTGTAGCTTAATCGAGAGAATTCAATAGCAGAGAGGTCTTTACCTGGTACCACAATTGAAAATGCCAAAATGCCAAAGAAATCTTCATTCTCAGAGAAATCCCTATTCCAGAGTTAGGGAAACCAGTCCAAGCTATTGTGCTTGTGCTCAACTTCATAGAGAACAAACAATCTGTATGTTATGTATCTGTATTTTTAAATTTCTGAATTTCCCTGCCTTTAGGTGTTGTCTCTTTATCACAAGTAAGCAGAGGCAGTTTTTCCCTGTGTGCTGATCTGGTACCTGTCACGGTGAGACCTCATGGTCTGTGGCTGTGCCCATCAGTACCTCCAGAATAATAATTATGCAGATGTCACAGAACCTTTGAATGTCTCCTGGAGGTTTTCCTGGCCTGGTTGGGAGCAGCAGGCAGTCCTTGGGTATTTATTAATGTGTAACCTGATGGGGAAGTACTGCTCTTCCTGGCATCCAGAGCCAAAGCTGGTGCAGGTGTTTATCTGCTGCAGCTCCACTGATGAGATCTGAGGCTAAGGCAAAACATTGACCTGTTAGATCAAATATACAGAGCCTGAATGGCATCCTGGAGGAAACTATCAACAGCAGGAGGGCAAAAATGCAGCCTGGAATCTCTGCAATGGGTTTCTCTTTTGGCATTTTTAGACTAGAAAGGGGTAAAGAAATGCTCTCTGTGCTTCCCTGGATGACCCCCGTGCATCCCCTCTCAAGGAACCACTGAGAGGTATCACAGAAACCTGAACTTTTCCAGGCTCTTGACACTAATTCTGTGCCAAGGGAAGTCCATGGATGCTTTCAGAGCAGAACTGTGGCACATTTCCTTACACACATACACAACTTCTCCTTGAAGGCAATGCTGACTGTGTTTGGAATGAGTAAGGTCGGGTTTGGCCCCTTTTCCTTCCTTTGTTATGACTTTTTGCCTGATGAACAAGGTGGTGAAATGAAGGAGCTGGAACTGTTCCCCTAATTCCTGAAATACATTGCACATACTCAGAGCTGCTTTTTAACTCCATGGCAATGCCAAGGCTGCACAAGACTGACTGTATGAACTCCCTCAGACATGGAAAGTTTGAAAACTTCACAGTTTTGCTGGAGTGTTTGTCTAGAAATATAAAATATCACTTTGGTGCAATTGCCAAGAACCATATTGTGAGGTTTGTGCAAATCCAGCTGGTCATTCCAGTAACAACATAGAAAGGAAGATCCTATTAGGCTCAAAATTCAGATATTCCCAAAAATTCTCCATTGAAAGACTGTCTCCTTTTGGGATGGTAATACAGGAGATCACAAACAGCTCTGTGATATAAATGAGTGCTTCAGATGTTACAGAAAATTAACTATTTGCTGGATAAAGAAAAAAAAATAAGAAACCTCACAATTCCTCATCCTCTGAACAGAAGGTGTTTATTTCTCAGCAGCAAGATTTAACAAAAAAAAAAAAAATTGTTTCTCCAAAAACAGCTTTCCCAGAGGCACATGAAAAAGTGAAAGTGTAAATAAAACAAATGGTCTGTCCCAAACCAGCTGTGCCAAATGCAAGTCCTATAGAGGGACTGACTTTTACTGCCTGTCACTGACCTGACATAAAAACTTTATGTGCTCTGGTTTAATATAAATTAAACCATCTCTCTTCTCTTCACCAGGCTGCTGTGACACAAAGCCCTGGCTGGTTTCTCCTCAGCCCTCAGGGAGGGTGGGAGGAGGGAGGTTAATCCTGTTCCTGGAGGGTGTCTGCTGCCCAAAGAACGGAAAATATGATTTCTGCTTTGGGAATTGAATGAGTCTCCTTTAGAGCTCTAAAGGCTGTATTTATAGGAAGGATAATCTAACAGAGGACAATATGTTTTGTCCCCAGGTTCTGCTGAACGTTTCTGTTGTTGATCTAGGACAGGATCCAAAGCTAATTCATAAGCAGGTTCTGAGTGCTCCTGTCATATAATTTTAAGTGAAACTCTTTAGATCTTTGCCTGTCTCTACTTCCTAAAAAAATGAGACTTTTGTACTCTCTGAATCCCTAACACTCAGTGGGTATAGAAACATCCATTTCACAGGGATATTGTTAAAGTGAATAACTGCAGTTAAATAGCCAGGGATAAAATCTCTGAATAAATTTTGACTATCGATTAAAGGAAGAGTTATAGCTATGGAGATCTGGGACAGAATTCCAGCAGAAAAAAGGTATGTTATCAAGGTGGAAGTTATCGAGTTCTTTTCATGACAGAGCTGGAGCTGAAAGAGTGAGAAAAGTCTGAAAAAATGGCAGGTGAGGCAGAGGGGAAGTAGGGACATGAATTTCTGAGGTTACGTTTGAAGAACATTGTATTGAAGAACTTTGCCCAGCTAAGCACTGAAATGATAGTTGGTATAAAGAAGCATAATTAATATTTCAAGCAAGGGGATGAAGAAGAGAGAATGAACCATTTCAATTAATGTGAAGGGTTTAACTTATTAAGAAAAAGAAGGAAAATCAAAGAAGGGAAAGTTCAAGCTGCAGGAATAAAATGCAGTAAGATTGCAAGAGTTTGGTTTTTTTTAATAAAATGCTAAAGATCTGCTTTTAAGAAAAATATCTGCCGTGGCAGAGATAAGGTAATAATTTAGTGGGGGTGGCTGAGATATGCAAAGAAAAGAAGTCCCAGCCATTAGTGATGTTATATGTCTCACTAAATTGCTTTGCCTTAAATTTTCTCCTTCTGAAGCACACCAGCCAGCAGGGCTTGCAGTGGTGTTTCATAAGAATGGGGAAAGCTGACGTTCCCCTGCTAAAAAATAGACCTCTCCAATTCCAGAGGCCTATGATTTTTCAGGAACAATGAGAAACTAATCCCTGTTATATGAAAGTCAGCTGGACCCTAGAAGCTACAATCCTGGGTTTGTTGGATGAGGTGGAGCACGGCACCACGTGATGGAACCACCTTGCATAACAAACTGTCTTATCCATGTAACGGGAAACAGGTTTGGACTTGATATACTTTTGCTCATAATGAGAAAAATATGAAGGCACCAGAGAAGTACACAGTGGGGTTTACCTTGGGCCAGTTTAATTTCCTGTCCCCATTTCTCTTCTGAAGGCGGACAACGGACAAATATCCTGTCCTAAAAAATTATAAAAAAAAAAAATAAAAATCAAAAGGAAAGAAAACATACCATTAATTTGCCCAAATTGTTGCTATGGAAGTCAGTCAGCTAAACATGGCAGCTAAGGGCACTTCTGAGGAACAAATTCCACAGTTCCTGCCTCCTGCCTGATGTGGAGAACTGGAAGCAACGCGACTGCTCCCCATTTCCTAGGACAAAAAGCAGGTGTTCCTCTCAGATGGTTACTCCCATGTTCGTGGCTAGATAATGATTTTTCATTAATATTTACCTCAGGTTTAACAGTCCTTGTTTGATTACAGCTCATGTCTCTTGAGTCACTGACCTATATGTGTTGTATCTCTGGTAGATCTGTTCAGAACCTTCACGGGGATTGATCCTCCACTTGATCTTCCTCTATTTCCTTCTGTCACCAGCTGTTTCTAGACATTATCTCAGCTGAGCCAGAGCAGCACTGAGGCAATCCTGCCCCAAACCTTCCCCTAGGAAGAACCTTTCCAAAGAACTAAGGTCACTTATATAATATTTCAGCTTGGAAAGGACCTCGGGAGGTCTCTGCTCCAACCTCTTGCTCAAAGCAGGGTCAGCACTGAATTCAAACCGGATTTCTCAGGAGAAGCATTAACAGATAAAGTTAATATTTGAATGGGGACCCATTCCATCTTCAGTAATGCAAAGCAGAGGGCTCCAACTTGCCTTAAGTGCTTCCTTAGGTCCCAATCAGTTGCATCTCTGCAATCCAGGAGCTTTCTGGATAAGATTTGATTTCTGTACATTTATTGAATTCCAGCAGATTTTTATTCCATGAAGTTGTTCAGATTCACAGTGAACTGGGGTAAAAATATTAATCACAGAATCATTATGGTTGGAAATGGTGGAATTCTACTCACAGGATACACCTCCCTTGGTGTGTCTACATGGAGGTTTCTGCTTGTCATCTGGGTGCTGTGACAGCCAAGAGAGAATTACTCAGTGCAAGTTAATGCAGCCAAGACTGATTCAGCTGATCAGACAAATGTACCCACATTTAACTCTCAGCTCTTGCCAATGATGTAACCCATTTCTCATGTGTGTTTCTGGTCCCTCTTCTGTCAAAATAGTGCCTTAAAAATGAAGTTTCGTGGAATTATTCATGTGAACAAAAAAGGAGAAGAAGCCTGGATAGACTCCTATGGGAAGTGGGAAACTGTGTTGGAGATGAACGTAGGCCTGTGTGTTTCATTTGCATCCCTTAAAGTGTATTTGGTTCCTTCCAGCACTGAATTTACTCAAGTCTCCCAAATCTGAAGCATGAAAAGCTCAGAACTGAGCTGTTCCCCGTCCTCTGACATTTTTTTTCTGTAACTTTAATGACCATTTTTGGGCTGGGATTAGAAGATGTCAGAGATTTCCAGCAGATTCATCAAAGGCAAATATCAACCCACAGACCTCGTGACCAATGAAGGGAAGAAAGTCATTGCAGTGTGGGTACAGTCACTGGAAAAGGCCCCCTTCACCCCAACACTGCAGTAGAGGTGGCTGTTTATTATGTTTTGAGGCATTATTTTGTCTATTTAGGCACCAGCGATATGGTCACCTCATATTCTTGATGTTCTCTGTAGCAGACTGCCAGATGTTAAGACCTGCTGTTGATTTTTAGTCAGGTTTAATGCACAGTACTGCTTCCTACTAGATTTGGATTAAGCTTTAGACAGCCCTGAAGCTTCTGGAGCCAGGTATCCTACAAAAATCCAAGCTTCCCTTAAAAAAAACCAGAATAGCAAATGGAAAATACAAGGAAAGGACAACAAAGTCGTGTTGGTTGTGCTTACCTGGTTCTGCCAAGAGCTTAAACCAGCAGATTCAAAAGGTGCAAAATGCCCCATGTTGCACTGTTAGCTGGGTAACACAAATACTCTGTGAACAAGGATGATATAAACATAAATATACACATACATACGTGCATTTTAACTTGATACAAGGAGGTGAACCTTCCCACTCTCCCCGTTATGCCACAGCAAAGCAGAACTTCCAAGCCTTGCTTGGGTTTGCCTCGCTTTGGAACAGGTCCCAGAGCCCTTGCCCTGGGATCTTACGTTCCTGGCAGGCTGTGTAAAATTACACACTGGAGGAAAGCAAGAGCTTTCCTATGACATTTCCAGGTTTTCTTTGACTCCACACAGCCCGTCAATAAGTGTTGATTAGCAGGGAGAATGACCTCAAGTCACGTCAGCTGGAGGATGTGTTTTTCCTGGAGGGAGAGGAAGAATATGATTTCCACCTCTCAAAGAAAAGGATTATCACAGGTTTTTAAAGCCCAGTTTTGCTCTTATTGTCTTTTGTCTTTTACAGAAGCCCTTCCAACGAAGGGGAAGCCTAATGGTTTAATCTTTTAAAATGTCAGGGCTTGTGAAATGTTGACATTGACGCGTCAGATCTCAGATATGGATTCTCCGGGGTTTAAAAGTTGCATTATGACAGAAAAGAATTTAGTTTCTTCTCTGCTTTTGGGCGTGTGTGTATCATCACTTATTTGCTAAGACACCTGGATTTAAGTTTGGCCATTTGGCCTCCCAAATGTGAGTAGGATTTTCCAGGGAGTCTACAATCCAGATTCCTAAATTACTTTTCATACCGGGGATATGCATTTGAAGCCTAATTTATTGAGATCCACAAATCTCACCATCTTTGCTGCGAAAACCAGTGTTTATTTTTAACAGGGGATGACTTAAGTAATAGAATATTAATTTAGAGATATATCAGGAATTCAGCATGAATTTCTGGATCATGCAATTTTCAGTGCTGCCTCATACCTATATATTTATTTCAGACTGATACTTCTCACATGTAAGTCCTAGTAATGCTGAAGGTTTCATTACCTGATTTCAGTTTCTACTGTAGGGATGCTGAACGAACCAAAATATCCACCATTTCAACCAAAATTCCCTTCTATTTGTGGATAAACTGCTTTTAATTGAGAGGATATCACTCCTGCATATTGAAGAACAAGACATAAAAATATATTATTAGCGCTTCAGATTAGCAGGACTTGGAAATCAGTTTATTTTCACTGTTTTTATGTAGCTAATCAGATTTATGCTGACTAAAAACTGAGATTTTTTTTTCAGTGCTTAAAAGTTAGATATGATGCTACTTTGTCACATAGAAGAAACAAGAAAAGTGAGTAGAAAAGGTGGATAGTGAAAGAGTTCAGTTAAATGTCTTTAAGTTTTAATGCCATTGAAATATTAGTTTGGGGAAAATTAAGGCGTAAAACCACAAAATGGGATTTATGGCACGATTTCCCATAGTTTCATTGTTCTGGACAGGTCACAATAACATGTAATTATAGTTTTGCCATGTATGACCCAGCAATTTTCAATGCAGAGGCTCTGACAGAAGGGATAACCTACTGACAGCAGTATTTTTGAGCAGAAGTTCTGCAGAGTTTGCTTCCTACTCCGAGTCACTCCCAGTCTCAATTTCTCTGGCCTGTGTCCAAGCTCATGTTTCATCCTGTCCATGCAATTGAGTTATTTCTGCTTAACACCAAGTTATTCAGCTCAGTAACAGTCTTGCCTTGACTTATTGAAGACACCACTGAACACAGAAATTAGAAGGAGAACTCAAAACTTGTTATAAAAATGTTTTAGCTCCGTGGTCTCTTGTTAAGCACAAATTTCCATCAGTACTCCTGAAATATTGGCATCATTTCTAGTCTGTAATGTTCATTTATGTGATTACTGTGGTTTCAGCGTGTCACACAGCATTTACATTTATAAGAAACTGCTGATTTCATGACTAATAATACCATTGGAATATCTATGTCTGCCAGTTTGAGTTTTTCTAGACAATCTGCTTTGCTTCAGGAGGAAATTAAAACATTTCTCCCATCAACTCCTTAATTGTGGGTGCTCTTTTATGGATCCCAAAGAAGTTGAATGAGATTTAATTTAGGTCTAAGATGCCAAAAGGAATCTACATGTGAGTTAAGTCCCCAAGCTCTTTTTAGTCAAATGAGATCTATAAAAAATAAAAGACAGCTTTCAGTGATCACCTACATTTCATCAGCTGAATGGATCTCCTCTCTAATGATTACATCCATTACCTGTCCAAGTTAGAGATACATTGCCAAAATATTGGCATCAAGAGGGTTTTTAGTCACCTGTGGTCTTCTGTAGAATCTGTGTTATGTCCACCAGTCCCACAGAAACACTTGATATCTCAGGTCATTGCACGTGGCATTAGAGGAATATTTTCAGCCAGTTGATTCCCAGTATAGGTATCTTAATATTAATGTGGAAATCTCAGAAGCAATGAGTGAATGCCCTCAGGCACCACAGATCACTTCTGAAAAAGTAAACTCTGCTGAGGGAGAATCTCTGGCTCATTTGTTTCTCACGAGTAGATCAGTTCTGTTCTCATTCTGTGCAGTGGTTGAGTGTCTGCTTTGCCTGGATTCAGCAGCCACTCAACCATGGTGAATGACCAAGGAATTTGGTTATACCTAGTCTTGACTACAGCAGTGCAAGGTTCAAAACTAATTTCCATTCCCTTTTTCTCCCCCCCCTTTTTTTTTTTTTAATATATTTGGGGTTTTTCAATTAAAGAGTCTTGGGGCAAAAAAGTCATTTTTAGACACCTTTTGCATGAGCTAAATAAATTGGGCTGAAATTTAACCCCTCCCTTGCTAGCACCAAATT